>NW_026571036.1:5052258-5157258 GCF_026225935.1 Boleophthalmus pectinirostris
TTTCTCTTCTCTGTGACGCAGGCTTCCACTGGCTGACGGCGTCCTTCTGGCTGGTGTCTCAGCAGCCGGACATCTGCACGGGCCCCTGGTGCTGGAGGGCCTTTAACGCCGTGCTGGGCCTGGTGCACGTCTTCCTCTTCCTCAACGTGAAGGACGGCCCCTCGCGCTTCCGCATGGCCAGCTTTTACGCCGTAAGCACTCGACACACGCTCGTCTAGTTTCGTCAAACATCTGGAGTTTGATGCACTTTGTCGGTCTGGAAACACAGGCCCTGTTCTTTATCCACATTCCCTAACTGTAGGCACTGCTTTGTCTGATACATACCGTATTTTCCGGGCTATTAGGCGCTCTGGATTATAAGACGCACTGTCATTAAATGGTCTATTTTCAAACTTTTTTCACAAGTAAACCGCACCGGACTTTAAAGGAAACACAACAGTTAGATGAGTGAGTGGTTTTGTTTGTTTGTTCGTTCACGGTGACTCTGGGCTTTGTTCAGTTGTGGCGTGTAGGGAGGGTGTGTCTGGGACCAACGGATTGTCGGCGTGTTCGCAGTGACTCAGTTGTTCAGTCGTGTCTAGAAGCGGCACATTGCGCTCGCTTTTTCGGTTCGTTCCTCCGTTCCGTTCCTCGTCAGCGTGGAGTGATGAGTGTGTCTGTGGGTGTTTGTCGCCGCGCGGTCGCTGTCTGCTCCGTGTGTGTTTGCGGCTTTGTAGTTTACTGAAGTCGTGCTGGGACGCCCGAGTGGATTCGTGTATAGGGCGCTCTGGATTGTGGCGCGCGCGGTCGTTTTTTGATGGAGTTGGAGGCTTAAGAGCGCGTCTAATAGCCCGAAGAATACAGTAAGCCCTATTCACATGGGATAAGTACAACCTGAGGACGTCTGGTACAGTATTTTTCGAACTATAAAGCGCACTTAAAATCCTTTAATTTTCTCAAAAATCGACAGAGCGCCTTATGTATTAATTCTGGTTGTGCTCACTGACCTCGAACTGATTTTATGTGGTACACGGCGCTCAAAAATCTGTCAAAATGTTTTAGTACGACTTTGGTAAACTACGAAGCCGCACCGTTTGATGGATTGTCGGAGCATTACGGCTGCTGTAGTCAGGAGCCTCGTGGAGTAAGTCCGACAGAAGCTGACCGTGCAGCAGCCAATGAGCCTACGCCACTGGCCACCTGGCTACTGATTTAAAGCTGTTCTGACGTGCTTGTAATATAAATCCACAGATAAATTCTTAGTCCTTTATTGGCTTACCAATGCCATCCACATATTCCACAATACAAACAATGTGTTCAAAAACGCTTTACCCCCAATCAGCAGCACCTTCTTGGCCCTTAAATATGTTAAGGAGGGCATCATACTGCCATACAGTAGATGGAGGACAAAGCAACAAGCAAACACCAAATAAAAGGTCACAATGGCTCCTACAGACCGCATGAGTGCACAAGGAGCAAGCTGTTTTTTTCAGAGCTTATAGTTTATGCAGATTATCCATGTGGCTTTATGTTTCGTTTCTGTAAAATGTAAACAAATGTGTGCAAAGCTGCATTAAACACATTATTACTCAATGTTTATTTGAGTCGTCCTCGTAGGAAATAAAAAAACAAACTTAAATGATCCACCCACTTTCATAGTCATAATACACATTCACCAAAACAGGGAGGGCAGGGAGACAACGCCTGAAAACAGCCGAGAGTGTTCAACATTATTGATATTGCATTTTATAATCTGGTGTGTTTTATAGTCCGCAAAATACGGTAATCTGCAAATCCACCTCCATGTTATTTGCAGCGGATTCGCACAGGATAAGCAAAGTCCGTAAATTTCTCTATTTTACTGACATTAACACAGAGACTGAAAGAGAAAAGAACACGGAAAGAAAGGAAATAGAAAAGGCGCAATTACAACAACAAACATCGAGCTGCAGATTGACACAGGACTAGTATTATCACCGAACGTCTGTGTTAAGCAAAATATGGGGTGTATAATGGGTGATTTGAGGCGGAATTTTTACTTTACAAATTACAGACGTGGCGCATTCGCACGGGATTAAGATCTCAGACATCCTCCACAATTATGACAAATCACCAAACTTGCCGTAGCTCTTCTCCTTTCTCAGTTTCTTGCGACCGCTAAAAAAATGAGAATCTCTCTGGCATTTTTGTTTCATGACGAAGAAAAAGGTGTTTTAGAGTGTGTACATTCCAAAAAGATTATTCGATACTCAGTAATGGTTCAGTTGTGATTAAGTAATTCACTAACTCAGTTGGTAAGAGCGTTTGTCTACTAATCTGAAAGCTTCGAATCCCGCTCTCGACATAAACATCGTCGGTCCAGCTCACAGATGAATGCTGTTGCTGCGTCCTTGGGCAAGACACTTCACCCACCTCGTGTGTGTGTGAATGGATGAGTGGTTCCTTGATGTAAAGCGCTTTGAGAGCCTTGAAAGTATAAAAGCGCTGTATAAAAACGTGACCATTTACCACTCGTCTTCCTCGGGGTTTAAACAGTGTGGAGTGAATGAATAATGCATGAGACTGGAAAGAGACGCTATTATAAGACTAATGGATATTTAACCGGCTCTGCAAACTTGATAGACCAACAGTAATTTGATTTGTGTTGTTACCTCAAGTCTCTCTGTGTATATATAAAAAAACAAACATTTTCTTTAGTGATTTTATCGATCTAGGCATATATTTTTGCACAGTGCTGGCTTTCCTGTTCCGCATTTACTGTACTTTGTCTTTGTGACTGTACTGCGCAGAGCTTAGGGACACTGTGTCTGCATTCTCAAAGTCAGAGTGTCCTCCCCGTGCAGAATGGTGTGGTCTGACGGGCGCAGGTGAAATTTGCGAAGTAGTCAACATTATATTTTACAATTATTCTATCTGTTTTAAGTCTGTAAAACCCCTCAGCACACACTTTGTACACTTTTCTCACACAGGACAGTTACAACTCTTTTTGCATCTTTCTTAAAACTTATTGCTGCTGTCGTCCTTTTGTTATTTTCCTCCTTCTTTACGTAATGAACCGAAGATTCATTTATTCCGTAATGGAGTCCTACAGCGCAGAGTCCCGCACAGGTCCATTTTTGGAGACCCGCACCCGCGCAGTACAACATCACACCTGCCCGTTAACCCGAGATTATATCAAACTTTTGCGCTGCATTCGCCACGGACTGAACCAAGACAAAACCAGGACTGAACTAGAACTAAAACAGAATTAAACCAGAACTGAACCAGGACTCGCTGTCAGGACGGGCTCGGGGGTGAGCGCAGGAGAAAGGACTGGTGTTCCGGCGCAGGGGTCTACCTGGCACTACCCGCCCATAAAATTCCAGAATGCCAAAACCCGCCCGTTTCAGCAGCTATTTCTCCGTGGGTACTCGACCTGGTGCGGAACTCTGCTACAGTGCTTCTCACTTCCTTCAACGTGTCCAGAAGTCCAACTTTTTGTGCGGTGTTTAGCATCTTTCTCTGTCTTTTGGGTGCGACCACAGGAGCCTTTGTCAGTGCAGAACGTTTCGTCGACGTTGTGGGTTTTGTCGGAGAGAAAACTTCTTCAGAATCACACTGCTAGTGATCAAACATTTATTTAACTTTGTCGATCTGAACGCATTCAGTACTGTACGGGAGATGCGGCACGGAGGAGACTGATTGACAATGATCCACAGGCCCTTAGCCAATCAGGATGCAGGGGGAGGAACACATTGCACGTTCATACACTGTTTAAAAAAAAAAAAGCATGTAAAATTGGTCTAAAAAAATCTGCAAAACAGTGAGACCACAAAAGGTGAACTGCGATATAGTGAGGGACGACTGTACTCTGACGGGCTCTGTGTGCTGTTGTGTTACAGTTCATGCTGGTGGAGAACGCTACGCTGGTTCTGGCTGCGTCCGATTTCCTCAGTGAAGCGTCCTGGGACAACATGACCCTGCCCACCACTGTGCTCTGCAGCTTCCTCCTGGGTGAGTCACACCAGGCGCACAAACCGAGGTCACATACTAATACATGAATCCATTAAAGGGACCATGTTACATTGTTTTCTGATCTGTTCTAATGTAGTTTACATTAGAATGTCACAAACAGACCTGAGTTGTGTTTTGTTCATGCATATACGATCCTGCATATTTAGGCTGATTTTACTTTTGAGATGTGATGTGGTAAGGAAGGAAGGAAATAAGGAAGGAAATAAGTAAGGAAATAAGTAAGTGGGTAAGTAAGGAAGTAAGCAAGGAAATAAGTAAGGAAATAAGTAAGGAAGAAAACAAGGAAAGAAGGAAGGAAGGAAGGAAGACTTTATTTATAAATCACCTTTCACAGATAAAAAAATCACAAAATCGTGATTTCTGCGTATCAGACGATCTCCAAACTTGTATAACTGAGTTGAAATGATTTAGTTTATTTTGGGATATTTTTTATATAAATAAGTATATTTAATTTTATTTTTTAAATATAGAGATTGTAACTTCTGGATATATAGTTTATTTTAGATATTTTTATGTTTTTCTATGCCTTATTTCATGTTCAAAGTATATTTTTTCCATTTTATCTTTTATACATCGCAAAACTGCTCTAAGCTTCATATCTGTAGCCTATATTTATTTACAATTTGGAAGTTTTTGCATAAATTATCAATAACAAAGTGTTTTATTTAACAAAGAAATGCTGGATAAATGCATCGTGCAACTAAAAAATAATTGTTTGAATAATCGTGATTTCAGTATCGACCAAAATAATCGTGATCATGATTTTTTCTATAATCGAGCAGCACTAAAACTACCACTTCACGACATCACAAGACGCTTTAGAGATGTAGAGAATTTAACAATAAATAAATAATAATAAATAATGGTTACTTAGACATGTGTGAATGAAACAAAACACAACTCCAGGTCTGTTTTTGAGGCGGTAACAACATCATAACAAGACTTAAACAAGAGTCAATTTTGTGCAATATAAGACCTTTATGTAAAAAACTTGTGCCTGATTTCAAACCGTGAGTTGGAAACATGTTTTTAGTTTCAACATTTAGTCATTTCTGCCGTTGGTAAAACTGTTTAATTGAGACTCGGACTGATCACTCCTCCTGAAAAAGTCCCGTTTTACTCTACGTTTGTATTTTTTTTTTAGTTTTCGGGCTATAATAAAACTTTTTTGTCAGTGTTTGCTTATGTGTGCACTGTGTCATCTTAGAATCTGCTGAACTTTCCACCATATACACACCCCCAGCGTGATGTCAAAGTATCAATATGCATAAGTAATGGTTATTTATAGTGTTCGAAGGAAACGCTCTGCTGGGTCGGTTGTACTTCCCGAAATGGTCTGTTTGAGTTCAGTTCCGTTTGCAACACACGCGTGAGAACAAAGTAAAAGAGAGAACACACCAAACACAAACCACATAAATTAATAAGATCGCAAAAACAAGAAAATGTCTCAACTGTGCTCCAAAACCACATGCACTGATTGACAAATGTAAATCTAACTATGTATCTAACACCAAAAGTCTATTAAAATGGCATGAAACTGTTACTAATGTGATTTTAAATGACTTCAGATTGTTCACACTGTGCAGGGTTTTAGAAGAATATGTAAAAAAGCGTAAATTAATGTGGAAAAAACAGAAATTAAAATGTTAAAGGTCCACAAAATCGCCTCTCGTGAGCTTTAAGTCGTGTTATAATGTTGTTTCTTCCACAAAAACAGACCTGGAGTTGTGTTTTGTTTCATTCAGTCACTCTTTATTATTACTCTGTCTACATCTCCAAAGCTCAAAATGCTCTGTTCCACCTTGTGATGTCATGAAGTGTAATGTAGTGGTAGTTTTCAAGTTAACTAGCCTGATTCATCAGCCAGTTTCACTTTGTTTCACTTCGTGGAAACCGTAGGCAGGTTCTTTTTTCATTTAACCAATCGCTGCTGTTTGGTCATGACGTATGTAATGCGCCGTTAACAGGTCTAACTGGTATATTAAGCTTTTCCCAAATTCCGTAGGAAGAAGGACAATAACGTCTTTCCCCTTGATAAAATTCACTAAAACATTCTCTTTATTCCAGCTTTACATCCTCAATGTTGGGAATCGTTGACAACACAGAATATATGACTCTTTGCTGATTGGCTGGGGCCTGGACTCGCACTTCCGGGGTTTTTGCGAACCATCTAGTGTATTTTGATTCCTGACCCAGTCGCTGGAGAGAAATGAAATTGAGCGGAGACACTAAGTGACACCAGGCTGGCTACAAGTTAACATGGCAAAAGGGGAAATTAAATTTGTCAATTGGACAAAAGTTTATTTAGGCCAGATATGTTACGTTATGTTAACATATTGCGCCAAAATAAACTTTTAATAATAATACATAACACTTGTATAGCGCTTTTCAAGATACCCAAAGACGCTTTACATGAGAAGACAAACAACGACAAACAAGAGAAAAAGACAGTTAATGAAAGTTGTTTTTTTTTTAAAGAGATGGGTTTTCAGGGCTTTTTTAAACATGGGGAGTGTGGATGAGTCTCTGTTGTGTTTGGGCAGGGAGTTCCAGAGGGTGGGGGCAGCAGCGGAGAAGGCCCAGTCCCCCCCAGGTCTTTTGTCCACTTGACAAATTGATTTTCTCTTTTTGCTGTGGATTCTACCTAAACGATTGAGGGATTTTGCACAGTAGGGTGGGCATTCAATTCAGTTTTCTTAATCAATGGTCGGGAGAATTAACAATAGTTTTTCAATTCTCTATACGTTTTTATATTAAAATTATCATCATTATTATTACTATTATTAATCTGCATAAATAAACTCAACTTTACAACATATAAACCATAAACACTCTAGAGCCACATCAGCCCGTTTGACATTATAATGTGTTTAATGCAGCTTTGACACATTTGTTTATGTTTTACAGAAACAAAACTTAAAACCGCATGGCTCATTTGCATAAACTATAAGTGCTGCTCTTAGCTCTTAGTGCAGCTCTTTATTTAACATCATGTCACTTTATTTATGTTGGTCACTTTATTTATTTTGGCTTCTGTTGTGATGAAAAGACTGAAAAGTGTTTGTCTTTTTGACGCATGTGACTCAACTTTATGTTGCAGTAACCGGGATATTACGTTTACAAGCACCATGACCAAACCGGGACACTCTAAAAACCCGCTCATACCGGGGACACTGATGTGCTGTAAACACACTCACTGAGTTTCGGAACAGTGTCTCCAAGGAGCCAGAGCCCAAATGTGGGACTGTGAGGCACAACTCCAGTGGTTTTGTCATTTAGTTTGTTGATTAAAAATGAACATGATCGACAAAATTCTTAATAATCAATTATCGATTAGTCGACTAATCATGCCCATCCCCATAACACGCATTTTCAAGTTAACGGCTCCTTTTACCTTTTGTTGAGTCGAGATAATCAATTCTAGGGCTAAAATCATCCAAATGATTCTAGTGAAGCTGTATGGCATTAAAAACACAAACTCAAATTCACAGAGGCCAAAATTAAAAACTGGGACTAAGTTGTGGACCAGACTAAATATTTATTGAAAAATTTCAACAACATCTGCATGTTTTCTCTTCTTTCGAGATATGTAATGTTAAACCTTTTCTTATTAAAATAAATGTTTAATAATAGTTTTGCTTAAACATTGAATCCAGAACAAGCATAATGTAAAATAATAACAAAATGTCTCTATAGTCGATCTGTAGCCTGTGGGCTCTAATACAGATTTGATATGATCTCGTGGGCCAAATATAATTATATCACAGACCAAATTTGGGTCCTGGGCCTGAGTTTGACATGTCTGTCCTTTATTATCACATGACATCAAGCGGTGGAGAAGAGTGTTTTCAGTTTGAGAGAAGAACTCAGTGTAAATCTGCAGGGTTTGTGTTTTAAACTTGTGAATGAAACAAAACACAACTCCAGGTCTGTTTGTGATGAGGAAACAACATTAGAACAGGTCAGAAAATCCAACTAAACCACATTTGTCTCGTTCCCAGGTGGCATCTGCCTGGTCCTGTACTACCGCTTCCTCCACCCCAAGTCCACGGAGATCTCCCAGGGCCGCCTGCGCCACCACATGGGCAGCACGTGCATCGAGCAGGGGGACTCCTCCTTCTCTCTGGGCGACAAGAGCCTTCCCGCGCCCTCCTCCCTCCAGAACCACGGCAGCTTCTCCCTGTCCGGGGTGCCTGGCTCGCTCTTCCAACACCCCGGCGTCAAACCCAGCGGCTCGTGCCCGTGCTACCACCACCACTGGCTCCTCATCCGGCTCGCGCTCAAGACCGGAGACCTGGGGAAGATCAACCGCGCGTACGGGGAGGGGGGAGCGGCCGCCATCCTCGATCTGGAAGAGTACAACGACTTCAAGAGCAACGAGGGGCTCACCATCACCGCGGGGGGGACGTGCGAGGGCGTGTCCATGACGGATTCGCACGAGAAAGGCATCGCGCCGCTCTCGGACTGCAAGGACGAGTTCCAAAGCGTGAGCGAGCCTTCGTCGACCGGACACGAGGACAGTTTGGAGATCGAGAGCCCCATGGAAACCCCGACCTCGGATTTCAAACGCAGCTCGCCCGAAGGGAAGTCCGTGTTCGGAGACAGCCCGGAGCCGTACTTCTGCCCGACGGAATCCAGCTCCACGTTGTACTTCAGCGCCGATCCGCAGTCGCCGAGCAGCGCCAGTAACCCGCGCTTGGACCGGGGAGGCGGGAGCATGGAGGGGGTCCACCTGAGCTCCATCCCCAGCGACCCGGCGCTCCACAGGGACGTGCGGAGCCTGATGGGGAGGGGGGTGGGGTCCCGCTGCACCTCCACCCCCAAACTGGACTCGGGGGCGGGTCTGGAGGCGGCGGCCAGCGTCCCGCACTTGTCTGGACCGCGCAGGCAGCTCATCATGTCCCGCAGAGAGCCGGACGACACATTCTAGGCACAAAGGTTTTAGGATTAGGGCTGCACCGTATGAGATGTACGATAGACGCTGCGAAAATTGCGGTGTACGTATAATTTTTGTGCAAAATTTGGTGCAAGAACCTATGCAAAACCTTCTGGAGCTTTTAGCCATGTTATAATGTTGTTTCCTCATCAAAAATGGGTGATATTTGTGTTTTCCTTCATTCGCATGTTTCAGTAATCATGTAGGTTTACTTGTACTTAAGGAAATACCAAAGCTACGGCGTACAAAACAGTTAAACAATGCATATTGCGTAACACAGACATACAGTTTGTACAGTTTGTAGCCTGCACTATTGTGAAAAAAGGAAGTACAGTCACTGCTGAACCTGAGTTGCCCCCAAGTTTGTCTCATTCTCAGTAAATGGACAGAACAGGCCTCATGTGAAAAGCTCAGAACCTCCAGAATTCACTCACTGAGCTGCAGAGGCTGCACTTGCACTGACCAGAGGTGGGTAAAGTAGCCAAAAAAAGTAAAAACGCAAAGTAGTGGTTCAGGAAATTACTAAATGATGACCGTATTTTTCGGACTATAAGTCGCTCCGGAGTATAAGTTGCACCAGCCAAAAAATGCATAATGAAAAAGAAAAAAACATATATAAGTCGCACTTTTTTTGGGGTGAAATGTATTTTATAAAATCAGAGACCAGGAACTGACATTTCTTGAAAGTCAAGTTCTAGTAAAAACAATAGAAGAGAGAACAACAGACTGTTAACGTCACATATGAACAGTTCTTCAGATAAACTATAACATAAACAACAGAACAGAACAAGTTTAACAAACTCTCCATCTCACTCCAAATCACTAAATCCATTCAATTCTTCATCCTCGGTGTCACTTCTGAACAACTCCACGACCTCCGGAGGTAAACAGAGCGCCGCTTCCTCTTCTGTGTCGCTGTCGTCAGACTCAGCATCAGTTCCAGTTAGAATTATTCGAGTCTTTCTGAATCCCGACAGGATGGTTTCGGTGTCACTGAAGTCCAGGCTTTGTCCATCCATCCAGTGACTTCAGGAAAGTTTCACGGTTCATCCTCCCGGTGTCACAATTTTCTCTCTCACTCCAAACTTTCTTTCTGCTGCTCGATTATCGTTTTCAGCTGCAGATTTCACGACTTGCAGTTTGTAATCTGCAAAATCTGATTTTCTTTTTGGGGGCGTTTTGTGTTCAATCTTCTCAGTCGTCTTTATAAGTTTGTTTAAATGTTAGATTTTAAGTCACGGTGCGATCGACTGACATGATACAGACAGGACAGAGGCTCTTTCTGCAGGAGACATGCGCAGTAGAGCCAAGTGACAGTGGTACAGGAGGAACAGGAGCAGCAGATACTCACACACAAGACTAGAACCTCTCCACGCTTCACTGTGAATATTTTAATATATAAGTCGCACCGGAGAATAAGTCACAGGAAACACCCAAACCACGAAAAAAAAGTGCACCTTATAGTCCGAAAAATACATTATTTGGGGAAACTACTGCCTAAGTAAGAAAAACTGGATGCAACATTTGATTTATCATTTAAAGTTAATGTAAGTGGATGGACAAAACATCCAAAAATACTAAAAAATATATATATTTTCAACGGACAAACCACACAAATGAGATGCATAAAATCATATCTTGAAGCTGCGGTTTAAGAAACACGTGTAATATTGTCCACATGAAGCTTTTGTCACTTGTAGATTTTCTCACAGTGGGAAGAGGAACCAGATCTTTAATTGAAGTGAGAGTCCTGCCCAAAAGTACCATTTCCTCAAAACGTTACTTAAGTAAATGTGACTACTACTAATACTACCCACCTCTGGCGTTGATTCACGATTGGCTGCAGGAGTTGGGGTTTTGGTATTTACCATTCAGCGCTGTCCAGGATTTTATAATTACGTATAAACAGTGTTGGGGAGTAACAGATTACATGTACCGGAGTTATGTAATCAGAGTACAAATTATGAGTAACTGTATTCGGTTACAGTTACTGTTTCAGTGAGTGGTAATTGGATTACAGTTACTTAGTTGAAATAAATGGATTACACGGCGGGATTTTACTGTTTTTACATTTTGAATACCCGCCCCACTTTTTTTTTTTTTTTTTTCGGTAATTCCACTCATTGCTGGAAACTAAACCAGGTCTAAACTAGATCTAAAACAGGTCTAAAACCAGGACTAAAACCAGGCCTAAACTAGACCTAAACTAGGTCTAAACCCAGGTCTAAACCAGATCTAAACCAGGACTAAAACCAGGTCTAAACCAGGTCTAAACCAGGTCTAAACCAGGACTAAAACAGGACTAAAACCAGGACTAAACCAGGACTAAACCAGGTCTAAAACCAGGACTAAACCAGGTCTAAACCAGGTCTAAACCAGGACTAAAACCAGGACTAAACCAGGTCTAAAACCAGGTCTAAACCAGGACTAAAACAGGACTAAAACCAGGACTAAACCAGGACTAAACCAGGTCTAAACCAGGTCTAAAACCAGGACTAAACCAGGACTAAAACAGGACTAAAACCAGGTCTAAACCAGGTCTAAACCAGGACTAAAACCAGGACTAAACCAGGACTAAACCAGGTCTAAAACCAGGACTAAACCAGGACTAAACCAGGACTAAAACAGGACTAAAACCAGGACTAAACCAGGTCTAAACCAGGTCTAAACCAGGTCTAAAACCAGGACTAAACCAGGACTAAACCAGGACTAAAACAGGTCTAAAACCAGGACTAAAACCAGGTCTAAAACCAGGTCTAAACCAGGTCTAAAACAGGACTAAAACGGGACTAAACGATGCTGCGGAAAAGTGTCTCCTCTTCTTCTATCAATAATATTTTTATTTTGGTTCAGTAAAGTCTGGGCTTTTAATTTTCTTTTATCAGACAAAACATCTTAAGTGAAGATTTCCTGGTCTTTGCTTCTCTACAGCAAATCAAGTAATCCAAAGTATTCAGATTACATTACTCACTTTAAGTAATTTAATGGATTACATTACAAACTACCCTCTGGGGTATGTAATCTGTAATCTGTAGGGGATTACATTTTAAAAGTCACCTTCCCAACACTGCATATAAATAAACATCAGCGTTGAGCAAATAGAAGAGTCATATTGGAATGGAAAGAAGGAAAACACAACTTTCGCTTTATTTTTGATGAGGAAATGACACAGTATTTCATGACATGGCTAAAAGTGTAGCACAATATACATTAAAATTAAAATAACAAACAATTATCACGCCGTTTGAGAAAAATAGGACGAGAATGTGACTTTTTAGCCTCGTACCGTGCAGCCCCGCCTCTCCTGTACAGTATTTGTCTTAATCAGGGAACGACAGCAGCTTAATATCCAAACACGGCACCAGCTTTTTCTATCTGCTCGTGTAGTAGGAGATGCATAGAGGCGTGTCTATAAGGGCCAGGCCTGTGGAGGCTTTAAACCCTCGACATACGCTTACAGAGGGATTCATAGCATATCTACCTATCTATCAACATCGTGTCTTGTATCACACTTTATCTACTACGAGGGCTTGAACGGGCTTCGCCGAGTGAAGCTCCACCACGTCACATCCGGTACAAAAAAACCCCCACAAAAATCTTTTTCAGAACACTCGCTGGAAACAACAGCTGATGAATGGAGCTCAACAAACTGCGGTAAATGTAGTCCATTTTTTGAAAGGTTCATATATGAATTGAATTTATTTATTTATTTGGAGGATAAGCGCCTTGAGATGTCCTCATAAATACAACAACTAAAGACAGATACAGTAGGGCTGGGTATCATTAAGAAGTTGCCGATACGATACATACCTCGATACACAGGCCACGATACGGTACATATCTCGATACAGTGCACTTTCGATTCGATATGATATATTTCAAATCGATTCGATACGGTTCAATAAAAAATAAAGGCTAAATCGTGGCTGTGATACTAAAAGTCTTTGTTAAACCACTTCTTGTGCAAAGTTCATATGAAACACAAACATTTTAATCCTCAAAACAGTCAAAATGTCAAATGTGTCGCATAAATGAGTTTCCTTTCACTCCACAAGCAACAAAACTGTAGCTCTGTAACAAAATAATTTAGTAAAACACAGCTAAAAATACTCTCGGTGATATATCGATACAGTAGCCCAAGATATCGATACTGTATCATCACATTAAACAATACGATATATCGATATTCTGATATTTTTGCACACCCCTAGCAGACAGTAGGACTTAGTGTTATAACTTTTTTACAACCTCTACACCCTGTATCATATTTTGATGAACTTTTACTAGTAATGAAAGGAACTGACCTTCAGTTGGTCATATTTTTGAAAAAAAATCCCCCCGGACTCAAAATGAAGTTTTCGTAAAGCCGACCAACAACCAGAATAAAACTGTTAGAAGGTTAATATCTGTTCAATCATAAAATAACCGAAGGCAATTTTCTCTTTAATAACACAGGAACAAAACACATAATCAGGGTAAAGATCATATAAAATAGGCCACTAAAAGTCCAAAAATGATGATTGTCAGTGTTGGTTTGCAACGATGAATCGAACGGCCGTAGACCGGTGCTCAGTACAGTGAATAATTAAAATATGTGCATGTTTAACACGTTAGAATGAGCCATCACTCTTTATTTCCATTAAGATTCTTAAAATTCCACACTAAATATTAAATATCAGCTTTATCCAGGTAGATTTTCAAAAAAAACTTGCAATAAAAAGATCATTTGCAAGATATTTGGGCCAATTCTCCTGGAAGCCCGAGGGCCAAGAAAAATTTGTCTAAGGGCCGCATTTGGCCCACGGCCCATAGTTTGGACATGCCTGTTTTAGACAATTCCTTTCTGCTTCTCCGTGTCTGATAGAGCTTAAAAGCGAACGTTCGAGTCTTGCGGGATTTGCGGGCGGGAACGGGACAAAATATCACACGGGAAACGGCGGGAACGAAAATTACAATTCTTTGCAGGACTGAAAATTCTGTTCCCGCGCAGACCTCTACTGTGAACCACTAGTTATGTTTTTATTTTAAGACAGTAAATAATCAGGTATGTTTTCTTTAAGTTTTGGGTTGGATTAGTGTAATAAATCGGGTATTAAACCGTCCCGGATGTGGATGTGGACGTGGACGTGGTGGAGCTCCACTGTCGCCTTCGCCTCTTTCAGACTCTCCTGCGTTCAAACTGAAACAAAACTAGGACAAAAACACTGACCTCTTAACGAGAAATAACTCATATCTAATTATACCGAGTGAATCTAGTGGTGCGCAGAGTAGATCTGGTCCTATATTTCCTGTACACTGTGGGCATACGCTAACTGAACCATTAGAGATAAGTTGCTCAAATGCTGGAACACTTATGTGATATTAAAGGCCATAAAGGTGTACAAAGCTGTATAATGTACTTTTCAGTTCATTTAGTAGCAGAGGTTTGACACCGTACTGTGCAAATCTGGCTCTACCAGATCGGAATCAAATATTTAAGAAGCGGAAGCGTTTTCTCTTACGACGATACATAATGTGAATAATACATGAGGCACTTATAGAGAGTTTAGAGAAGCTATTTCCAAACGCGTCGGGACTTTTTATCGTTGCGTTGCGAAGCAGAGTCCATAAAGCACAAACGTGTACTATACATCGGTTGCTGTGTTTTTGTTACTTTTACTGAGGAATAATGATAATTGTGTATTTTTTGTATGACGAGTGATTTCTTTGATTGCTGTGTGGATTTAAAGGGCCGATACTACAGTATTTTATGATCTGCTGTGTGTTGTAATGCAGTTTCCTCATCGTAAACACACCTGGAGTTGTTGTTCAATGAGGTTCATTTGGTTTTCTGATAATTTATGTTATTAGGTTCTTTTTTCAGACCAAGAGTTTGTTTTCATACTTACATTTACAGTTTTGATTTCTCACTAGTAGGGGTGTAACGATATCCAAGTCAATACGATATCATCACGGTATGAACCTCGCGGTACGATATTTATTGCGATATCATGGTATTACGATACTCTGCATAATAACTAAGACCAGTCATTTGGTAAAACATTTACTGCAAGAGCGTCAAACTCAAAGTCACAGAAGCTGAAATTAAAAACTGGGACTAAGTTGTTGCCCAAACTAAATATTTATTGAAAAATTTCAACAACATCTGCCTGTTTTCTCTTCTTTCGAGATATGTAATGTTAAACTTTTTCTTATTAAAATAAATGTTTTGTTTAAACATTGCTCTTACTATCAAATAATAACACAATTTTAAATAAATAATGTCTCTATCGTCGATCTGTAGCCGGCGGGCAGCTCTAATACAGATTTGATATGATCTCGCGGGTCAAATATAATTATATAACGGGCCAAATTTGGTCTCCGGGTCTGAGTTTGACATGTCTGATTTATTGTCATGTTCATATCAGTGACATTTTGAACAGTAGTCAGGAGCCTCGCGGAGTAAGTCTGATAGAAGCTGAACCGCATCAGCGCACAAGGAGCGAGCTGTTTTTTTCAGAGCTTATGCAAATGAGCCATGAGGTTTTAAGTTTCATTTCTATGAAACGTAAACAAACGTGCACAAAGCTGCATTAAACACATTATTACTCAATGTATATTTGAGTCCTTGTCGTAGGAAATATAAAACGGCATCGCATTTAAGTTTGTTTTGTCTATTTCGGCTCCAGTTTAGCCACTAACCTTTTGAACATGATGGTGTTCACCGTGGAAAATAGATGCAAATCACTCACTTTATATTCTGTGATTTATTTAGTTATTTCTTGAGCTGCTTCATGTATAGGTTTTTGTCCCGACTTGATTTTCTGAACACATGCTTGAACATTTTCGGCGTGTCGGCTTATCAAGGTCCTTCTCATGTTGTAGTATTTCTCGAGGTGAACCACACGCTGCATTGAGTCTGCACACTGTCTGTTGTTCGTCCGTCACCTTTTCTCCATTCTCGTTTCGTGTCACGACAAACCCAAAATGCTTCTAGACCTCAGACTTAAAAGTCGCTGGTGTGTTCACAACGGGCGCACAGACCGATGACGGGATCAGCCTTATCGTCAGAAGAGCCTCTAGTCAGAAAATCCATGTTCAGGTCGTGTTACAAATTGTTACAAATGAAATTGTATTTCAAGTTTTAAATATTTTAAAAAGTAAATATTAAAAGTAATAAATATATTAAACCCTTAAAATACAGCAAAAATGTTTGAGGAAATAATGATTTGGGTGGAAATGTCTGTCTTAAGTGGAACAGGGTTAATAATTGTCTGATTTTCAGGCAACAACTTGCAAAATGTTCAGTAATTCGAGCTCTACAACCTTCATTTCAATTTTATTTTAAATCTTTTTCTTTTAATACAGCACTGGTGGGTTTGTAAACCAACAAATTAAGTAATGTTGGCCTTAGCTGATGCTGTTATGCAGGATTATGCGTTTTCCTGTCAATATCTCAAAAAATGTTGATGTTGCAGCCATTTTTAATTGGTAAACATCCAAAAGTTTACTAATTCTTCCCTGATATCCAGGGATTATTCCCTGTTGCTTTCATCAAATATACATTCAATTGTTCAAGAGAAATGTTGCTGACAAACCAATAGAAGAGGGAATGATTTTCTGACTAGTGGACCTTCTGATGATAAGGGTGTAACCACCGATGACGTGGTCCATTATGGTCCATGTAGTTTACTGTGCACCACAGGAGCAGACTGAAAATTATTATTTTTGCCTAAAGCCACACAGTTTAACACCGTGACAAGACCGTGATGATATCATGGCAATTACTACAACAATATCATGATCTCGCCAGTATCATTACACCTCTACTCCCTCGCAGTCTTCCTCTGCGTGGTCATGTGATGTTGCTGCGTCGTGTCTGCTCAGCTGATTTAAACAGGTCAGTCATTTCTGAAAAAAAAAAGAGACATTATGGACTGGAACGGAGCAAACATCAGTGGGACATCGGCGCTGGATTAAAGAGGCAATCGAAACGTGCCCACGGGACGATAAACCAGGACGAGGGGCTTTTTTACTTTCACACACCTGGGATTCTGTCCTGAGGAAGTGGGACTGCAGGTGGCGCTGTCGTCCTGCCTCCACTGGTAGAAAGACAGCGCCAAAACCTGTTTAAATCAGCTGAACGACACGTCACAGAAACATCACGTCGAAACTGTCGGGTATGAAAACAAACTCTTGGTCTGAGAAAAGAACCTAATAACATAATAACGTTTTGAGCTTTGGTGATGTAGACAAACTAATAATAAATGATTACTCAACACATGTGTGAATGAAACAAAACACAACTCCAGGTCTGTTTTTAACGAAAGCAACAGCATTAGAACATTAGAAGAGTGTAATATGTGTGTAATATAGGACCTTTAAAGTCTTGATTTACATGTTGACCATGTAACTGATGAAGAAGAGCTTTGTGCAAACACGTCTCAGGCACTTGACGGACTTTTGATTTTGAGTTGAAAAATGAAATGTAATTTGAAGTTGCAGTAGGCAGTTTGTCAGTAAACAGTGAGCAGTATTAAAGCTGCACTAGGTCACTTTTCTGCTGGTAGACTGTGGGGATGTAACAATAAATATATCATCAAAGTTCTCACAATAACATCGTGGACCATCACAATATATCGAATTACAAGTCTCTTTTTTAAATGAAGAATTATGGTGCAGCAATAGCTAAAAAACAGACAGAGAACTACATAGACCATGATCCTTTGCTCCATTTCAGTGCAGACGACAAGAAGAAATAACAGTTCTAACACTTTTAAGTCTTAGTTCTTTGGATTAAGTTTTGTCAAAGCATTTTAAGAGGAAAAAGTAACATGTTCACAGTTTTGTTTTGGTCCACAAAATATCGCAATAAATATCGTACCGAGAGATTTAGATATTGTTACATCCCTAATCGTGAGTTTTCCCACGATATCACAATAAATATCGTAGTGCGAGGCAGGGGACCGCAACCCCCGGGCCGCGGACCGGTACCAGGCCACAAACGTGCAAACCCCCCCCCATACGCATCTATACTAGGACTAAACCAGGACTAAACCAAGTCTAAAACCAGGTCTAAAACCAGGTCTTAACCAGGTCTAAACTAGGTCTAAAACCAGGTCTTAAACCAAGTCTAAACTAAACCAAACGGTCTAAATCAAACTAAACCAGGTTTAAAACCAGGTCTAAATCAGGTCTAAAACCAGAACTAAATCAGGACTAAACCGGGTCCAAAACCAGGTCTTAAACCAAGTCTAAACAAGGTCTAATCCACGACTAAACCAGGACTAAAGCCAGGTCTAAATTAGGACTAAATCAGGACTAAACCAGGTCAAAAACCAGGTCTAGAACCAGGTCTAATCCAGGACTAAACCGGGTCTAAAACCAGGTCTTAAACCAGGTCTAAAACAGGACTAAACCAGGACTAAACTGGGTCTGAAACAGGATTTAACCAGGTCTAAACAAGGTCTAAACCAGCACTAAACCAGTATTAAACCAGAACTAAAACCAGGTCTAAACCAGGAATAAAACCAGGAACAAAACCAGGACTAAATCCAGGACTAAACCAGGATTTAACTAGGACTAAAACCAGAAGTAAAACCAGGCCTAAACCAGGTCTAAACCAGGTCTAAAACCAGGACTAAAACCTAGGACTAAAGCCAGGACTAAACCAGGCCTAAATCAAGTCTAAACCAGAACTAAAACCAGGACTGAACCTGGTCTAAAACCAGGTCTAAAACCAGGTCTAAACCAGAACTAAAGCCAGGACTAAACCAGGACTAAAGCCACGACTAAACCAGGTCTAAAACCAGGACTAAAGCCAGGTCTAAACCAGAACTAAAACCAGGACTGAATCAGGTCTAAATCAGGTCTAAACCAGGACTAAACCAGGTCTAAATCAGGTTTAAACCAGGACTAAAACCAGGTCTAAACAAGGTCTAAACCAGAATTGAACCAGGTCTAAAACCAGGTCAAAACCAGAACTAAAGCCAGGACTAAACCAGGCCTAAATCAAGTCTAAACCAGAACTAAAACCAGGACTGAACCTGGTCTAAAACCAGGTCTAAAACCAGGTCTAAACCAGGTCTAAACCAGAGCTAAAGCCAGGACTAAACCAGGCCTAAAGCCACGACTAAATCAGGTCTAAAACCAGGACTAAACCAGGTCTAAAATCAGGTCTAAAACAAGGTCTTAAACCAGAACTAAACCAGCTCACAGCTTTATGATTGAGATTGTGCCAGCGCTTTGAGTTTATAACCGTCGAAAAACGCCGGAGGAAGGATTAATTTTATTGCTTCATACTTAAATAAAATAAAATAAATAAACCTCCCAGTCTGACTCCATTTGAGAAAAAAAAATCCACTGTAATCGCAGACGAGCGTTGCAATTTGATTTCGATTTATGTTTTATGATTCTGTTCAAAGTTCACATTTTACACTCAACAAACACAGTGGAATCTGAAGTGACAAACGAGACAAACAAGAATCACATTTCAGAGCAAGTTTGAACAGATCGAAACGACAGGGTCAGACAGTTTTTATACACAAAAAGACAAAGTTTGTGAAATTAAGGTACATAAACGTTTTAGACTTTGTGATTTTCTAATTGCAGTTTGGACGAGACGATGACTTTTACACTTATAATGTTACTCACTATGCAGGTAAACGGTCCACAATCCAAGATCAAGACCTCTGAGGGTCGAGACCGAGACAAGACCGAGACTTTTAAAGGTCTAGACCGAGACAAGACCGAGACTTTTAAAGGTCTAGACCGAGACAAGACCGAAACCACGGCTCATCAAGACCAAATCGAGTCCAAACAGTTTCAAGACCGAGACAAGCCCGAGTCCAAGCGCCTTCAAGACCGAGACAAGACCGAGTCCAAGCGCCTTCAAGACCGAGACAAGACCGAGTCCAAGCGCCTTCAAGACCGAGACAAGACCGAGTCCAAAGCACCTTCAAGACCGAGACAAGACCGAGTCCAAGCGCCTTCAAGACCGAGACAAGGCCGAGTCCAAGCGCCTTCAAGACCGAGACAAGACCGAGTCCAAGCGCCTTCAAGACCGAGACAAGACCGAGACAAGACCGAGTCCAAGCGCCTTCAAGACCGAGACAAGACCGAATCCAAGCGCCTTCAAGGCCGAGAAAAGGCCAAGACAAGACCAAGACAAGACTGAATCCAAGCTCCATCAAGACTGAAACAAGACCAAGTCCGAACACCTTCAAGACCGAGACAAAACTGAGTCCAAGCACCTTCAAGAACGAGACAAGAATGAGACCAGACCGAGAAAAGCCCAAAACAAGAGTGAGAAAAGACCAAGTCCAAACGCCTTCAAGACCGAGTCCAAGCACCTTCAAGACCGAGACAAGACCGAGTCCAAGTGCCTTCAAGACCGAGTCCAAGCGCCTTCAAGACCGAGTCCAAGCACCCTTCAAGACCGAGTCCAAGCGCCTTCAAGAACGAGACAAGAATGAGACCAGACCGAGAGAAGCCCAAAACAAGAGTGAGAAAAGACCAAGTCCAAAGCACCTTCAAGACCGAGACAAGACCAAGTCCAAGCGCCATCAAGACCGAGTCCAAGCGTCTTCAAGACCAAGTCCAAGCGCCATCAAGACCGAGTCCAAGCGTCTTCAAGACCGAGACAAGACCAAGCGCAGTCAAGACCGGTCTTGAGTATTACGACACCAGCTGCAGGTGTCCAGACAGTGAGAACAGGATTTGGAAAAAGGATCAAAAGTGTAAACACAACGAAATCCAGGCACTCCAAAATAAATAAAAGTCACGTGAGGAAAAGTAGAGTTAAAAGGCTTTTATTTAAATAACCAGAGTCGACATGTTTCAACATTGACCGGTCTTCATCAGGGCTTAGTTAAAATTAAAGCACGGGCGTGGTTTTTAAGAAAAACACTCCAACCAAGAGTAAAGACAGATGTGGATTAGAGGCAGGTGCAAGACAAAAAAAAAAAAAAAGATATTAATGCCAATGAAAAAATGTTAATAATACAAATGAAATGAAAAAAGTACATAAAAACAAGACAAATTTAGATCTACTAAAATAAAAAAGTTTGGAGACCCCTGCATTAAACTAACATTTCAAATAACATCTTTTGGATTGTGTTGTTGCTAAAAATAACTTGATGAGTATTATTATAATGTTATTTTTGTTTGTGTGAAGCGGCTGGGATGAGGATCAGCTCTTCCAAGTCCGAGGTCGTGGTTCTCGACCGGAAAAAGGCGTCTTGTCTTCTTCAGGTGGGTGGAGAGTCTCTGCCTCAAGTGGAGGAGTTCAAGTATCTCAGGGTCTTGTTCATGAGCGAGGGGAGGACGGAGCGTGAGATTGACAGGTGGATCGGTGCAGCGTCTGGCAGTGATGCGGTCGCTGTATCGGACCGTTGTGGTGAAACGGGAGCTGAGCTGAAAGGCGAAGCTCTCGATTTACCGGTCAGTCTTCATTCCTTCTCTCACCTCTGGTCATGAGCTCTGGGTAATGACTGAAAGGACGAGATCGCGGATACAAGCGGCAGAAATGAGTTTCCTCCGCAGGGTGTCTGGGCTTAGAGACAGAGTGAGGAGCTCAGTCACATCTGAGGAGCTCGGAGTAGAGCCGCTGCTCGGGCATCTGTTCCTGTTCTGTTCCTGGCCCTGGGGAAGACCCAGGACACGCTGGAGGGACTATGTCTCTGGACTGGCCTGGGAACAACTCGGGGTCCCCCTGGAGGAGCTGGAGGAAGTGTCCGGGGTGAAGGAAGTCTGGGAGTCACTGCTTAGACTGCTGCCCCCGATGACGCGACCCGGATAAGCGGAAGAAAATGGATGGAAGGATATTATAAAAACACACTTGTTGAAATTTACCTAGTTTACACAAAAATTGCAAAAAGCGCTAGAACTATAATGCAGTTTAGTAGAAAAATAAAAGTTCATTTAGGGTTTAGTTCAATTTTAATGGCATACTGTGGAACATTCTATTCCAAGAAATAATAAATGTATGAAGACATGCAGGTGGTGGACCGTCCAAGTTACTCTGAAGTTCATTTGAGTCGTTTCACTCCTCACTGCAACAGGATATTTATGTACAGAAAATGAGCTGATTATTGATGTAAAATACAGGGTGTCCCAAAAAATTTGAGACAATTTCAAGAGCAATTATCTTGAAAACTTCTAAGTGTAGCTCAGTGATGATGTTGATGTTGGTCGACCAGATCTTTTAGCCCTGTGTAAGCAGCATTCCTCTTTAAATAAATGTTTGGTATAAAGTCCAAATGTGTTTGCTTGGTGAAGCAGTTGGTGAAGTGTTTCTTAATTCAGCACTGAAGGCTGCACAGTCTTGGCTGAGTGTGTGGGAGCAGATTCCACCACACAAAATGAATTATCTTTGGGAGTGAACGGCTCAACCTGAAAACAGAACAAAATAAAACATTAAATCTAAAATCTTCATCTGTTTCTATGCATTCTCTGAAATTTTAAAGCATAATTTTGCCACTTTTAAATATTTGTTAAACTCTCCTAGTTGTGATTTGAGGCCTTATATACAGTGTTGGGGAGTAACAGATTACATGTACCGGAGTTACGTAATCAGAGTACAAATGATGAGTAACTGTATTCAGTTACAGTTACTGTTTTAATGAGAGGTAATTGGATTACAGTTACTTTGTTGAAATAAATGGATTACAGGGCGGTATTTTCCTGTTTTCACATTTCGGGCTATATCACTTTTTTTTTTCTTTTTTTTTTCCTCCAGTAATTCCACTCATTGCCGGACACTAAACCAGGACTAAAACCAGGTCTACACTGGGTCTAAACCAAGACTAAACCAGGTCTAAACCAGGTCTACACTGGGTCTAAACCAAGACTAAACCAGGTCTAAACCAGGTCTACACTGGGTCTAAACCAAGACTAAACCAGGTCTAAACCAGGTCTACACTGGGTCTAAACCAAGACTAAACCAGGACTAAACCAGGTCTACACTGGGTCTAAACCAAGACTAAACCAGGTCTACACTGGGTCTAAACCAAGACTAAACCAGGTCTAAACCAGGTCTACACTGGGTCTAAACCAAGACTAAACCAGGACTAAAACCAGGTCTACACTGGGTCTAAACCAAGACTAAACCAGGTCTACACTGGGTCTAAACCAAGACTAAACCAGGTCTAAACCAGGTCTACACTGGGTCTAAACCAAGACTAAACCAGGACTAAAACCAGGTCTACACTGGGTCTAAACCAAGACTAAACCAGGTCTACACTGGGTCTAAACCAAGACTAAACCAGGACTAAAACCAGGTCTACACTGGGTCTAAACCAAGACTAAACCAGGTCTAAACCAGGTCTACACTGGGTCTAAACCAAGACTAAACAGGTCTAAAGGTCTACACTGGGTCTAAACCAAGACTAAACCAGGTCTAAACCAGGTCTACACTGGGTCTAAACCAAGACTAAACCAGGTCTACACTGGGTCTAAACCAAGACTAAACCAGGACTAAAACCAGGTCTACACTGGGTCTAAACCAAGACTAAACCAGGTCTACACTGGGTCTAAACCAAGACTAAACCAGGTCTAAACCAGGTCTACACTGGGTCTAAACCAAGACTAAACCACGTCTAAACCAGTTCTAAACCAAGACTAAACCAGGTCTAAACCAGGTCTAACTGGGTCTAAACCAAGACTAAACCTAAACCAGGTCTACACTGGTCTAAACCAAGACTAAACCAGGTAAAACCAGGTCTACCTAAACCAAGACTAAACCAGGTCTAAAAACCAAACTAAACCAGGTCTAAACCAGGTCTAACTGGGTCTAACCAAGACTAAACCAGGTAAAAACTCTAACTGGTCTAAACCAAGACTAAACCAGGTCTAAACCAAGACTAAACAGGTCTAAAACCAGGTCTACACTGGGTCTAAACCAAGACTAAACCAGGACTAAAACCAGTCTACACTGGTCTAAACCAGACTAAACCAGGTCTAAACCAGTAAACCAGGTAAACCAGGTCTACGTCTAAACCAAGACTAAACCAGTCTAAACAAGTAAGTCTAAACAGGTAAACAGGTCTCTGGTCTACACTGTCTAAACCAAGACTAAACCAGTCTAAACTAAACCAGGTCTAAACCAGGTCTAAACCAGACTTCTAAAACCAAGACTAAACCAGGTCTAAACCAGGTCTACACTGGGTCTAAACCAAGACTAAACCACGTCTAAACCAGTTCTAAACCAAGACTAAACCACGTCTAAACCAGGTCTAAACCAAGACTAAACCACGTCTAAACCAGTTCTAAACCAAGACTAAACCAGGTCTAAACCAGGTCTAAACCAAGACTAAACCAGGTCTAAACCAGGTCTACACTGGGTCTAAACCAAGACTAAACCACGTCTAAACCAGTTCTAAACCAAGACTAAACCACGTCTAAACCAGGTCTAAACCAAGACTAGACCAGGTCTTAACCAGTTTTAAACCAGGTCTAAACCAGGTCTAAACCAAGACTAAACCAGGTCTAAACCAGTTTTAAACCAGGTCTAAACAGGGTCTAAACCAAGACTAAACCAGGTCTAAACCAGGTCTAAACCAGGTCTAAAACAGGACTTAACTGGACTAAATCACGCTGCGTGGACCGTGTTTCCTCGTCTTCTATCAATAATATTTTTAATTTGATTAAGTAAAGACTCATCTTTTTATTGTCTTTTATCAGACAAAACATCTTATGTGAAGATTTCCTTGTCTTTCCTTCTCTACAGCAAACCAAGTAATCCAAAGTATTCAGATTACGTTACTCACTTTAAGTAATTTTATGGATTACGTTACAAACTACATTTTGGGGTATGTAATCTGTAATCTGTAGGGGAATACATTTTAAAAGCCACCTTCCCAACACTGCTTATATCACATTCCATGCCATGTAAAGCGTAAAAACTGGATCCTTCGTATGCAAATGTCCCGCTTGAGGTATTTACGACGCTCGCCCTTTAAGACTTCACGCACGCGCACTGCACTCACAAAAGTTACCTCCTGAACTTCGTGGATTGGAAAAAAAAAAATCTCACACATTCACCCAAAAAAGCAGAGTAGAGGAACTTTAGTGCGAAAATGGCATTCAGACGGAGAAACAAGAGCTACCCGTTCTTCAGTCAGGAGTTTCTCATACAGAACCACGCCGACATCGTGTTCACTTTGGTCATCTTTATCCTGATCGGGCTGATGTTTGAGGTGAGTGAAGGAGCCGATCGCTGCTTTTTTTTTTTTTTCCTTCCCTTCGGGCTCAGCTGTTTTTGGGGGTACGGGTCGGTGTCGGTGCAAAGTTCCGGCTCAAAATCTTTGCAAAAACGTGATTTATTTGACGGATGAGCCACTTTGGGTTGCCATGTAGGGAAGGAAACGCGTAAAGTTGTAAAGGTGTGATGAGATGTTCTCGTTTTTTCCCCTACTTTTGTAACGGTTTTAAGCAGTTTACAAACCAGAAAACTGCAACGACTCAAAAATAATTGAAGTGTACTCGATTTGCATGAGTAGTTACGCTATTAACACGTATTTTCTGCGGGAACTTTTCATTTAGGTGATTTTTGTGGCCGCGGTTAGCTTCGGGAAGTTACTCCACGCGAGTCGAAACAACGTCCAACTTTTTCAATAATAATTTTACTTTTTAAACTTTTAATAACTTTTCTACCACAAAAAAACCACTGCAAGTATTTACAACGAAAATATTTGTCAGCTAGCTACTAAACGCGTAAATACGGAAACGCTGGATTTCAAAATAAAAGTTGAGGAGCTGATTTTTAAAGCGAGCGTTTTATTGCGGCGGGTAAAAACCGGAAGTATGGCTGGTGTTTTCCGGTCGCTTCACGGTCTGTGCGTACTGCCACGTCTCAATCTGCGTGAACCGCTGTAGCCTCTGGACTCCGGCTCCAAAAAATTAGTCCCCGTACCTGGAGGCAATGCATTTTAATACCAGGCGTTTTAATAATGATTTATGGTGTGTTTTTATATTTTATTTGTTTTTATTTTTGCGGAAATTAGCTAAAACTACGCTCAGAAGTGGTAGAGTAGCCAAAAACTGTACTCACGTAAAAGTAGCGTTGCTTATAATAATAATACTTAAGCAGACGTGCAAAGTAGTGGTAAAAAAGTATTTGGGAAAAGTACTACTCAAATACAAGTAAATTAAAGAGTAACTGTCAGGCATACCATGTTATTTATTGTTAAAGTTTACGGATAAAACATGAAGTAACGCAAAATTCTGAGAAAAATTAGACAATCTAAATCATATCTGAAGGAGTGCTAAAAACAGTCATTTCGTATTGTCACATAAAGTTTTTGTCACTTTAGAATTACTCACATCGGGAAGAGGAAGCACAACGTTTACTCAAGTATTAGTACTGCTACTGCAAAACAAATATTACTCAAGTGGGACGTAACTATGCTACCAGAAAAGTACAAAAAGGTCTTTAAAAGGTTATTGAAGTAAATGTAACTGAGTAAATGGAACGTACTGGGCCAAGAAATGATGAAATATTGAGGCGCATCATTTGATACCCATGTCCTGGTTTACTTTAAAATGGTTTAGTCTTTCTATGGTCCTGGTTTAGTCTTGGTTTAGTTTCAGACTCTGAGACTAGAGCTGCGACGATTCATCGAAATAATAATGATGAATACTGTAGTTGATTGTTAAATAATGTTAGTTTCAGTGTTGGGAGTAACACATTATAAAAGTAACAAATTACTGTAATGTGTTGCTTTTTGCTGTAACACAGTAATGTTCGGCATTACAGGGAAAAACATAGTAATATTTTATTCAGTACAAATGTGAGTAATACACGTCACAATGCTTTTTTAACCTGGATTGAAGTGGTGTTTTTTTCGTTTTTCTTCATACAAATTCGCTAAAATTACCGCGATATTAGCTGCTGTGAAACGCCTGAGACGCGCCCGTGTAGACCGTCAGGTGACCGCGAGCGAAAGGACCGACTCAGAACTCCACGCTCCACTGGGCGAAGAGCAGCTGACATCCGATCGCGCTTTGCAGACCCCCTTTTTCCACGGGCTCGGGGGTTCTCGCAGGGGCGGTCCTAGATTCCAAGTTCTAGTCCAACTGAAAACGGTTTAGTCCTGGTTTAGTCCTAGTTTAGACCTGGTTTAGTCCTAGTTTAGTCTTGGATTAGCTCTGATTTAGTCTTGGTTTAGTCCTGGTTCAGTCCTGGTTCAGTCCTGGTTTAGTCCTGGTTCAGTGCTGGTTTAGACCTGGTTCAGTCTGGTTCAGTCCTGGTTCAGTCCTGGTTTAGTCCTGGTTCAGTGCTGGTTTAGACCTGGTTCAGTCCTGGTTTAGCTCTGGTTTAGTCCTAGTTTAGTCTTGGATTAGCTCTGATTTAGTCTTGGTTTAGTCCTGGTTTAGTCTGGTTCAGTCCTGGTTCAGTGCTGGTTTAGTCCTGGTTCAGTCCTGGTTTAGCTCTGGTTTAGTCCTAGTTTAGACCTGGTTCAGTCCTGGTTTAGCTCTGGTTTAGTCCTAGTTTAGTCTTGGATTAGCTCTGATTTAGTCTTGGTTTAGTCCTGGTTCAGTCCTGGTTTAGTCCTGGTTCAGTTTAGTCCTGGTTCAGTCCTGGTTCAGTCCTGGTTCAGTCCTGGTTTAGTCTGGTTTAGTCTAGTCTGGTTCAGTCTGGTTTAGTCTGCTCCTGGTTTAGTCCTGGTTTAGTCCTAGTTCAGTCTGTTTAGTCCTGGTTCAGTCCTGGTTTAGTCCTGGTTCAGTCCTGGTTTAGCTCTGGTTTAGTCCTAGTTTAGTCTTGGATTAGCTCTGATTTAATCTTGGTTTAGTCCTGGTTTAGTCCTGGTTCAGACCTAGTTTAGTCCTGGTTCAGTCCTGGTTTAGACCTAGTTTAGTCCTGGTTTAATCCATATTCGGCGCAAAAGTTCAGCATCTTCGCAGTTATTTTGTTGAGAGTAACTTAAAGTGCTGCAATAATCGTGTAATATTTTACATTTTAAACACAGTAATATTGTAATTTAACAAATCACTTTAAAACGACAGAAACACGTCACAAATAAATAACACATTACAGTTTTAAAGTAACTTGCCCAACAGTGGTTCATTTTTCTGGTTTATGCAGATTTTAAAACACACACAAAAAGAGAATAAGATTATCACGTCATGGAAAGTAAAATATTGGGTTTTATTTTATCTTTAGAATCATTTTGTGACTAGACTTTCTCGAAAACGTAACACCTTTTTGTTCCATCTTGTTTGTTAATCTCCTCAGGTATGTCAAAGTATTTAAAGACAGATAAAACCAGACCACACGACTGTTTTTCCGATCTCTCTCTTTTGAAGCGCACCACACCTTGCATTGTTTTAATTTAACGTGTTAATCCTGAGGCGAAACCAGCTCACGATTATCTTCAGGGGCTGCACGTCGCCGTTTGATCCGCCCGTCCACGTTGTAATTCATGATGTTTTGTCGTTCTTGTACAAATACTGCGAATTCAGAGGCTCTGGGGGATCGGGGGAAGAGAGGCGACACTTAAGAACTGTTTACACGAGAAAGCTTGCAAGTAAAAACGACAATATTTTATCAGAAGTGCCTTTCGTTTAGACGGCGTTTTTGTGGCTTAAAAACGCAAAAATCTGAAACCAAACTCCAGAGTGGAAAAGTTGAACACGCTCCGCCGTAGTGTTTCCGTCTGCGCTGCCCAAGACGCAAAAAACTCTGGTCAGATCTGCTCGGGTCGTCACGTTGTTTATGTCGCAGACGTCACCACGAGCCGCCTGGAAAACACACACAATCGAATCCCACACACTTTTGCGTCACCGTACGAACGCAGATTTACTCCTGAAAACACTCGTCTAAACACGGAATAAAAAGTGAAGATGCGACGGCAATTTTATGGCCCCACCGATTGAAACCGGGTCTAAATCAGGTCTAAATCAGGTCTAAACCAGGACTTAAACCAGGACTTAAACCAGGACTTAAACCAGGACTTAAACCAGGACTTAAACCAGGACTTAAACCAGGACTGAACCAGGATTAAAATCAGGTCTAAACCAGGAATAAACCAGGTCTAAATCTAGGACTAAACCAGGTCTAAACCAGGAAATAAAACCAGGATTTAAAACCAGGACTAAACAAGGACTAAACTAGGACTAAAATGAAGTTTAAACCAGCTCTAAATCCAGGTCTGAACCAGCTCTAAAACTAGATCTGAACCAGCTCTAAAACCAGGTCTGAACCAGGTCTGAACCAGGTCTGAAACCAGGTCTAAACCAGGACTAAACCAGGCCTTAAACTGTGTCTTAAACCAGGTCTGAACCAGGTCTGAACCAGGTCTAAAACCAGGTCTAAAACCAGGCCTTAAACTATGTCTTAAACCAGGTCTAAACCAGGTCTAAACCAGGACTAAACCAGGACTAAACCAGGACTAAACCAGAACTAAACCAGGTCTAAACCAGGACTAAGCCAGGATTTAAACCAGGACTAAACTAAACCAGAAAAAAAACCAGGTCTAAACAGGTAAAAGGTCTAAACAGGACTAGAACTAAACCAGACTCCAGACTAAACTAAACCAGGTAAACCAGGTAAACTCCCAGGAATAAACCAGGTCTAAACCAGGTCTAAACCAGGTCTAAATCTAGGACTGAACCAGGTCTAAACCAGGTCTAAACCAGGTCTAAACCAGGACTAAAACCAGGACTAAAACCAGGACTAAAACCAGGACTTAAACCAGGACTTAAACCAGGACTGAACCAGGATTAAAATCAGGTCTAAACCAGGAATAAACCAGGTCTAAATCTAGGACTGAACCAGGTCTAAACCAGGATTAAACCAGGATTTAAACCAGGACTAAACAAGGACTAAACTAGGACTAAAATGAAGTTTAAACCAGCTCTAAATCCAGGTCTGAACCAGCTCTAAAACTAGATCTGAACCAGCTCTAAAACCAGGTCTGAACCAGGTCTGAACCAGGTCTGAACCAGGTCTAAACCAGGTCTAAAACCAGGCCTTAAACTATGTCTTAAACCAGGTCTAAACCAGGTCTAAACCAGGACTAAACCAGGACGGACTAAACCAGAACTAAACCAGGTCTAAACCAGGACTAAGCCAGGATTTAAACCAGGACTAAAATGAAGTTTAAACCAGCTCTAAATCCAGGTCTGAACCAGCTCTAAAACTAGATCTGAACCAGCTCTAAAACCAGGTCTGAACCAGGTCTGAACCAGGTCTGAAAACCAGGTCTAAACCAGGTCTGAACCAGGTCTGAAACCAGGTCTAAAACCAGGCCTTAAACTATGTCTTAAACTAAACCAGGTCTAAACCAGGTCTAAACCAGGACTAAACCAGGACTAAAATTAAGTTTAAACCAGCTCTAAATCCAGGTCTGAACCAGGTCTAAAACCAGGTCTAAAACCAGGCCTTAAACTTATGTTCTCTTTTGGGACCTCTGTTGTACAAAACATAAATCTATCAAAAAGAGAATCTGAGTTGAGGCAGATTTACTTTAGTTTAGTTTAGATTTTCAAGACTTGATCTCAGTTAATGCGACTTAATCCTCCTCATACCTGCAGGGTTTTGTCTCCTCCTTTAGTTTTTTTTTTTTTTTAGTGTTGAAAGTTTCAAGCAGGAACCACACTCGGGTCACACAGCTGTACGACTGACCTGCTGCAAAAATAAAACGGGGATTTCCTTCTGGTTTAGACGAAGTTAATGCCTCCAGACTTTGTCTAATATCAGCGTGGAAATTTGATTGTAAGATCGACAAAACTCAAGCAAAATTCATCACAATTTAATCACTCTTCTGCTGAATGAAAGAAACCACAAAATGTTTTTTTTTTTTTTATGTCGTGTTAGTGACAGGAGTTTTTGTTACTGCTTTGTCAGTTTGAGCTCAGCACAAAACGATCAGATTAATAAAAGCAAAACACTTCCTGCACCGTTGTCGTTGGATTTGTTGAGTCATAATTTCGTGTTAAAGCCGCAGTATCTGATTTTTATCGTCTTAAAATGTGACGAAAGAGAACTAATTTATTCGAAACGGTTTGAAAAGTATGACGGAGTATAAGGGTCGGATAAAAAATAAAATTAAAAATGCCGGCGCTACGAGAATAAAGTCGTAACATTTCAACATTAAAGTCGAATAAAGTCGAAGCCAGAAAAAGTCGCAATTTTACGAGAATAAAGTCATAATTTTACGAGAATAAAGTCGTCATTTTATGAGAATAAAGTCGTAATATTAGGAGAATATCAGCTGCTCGGAAAGTCTGAATGAGTCTGAGGCTGGAGTTTTCTGTGGAGAATTTGGAGCTTTTTGTAAAGGAGAAGAATCCGTGTATCATTCGTTCACTCGACTGAACCAGGACTGAATCAGGACTAAACCAGGTCCGGAACCAAACCAGAACTAAGACCAGGATTGAGGCCGGGGCCAGACCAGGACTGAAAATGGTTTAGTCCTGGTTTAGTCCTGGTTTAAGTCTTGGAAATGGGAAACGGCATTTCCATGACTTTAAAATGCGATGCACATACGGACTGCCAGGACTAAACCTTTTTCAGTCCTGGTCTGGTCCCGTTCTCAGTCCCGATCTCAGTCCTGGTCCTTGTTCCCGGTCTCAATCCTGGTCGTAATTGAGCATTAAGCCCTGCAGTCTGAACGTAGCCAAAGTGGCACGTTGTGCTCGCTTTTTTGGTTCGTTCCTCCGTTCCGTTCCTCGTCGGCGTGGAGCGATGAGTGTGTCTGCGGGTGTTTGTCGCCGCACGGTCGCTGTCTGCTCCGTGCGTGTTTGCGGCTTTGTATTTTACTGAAGTTGTGCCGAGTGGATTCGTGTATGGGGCGCTCTGGATTGTGGCGCGCGGTGGTTTTTTGATGAGGTTGGAGGCTTAAGAGCGTCTAATAGTCCGGAAAATACGGTAAAATGAAAAACACCAATTTTACTCAAAACTGTGAACACAATTGTAGCTCTTACTACTTGATTATGGAAACAATCATTATCACGATTATTTTGGTCAATATTGAAATTATGATTATTCAGACGAGTATATATTTTTAGTTACACGATGTATTTATTCAGCATTTCTCTTTAAAAAAACAACAAAAAACTTTGAACATGAAATAAGGCAGAAAAACATAAGTGTATCCAAAATAAACTCTATATCCAGCTGTTCTACAATCTTTAAGTATATTTATTTTACTTTTAAAATATATTTATATAAATATTTTCCCAAAATAAACTTTGTTAAGCTTTAAATTGTTTCAACTCGATTATGAGGCTGACACACAAATTGTTTGACAAATAGTTTGACACACAAATCAAAATCATGATCAAAATTCGATTAATTGCACAGTCTTAGCTCTTACACAAAATAATTTAGTCATATAAACCTAAAAATACTCTTGACAATACAGCAGCCTACAATATTGATACTGTATTGATACATCTTAAATATTGAAAATTTGTTGAGGGAGATTTAGACTTAAGACTTAAACGAATGTTATTGATCCACAAGGGAAATAATTTGGATTATCAGTATTTTGATTATTATTATTATTTTATTTTAAATTATTTTGGTTATTATTATTAATTTTATTTTAAATTATTTGGATTATTGTTATTATTTTTATCTGTTTTATTAGTATTTTGATATTATGTCGATTTAGTGCTCAGTTTTTCCAACACAGTTTTTCCTTCTCTTACTCTGTACTGGCGCAAAGTCTTGAATAATATGATTAATTTGTGGTATTTTTTTCTAATCTTTATTTTATTTTATTTACTTTTTGTCATTTTAGGCCACTGCCAAGACAGCCATCCTGTTCATCCAGCCTCAGTACAACGTCACCACACTATCACCAGGTACGGATTTGTTTCCTAATGTTTCAAACTTGTTTTACTACATCTTTTTTTAGTGTCACATGTTACAGGAAAAGAAAAATGTTTTGTTTTTTGTTTTTGTTTTGTCAAAATAGCTCATGGTAAAAGGCAGAAAGCACTTATTCATACTTTTTTGTCTTTTACGGGTATTCAGCCATTAACATTATTCTCTTTCCATTAATACTTTTACTTTTACTACTACTAATACTAATACTATTTCTACTAATACTACTACTTTGATAAACTTGTATCTAAGAGGAGATGCCAAGTATTTGTTTCTGCGTTGGACCCATGTGCGTCAGAGTAAATCACAGTTTACAAACTGAGCTTGAATAAATGTTTTCTTTATGACTTTTGACAGTTCAGAGTTGAAAGATTGAATTTTCATTGAAGCAAGTTGTTCATTTTGACTGGTTGTTGACTTGTGGAAAAATAGGAGTTCAAAAGCTACAGATAAATTGTTTATTCAAAATGTTATTATTATTTTATATTCTGTTTATTCTGGATTCAGTGTTTAAGTAAAACTACTATTAAACATTTATTTTAATAAGAAAAAGTTTAACATTACATATCTCGAAAAAAGAGAAAACATGCAGATGATGTTGACATTTTTTATATTATTTAGTTTGGCCCACGATTAAGTCACAGTTTTTAATTTTGCCCTCTGTGAATTTGAGTTTGACAGCCTCGCTCTTAAAGGTTGTATAGAGGATTTTCCAAGGAACGAGAAATCCAGCGACTGTTTGTCCTTTTTCAAATGTTGCGCATGCGTGAAACCACCCCCCCTCCCCTACAGCTCCTACGTAGAAACGCCTCCTCCCGCCTCCTCCTTTACGCCAGAAACAGGTTTGTTTACAGCCGGTGCTGCACATGACTTGTAAACAACTAACTACAGTGTTGGTTAGACAAGACGGAGAAGTGAGGAGCGGGGGGAGGGGGTGTGCGGACATTTCGTTCGCGGACGAGAAGTGAGGAGCAGGGAGAGGAGAGAGGAGAGAGGAGAGAGGGAGCAGTACGCGGAGATTCCGTGCCCGGAGAAGTGAGGAGCAGGGGGAAGAGCGGATCGGGCAGCGGGGACAGGAGCAGGAAAGGGGTGCAGAGAAGGTTGCGCGGAGATTCAGTGCGAATGAACTAGCTACAACACGCAGCAGCAAGCGGACTCTTTCTTTGCCTTGAAAATTACGTTTTCAGACATAGGATATCGCTTTCATGTCCTGAAAAACGTTTGTCTAACTCTTGGAAATAAAGTACGTTTTCATAATAAGCAGAAGTTTCCTGTCCAGGAGTAATTTGTGGACCAGTGCGTCAGTCTTTAGACCCTGCGTCTGCTTCAGTCGCGCCATCGCTGGAATGAATCTTCAAGAATCACCTTAGTTTGGCTTCGCTGCTTTTCCCCTTGTCTTCTTCTTTCAGCGACCTCAAAAACGGACTTTCTTTTGCGGCGAACTGCTCCTGGATTCTTGTCTGCCATTGCAACAAACTTTGTGCGAACTGCGAGGAAGATATAGGTCAAAAAAAGCCGCTAAGAACTGTTGCGTTGGTGGAGTAAACAGCGTCTGTGCGTCTTGCGTCTGTGGACTGCGTGACAGTCGTACGTAAACCACGTACCGGCGGCGCAGGCAAGTCAGTTACGCTAGAAACGTAGGGAGTTTGATTGACAGCCTGTCAGCTCACAGATAACGAGGCAGTGTCGTTATCTATTGGCAAATGTTTAGCCCCACCACGTCCAGAGTTGATGAATTTTTATTCTCTTTTTTTTGGTCATCATAATTACAAGGCTACTGCACCTCTATAATCTATCACTGACAATTTGAAACAAAAAAAAAAAAAAATCCTCCATACAACCTTTAATTATAGTGTTCATTAGCCTCATTAACAATTAGTGTTTTCTGTGCATACAATAGTCTTAATTGATTAATTGTGTATAATGTGTGATCCCTCAGCTCAACATTTAAATGAGTATTATCGCTGAAATTGTTGTGATTTTATTCATTTAGAATTATAATCCAGTGTTTTCTAAATGAATCGTCCTGATGCTTCTGTTTGCAGAGGGGGAGGTGACTCTTTACCACTACGGCTGGAAGGACGCAGCCACAGTGCTCTTCTACTTCTTCATCGTCATCATCCTCCATGCAGTGGTCCAGGAGTACCTGCTGGATGTGAGTACCACGCATAGTACAAGTAGAACTGTTAACTCTTTCCCCCATGAAGACGACATTTGACGACCCCCCTGAACCCATAATGACGACTTTTGACTCCTCCGCTGTTTCACTAAAGACGAGATTTGACGACCTTTAGAAACGGCTCGGTTTTTCACATTTAAACAGAGACTGTGATCGGTCGGGGCCACTACAACCCACACTAGACTGACCAATAGGATTCAAGGATATGTTTTCGCCGTTTTTTTTCCGAAGTTAATCGAAGTAGTGACGATGGTAGCTTCCAGAAAAAACACAACACGAAACACGTGCAATGGAAAGATCGCGGCGCTGCGGCGCACAGTTTTAGAAATAATGAGGAGCGGACGTATTTTATGGATAAGTTTAGAGAAAGTGACTTTTATAGATTTCAAAGTGATGATGTTGAAGTTGATTATAAAGTGGAAAACAGCGACAGCGACGGACTTTCGGGGAGAAGGTGAGATGCCGCTGATGCGTCTGTGTGGAGTCCTGCGATGTCCAAACAAACTATCTGAGCTTTATACTCGATTATGAACCAAAATTACCCTGAAATCTGGATGTTGCCCAGGCCAGTCCTTTAAAATATTTTCAGTCTTTTTTTCCAAGATGCGATGTATAACAGAATCACTACAGAAAAAACGCTTATGTGGAGCTCTGCACTCGAGAAAACTAACCAAGATGACAAATACTGGACACTCACTGACGGGGAAGAGTTTTATTATTATATTATTATATTAGCTAATAAGCTAAATGAGTTGAATAAGTTAAATGGAAAAAAATGAATTGGGTGCACACAGGTGAACAACAGGTAAAAACAGGTGCACACTTGGCTATACTGTATCTGCTGGTGATATGAAATCTGTTTAAATACTTTGACAAAGTATATATATATATATATATATATATTATATATATATATATGAATATAGTACTCAGAACATGCAGATATCAGATGCTGAATATTGTTTTTTGTTTTCGAGTTTGCACCTGACCAGGTAAACTCTCATTTTCAGTGAGCTGTTATACACCTATAAATGAGTTGAATCACATTTAAACATTCAGAAATGAAGAGTTCAGAGTCTAAGGTTTCCAGAGATACAAATATGTCTGTGTTACAATTAAGTTCATGAGTGTAAAAATCATTTATAATCACTCGTGGAAGTCTGTTTTCTTTTATGCAGTTATGCTCTATGGGTGTAGCCCTAGTAACATATGTATGGGTTGTTCCTAGTCGGCGTCCAGGGGGGAAAGAGTTAAACTGGGCAGGACCTGGAGGACTACAGGGGGACACACAGTAGAGGTCTGATCGGGACAGAATCTTCAGTCCCACTCCTGCTCCTGCCAGCATCAGTAATTCTCATTGCAACTGTTGAGCCTTCAGTTTTCTCTTTGTCATGAGACACAGAGGCTTAAGGTCCTGAAGAGAAATCGCAGACTTGTAATTTTCATTCCCACTCTGTGATATTTTGTCCCACTGCCGGCTGCAAATCTCGTGAGATGGGGTCGTTCACTTTCTTAAGCTCAAACACGGAGAAGCGGAAAGGAACTGTCTAAAATGTGCGTGAGATTAGAGCACATCCACAAATTTAGGCTACTTAAAATGTTTTTATTAATGCCAAATAAAATATCCAGCACAAATGATGTATAATAGGCCAATATGAATCATTTGTATATTTAATTTTAGATTCATATTTAGTTTGCGGGACTGAAGTTTATCATCCCACCTGCCTGCTCCCGCATTGTGCAGTCACACTCCCGTCTGCAATGAGCTTTCAAAATGTGTCCCGCGCTGCACTGTTTGCAGAGCTGTAATACACAGTTTAATAGTGAAAAAAGTGTATTTAGTTTAGTTCCACTTTAAATAAAAATACTTTCCAGAAATGGATCTATGGTTTGTGGACTGAACCAACGGCATCGTTTAACAAATACTTATAAGCAGGTTATTTTCAGAGGTGGTATCACAGAATATGAAGAATATGCACACATAATAACATAATAACAGTTCATTTGTGGTGGTCTCAGGCTGTTTCAGGAGTTGAGTTGGTGAGTTGGTAAAGATGATTAGCCACCACCCACTCTTATTATATTGCTTATTACAGAATGTTGTGTAGGCACCATAAAAAAATAATAGTGTATAACTACACAATAACAACAGCAACATCCATGATGATGACAATAATAATAATAGTTCAAGTTTATCTAGGTTTTATAGCACATTATCATACATGCTGCACTTTGTGTATATCGATTAAAAACTGTAAGGACTGTCATAATTGTATCATCATTTCCTTTATTATACCTCAAACTGGCTCGGAAATAGACTGTGGTATTTTGCCACAGCAAGTACAATTTTGTCCAACACAGCAACATCTTCCTCTCTCTTTCTCTCTCTTTTCTCTTTCTCTTTCTCTCATTCTCTCTATCTTTCTCTCTGTGTCTTTCTCTGTTCTTTGCACACTGTCCTTTAGTTGTTTGATTTTTTCCCTTAAATGTCAGCACCTTTTCTTTGGAATGTATTTGAGTTTTTTCCCCTCAAATTAATTTTTTTCCATTAGTGAAATTTCTGAGTTGCCACTAAATGTTTGTATATTAACACTTTTCATTAAATGTGTCAAAATGAGGTGATTGTGTGTAACGGCTGCACTAATGCTGCGCCGCGTCATTGTCGCGTCACCACATTATGGATCTATATATTTTCCTGCTTTTTTGTCCTTGGCCAATCACATCCCTGATACAGAGATTTTTGTTTTTCATGTTGCAGAAGCACTTTGTTCCTACATGAAGGCGACCACTTTGCACTTCAATAAAAAAAGACCTTGTGGAATTTCGCATATTTGTTTTTGCAGTAGTTTTTGGGGGGTTATTTTTCCTGTACAGATATCGAAATATATATTGTGCATCGAGATATAACAAAATAAATCGATATATTATTGCTTCATATCGCCCAGCTCTACTTCATTGTATTTTAAACACCATACACCCTCACTAGAATCATTTGGATCATTTCAGTTCTGGATTGGCCAATCTCTGCTGAAGAAAAGATAAAAGGAGCTGTTAACTTGTTCACTACCACTGTGTGACATCACAAGGTGGAAGAGATCACTCCATTACTCAAACATGAAAGAAACAAAACACAACTCCGGGTCTGTTTTTGACGAAGCAACAACATTATAAGACGTCTTAAATCTTACAAGAGTCAGTTTTGTGTAATACAGGACCTTTAATATCACTTGTAAAGAAATACAAGAAGTAAAAAGTAAATTTAAGGACATGCTGGTGCTGGTCAGAGACTGTGGCAACCCAAACGAGCAGAAGGAAGAGAGTTTGTTTGTCGAGCTCCACATGTTTGCTGTACCGGTTTGTCAGTGACGCTACAGGGACAAGTGTATTTACAGGAATGTCTTCTCCTTGTTATGTAAAAAGCTTTTGTGTTTCCTGATTGTGAACGGATCATCCATCTGACAGTAAAGCCTCCCTCTGGGGCTTTTCTGAGCGCATGTATACCACTCCTGTAAGGTGTGGTACAGTCGGGCCTATCAGCTTTCACCGCGTCTGTGGAATATTCTCACAGGGCAGAGGAAGGAGAAGGTCAGAGGAGAGAGTCAGAGGAGAGAGTCAGAGGAGAGAGTCAGAGGAGAGAGTCAGAGGAGAGAGTCAGAGGAGAGAGTCAGAGGAGAGAGAGAGTCAGAGGAGAGAGTCAGAGGAGAGAGTCAGAGGAGAGAGTCAGAGGAGAGAGTCAGAGGAGAAGGTCAGAGGAGAGAGTCAGAGGAGAGGGTCAGAGGAGAGGGTCAGAGGAGAGGGTCAGAGGAGAGAGTCAGAGGAGAGAGTCAGAGGAGAGAGTCAGAGGAGAGAGTCAGAGGAGAGAGTCAGAGGAGAGAGTCAGAGGAGAGAGTCAGAGGAGAGAGTCAGAGGAGAGAGATCAGAGGAGAGAGTCAGAGGAGAGAGAGAGAGTCAGAGGAGAGGAGCAGAGGAACATAGGAACAGAGCAGAAAGTCAGAGGAGCCTAGGATGCAGAGTAGAGGTGAGATCGGGCCTAAAAAATTCAGCCCGACCCGACCCGGCCCGAGCCCGACCAATTACCTTGATTTGCAGGCCCGAGCCCGAAACAAACCCGAAATGTCATATTTTATTTGTGACTCGGGAGGAGGAGCAGTGCTCAGCGTCGAGGTGCCAGTCTTTTTGCTCTCGTATGAAAGCAAAGCGCCACATTGACGACATTCAGCGAAGCCAACGCAAGTTTCTGTAGCATTTTCAACAATCAATTTGAAGCTTTTCCACACCTCACTCTTACCGGTGCGTGTTTGTCTTTTCAGTTCTCCTGCCTTTAGTTTAACTTCTTGCTCCTCCATATTGGGGACACCAGGTCAAAATAGATGCAGACTTGCGGAGGGGAAGATGATTAAATTAAGAGGGGGCGTTCACGTGCGCAGAGCTCTGGCTCTGCGGATCCTGTTTAGTAGTTAAATAGCAATTACATTACATTACTTCTCTGTTTTATCCATATTATTTATTTTATAACAAGTATTCCTTAGTTTAGTATCCACACATCGTTTTAGCATACATTTTATAAACATATATTTATTTGAAAAAAAGTCAGCGAAAGAGAAGCCCGACCCGACCCGAAGTAATGATTGACATTTTAAATTCAGGTCGGGTCGGGCTTGGGCTTGGGCTCGGTCTTAAGATCTTACCTCTAATGCAGAGGAGAGGGTCAGAGGAGAAGGTCAGAGGAGAAGGTCAGAGGATGCAGAGGATGCCCTAGATCTAAATCAGGACTAAACCAGGACTAAACCCAGGACTAAACCCAGGACTACACCAGCACTAAACCCAGGACTAAACCCAGGACTAAACCCAGGACTAAACCAGGACTAAACCAGGACTAAACCAGGACTAAAACCAGGACTAAACCAGGACTAAAACCAGGACTAAAACCAGGACTAAAACCAGGACTAAAACCAGGACTAAAACCAGGACTAAACCAGGACTAAACCAGGACTAAACCAGGCCGCGTGGACCGTGTCTCCTCTTCTATCAATAATATTTTTAATACGGTTGAATAAAGTCTGGGATTTTTATTTTTTTTTATCAGACAAAACATCTTATGTGAAGATTTCCTCGTCTTTGTTTCTCTACAGTAAATCAAGTAATCCAAAGTATTCAGATTACATTACTCACTTTAAGTAATTTAATGGATTCTGTTACAAACTACATTTTGGGGTGTGTCATCTGTAATCTGTAGGGGATTACATTTTAAAAGTAAACTTCCCAACACTGCCCTCACCGCACTTAAGCTACACTCTGTCCTAAATCTGTGCAATTAATCGAATTTTGATCGTGATTTCGATTTGTGTGTCAAACGATCTCCAAACTTGTAAAATTGAAAAAAGTTTATTTTGGGGTATTTTTTTAAATAAATAAGTATATTTATTTGTAGAACAGCTGGATATTTAGTTTATTTTGGATAATTTTTTGCTTTTCTATGTCTTATTTCACGTTCAAAGTTTATTTTATTTATTTTATGTTTTATACGTCGCAAAACTGCTCTAAGGTTCATATTTGTAGCCTAAATTTATTAATAAGAGATCAGAAAATAGCATCGTATGTGTCATTTAAACGTCCTGCTGAGACTCATATTTAGTTTAAACTGACGCTGTTTATTATAGAGAAGCAGTAAAAAAGGGTTTGAGTGTCAAAAATTAATGTATATTGTTTGCAAACCAGTGCATTTATTATATATTTATTGAGTTTAGAGTCATTTTAAGTCTATTTTTTAGGTGTGGTCCTGTGTATCTGCCCAAAAAGTCTGAGAGATTAAATATTAGAGTTAAAGTTCTTGTGTAATATTGTGGATTTTCTCGTGTTGTGTTTTTGCAGAAAGTGAACCGGCGCCTCCATCTGTCCAAAAGTAAAAACACCAAGTTCAACGAGTCGGGTCAACTGTGCGTGTTTCACCTGGTGTCCAGCGTGTGGAGCCTCTACGTCCTCCTCACGGTGAGAGAGAGAAGAGAGGGAAGAGAGAGAGAAAGGGAGGAAGGAGAGGGAGGAGGGAGAGAGGAGGAGAGAGAGAGAGAGAGAGGGAGGAGGAGAGAGGAGAGACATGGAGGAGAGAGGAGAGAGGAAGGAGAGAGAGGGAGAGGAGGAGAGAGGGAGGGAGAGGGAGGAGAGAGAGAAGAGAGGAGAGGAGAGAGAGGGAGAGAGAGAGGAGGGAGAGGAGGGGAGGAGAGAGGAGGAGAGAGGAGAGAGAGGAGAGAGGAGAGAGGGAGAGAGGAGAGAGGGAGGAGAGGAGGAGGAGGGAGAGAGGAGAGGGAAGAGAGAGGAGGAGAGAGAGAGAGGAGGGGAGAGGAGAGGGAGGAGAGAGAGGGAGAGACATGGAGGAGAGGAGGAGAGAGAGGAGGAGAGAGAGGAGAGGGAGGAGGGAGAGGAGGGAGAGAGAGGGAGGAGGAGAGAGAGAAGAGAGGAGAGAGAGAGGGAGAGGAGAGAGAGGAGGAGGGAGAGGGAGGAGAGGGAGGAGAGAGGGAAGGAGAGAGAGGGAGAGGGAGGAGAGAGAGGGAGGAGGGAGAGGGAGGAGGAGAGGAGGAGAGAGGGAGGAGAGGGAGAGAGAGGGAGGAGGGAGGGAAGGAGAGAGGAAGAGAAAGAGAGAGGGAGAGGGAGAGGAGAGAGGAGGAGAGAGAGAGAGAGGAGAGGAGAGAGAGAGAGAGAGAGAGAGAGGGAGGAGGGAGAGAGAGGAGAGAGAGGAGAGAGAGGAGGAGGAGAGAGGAGGAGGGAGGAGGGAGGGAGGAGGGAGGAGAGGGAGGAGGGAGGAGGGAGGGAGGAGGGAGAGAGAGGAGGAGGAGGGAGGAGGGAGGAGGGAGAGAGGGAGGAGAGGGAGAGAGGAAGAGAGGGAGGAGGGAGAGAGAGAGAGGAGGAGGAGGGAGAGAGAGGGAGAGAGAGAGAGAGAGAGGGAGAGAGGAGAGAGGGAAGAGGGAGAGAGAGAGGAGGAGAGGGAGGAGAGAGGAGAAGAGAGGGAGGAAGAGGAGGAGGAGAGAGGAGAGAGAGGGAGGAGAGAGGAGAGAGAGAGAGGAAGAGAGAGGAGAGAGGGAGGAGGGAGGGCAAGGGGGAGGAGAAAGGAAGAGAGAGAAGAGAGGGGGGAGGAGAGAGAGAGAAGAGAGGGGGGAGGAGAGAGAGAGAAGAAAGAGGGGAGGAGAGAGGGAAAGACAATGAAGAGAGAATGAGAGACAGGGAGGAGAGAGGAGAAGAAAGGGGAGGAGAGAGGGAGAGATGAGGAAGAAGGGGGATGAGAGAAGTAGAGAGAGAGAAGAGAAAGGGGAGAGTAGAGAGGGGAAGAGAGAATGAGAGACGAAGGAAAGAGGGAGAGAGAGAAGAGAGGGAATGCGGAGAGACGGGGAGGACAGAGTGAGAAAGAGGGAGGAGAGAATGAGAGATGGAGGAGAAAGAGAAGAGGGGAGGAGAGAGGGAGAGACAGAGAGGAAGAAGGGGGGAGGAGAGAAGGAGAAAGAGAGAATGGAGTGGGGGGAAGAGAGGGAAGCACAGAGAAGAGAGAATGAGAGACGGAGGAAAGGGGGAGAGAGAGAGAGAAGAGAGAGGGGAGGAGACAATGATAGAGAGAGAGAGACAAGGAGGAGAAAGAGAAGAGACAGGGAGGAGAGAGAAGAGATAGGGAGAGACAGGGAGGAGAGAGAGAGAGAGAGAAGACAGGGAGAGAAGAGATAAGGACAGAGAGAGAAGAGAGACAGAGAGAGACAGGGAGAGAGAAGGAGAGACAGGGAGGAGAGAGAGAGACAGGGAGGAGAGAAGGAGAGACAGGGAGGAGAGAGAAGAGATAAGGAGAGACAGGAAGAAGAGAAGGAGAGACAGGGAGGAGAGAAGGAGAGACAGGGAGGAGAGAGAAGAGATAAGGAGAGACAGGGAGGAGAGAAGGAGAGACAGGGAGGAGAGAAGGAGAGACAGGGAGGAGAGAGAAGAGATAAGGAGAGACAGGAAGAAGATAAGGAGAGACAGGGAGGAGAGAAGGAGAGACAGGGAGGAGAGAGAAAAGATAAGGAGAGACAGGGAGGAGAGAGAAGAGATAAGGAGAGACAGGGAGGAGAGAAGGAGAGACAGGGAGGAGAGAAAAGATAAGGAGAGACAGGGAGGAGAGAGAAAAGATAAGGAGAGACAGGGAGGAGAGAGAAAAGATAAGGAGAGACAGGGAGGAGAGAGAAAAGATAAGGAGAGACAGGGAGGAGAGAGAAAAGATAAGGAGAGACAGGGAGGAGAGAAGGAGAGACAGGGAGGAGAGAAGGAGAGACAGGGAGGAGAGAGAGGAAGCGAGAGAGAAGAGAGGGGGGAGGAGAGAGGGAGAGACAGGAAGGAGAGGGAAGGAGACAATGAGAGAAAGAAGGGAGGATAGAGAGAAGAGAGAGAGGAGAGCTGATCACTACAGCTGATGATTAAATAAGAATCTTTTTAAATCTCTGTGTGTGTGTGTTTTTTTCCTCGTTGCAGGAGGGTTATCTGTTACACCCGAGCAGTCTGTGGGAAAACTATCCTCACGTACATTTAAGGTAAACACAAAAACAACTGAAGTCCACAGTGCATCAAACAGTAATAATACAGACACAGTAGTAGAATAAAATAAGTATAATATGTATGAAAAAGGTCTTACTTTGTTGCTTATCTGAATATAAATCACATATTTATTTGTGATTTGGTGTGGGATAAGGTTTTTTGACAGGAAATTACTTAAAAGGCTGAATTTTAGTGTCGTTCAGTGTTATTCTTCACTTTCCTGACTCATTCTGAGCATCTTATTTATCGAGTTTGAGTTGAGTTGAGTTTATTTGACTTAATTACATAAAAATACAGGTATTTCCTACATTTTCTCGTCTCTAGTTCACCTCCAAACCCTCTTGTTCTTCTCTTGCAGGTTCCAGGTGAAGTTCTTCTACCTGACTCAGTTGGCGTACTGGCTCCACGCGCTGCCAGAGCTTTACTTCCAGAAGGTCCGCAAGGTGAGAGAGGAGGGGCCTGGGAGCCGCCACACTGCACACTGAGGACTCTGTGTGTGTGTGTGTGTGTGTGTGTAACGTGAGCCGCTGGTTTCCTACATTATGAACTTATGTATTTCTCTTTCCTCGTAAAATCCTCTAAACAGCCTTTTAAGTAAAGTCCAGATACCTAAAGTACAGTACTTCACTACTTTTATTCTGTATAACAGCCAGGAGCGGGGGGTTGCCAGGTGTGAAAGCGTATCCTCCAGTTTAGATAAAGGCTTTTTGTTTTGCAGGAGGAGATCCCCCGGCAGCTGCAGTACATCAGCCTCTACCTGCTCCACATCGCAGCTGCTTATTTGTTAAAGTAAGACTCAACTACTAACTACTGAACGCATGTAATGGGGCCCGATCAAGCAGAAGTAAACAACAAGGCCAAAAATTCAAGTTAATGCATCTGATATAAAAATGTATTCAACAGATACATATGTACTCTAGTTTATGAAGTCTATGAAGGTACATGATTTAAAAAAAAAAAAAGTATTTAAAATGATAAAAATTTGCTTGGAAGGACTGACATATTTTATAGAAATAGTTTCCTTTCATTTTGAAGTAATATTAAAGTATTCGGAAGAAAAAAAGCGACAAATTATGTAAAATCCTGCACCTTCTACTTGTTTGTACAATTTTCCCTCCGTTACTTTTCCCTCCGTTACCATGACCTTTCTTAATAAAAAATCTCATTACTAAAAAAAGTAAGAGGTTTTTCAACCTAATCTTGTACCATATGGTAGAAAACTATATGAAGCAAATATTCAAACCAGTTTGTTAAGGATATGTAAGTGAGAACCAAGAGTTATCACTGTTTGGATTTATTGCCCAAAAAGTGCTGCATATTTCATTCCCTCCGTTACCGACATGAGTTTTAAAATTTTTTGTCAACAACTTGAAAGAATATCACAGGTTTAACTTGACCCTGTTGGAGTGTAACTCTTTCCTACATTCTGATACTTTACTTATTTCAATAGTCCCTCTAGTTTCTGAATAAGAGACATTTGAATGTCAAAAATCTGACCCTGTTTCCCTCCGTTACCACTTGACCGAACCCAATACTAATACTGCTACTACTACCAGTCAAAAGTTTGGACACACCTTCCCATTCAGGGTTTCAGGTCTTTCTTTACTACTTTCTAAATTTACATATATACAGAAGACATCAAATATATGATGAAAGATGTATGGAATTATGTAGCAAAGAAAAAGGTTCAATAAAGCTGTAACTTTTTGGTTGGGGGTCCGTCACCTGCTTTTTTTTAAATTCATTTAATTAAATTCTTCATCCTCGGTGTCACTTCTGAACAACTCGGCCTCGACCTCCGGAGGTAAACATTGCGCCGCTTCCTCTTCTGTGTTGCTGTCGTCAGACTCGGCATCAGTTCCAGTTAGAATTATTCTGGTCTTTCTGAATCCCGACAGGATGGTTTCGGTGTCACTGAAGTCCAGACTTTGTCCATCCATCCAGTGACTTCAGGAAAGTTTCATGGTTCATCCTCCCGGTGTCACGAGTTTCTCTCTCACTCCAAACTTTCTTTCTGCTGCTCGATTTCCGTTTTCAGCTGCAGATTTCACGAATTGCTGTTTGTAATCTGCAAAATCTGATTTTCTTTTCGGGTGCATTTGTGTTCAGTTTTCTCAGTCGTCTTTATAAGTTTGTTTAAATGTTAAATTGTTCAGTGGTGCAGAAGTAACGGTGCGATCGACTGACGTGATACAGACAGGACAGAGGCTCTTTCTGCAGGAGACATGCGCAGTAGAGCCAAGTGACAGTGGTACAGGAGGAACAGGAGCAGCAGATACTCACACACAAGACTAGAACCTCTCCACGCTTCACTGTGAACATTTTAATATAGAAGTCGCAGGAAACACCCAAACCGTGAAAAAAAGTGCAACTTATAGTCCAAAAAATACGGTAATTTATCCCAGGGCTGGTTTCAGTAGTTGTCCTGTTTAAATGTCCATGTTTCTAAATGCGTCCTCAGTGTGTGTATCCGTGCTCATATTGTGTTTTTGTGTTTGTGTGTCCAGTCTGAGCCGTGTGGGCGTGGTGCTGCTCTTCCTCCAGTACACGTCGGAGCTGGCCTTCCACATCGCCAGGCTCTTCTACTTCACCGACGAGAACCACCACAAAATGTACGCACCTCCGTCTATGCGAACAAGCGTAAAACTGTCCTGCGCCGTTACATTTAGGGTCTTTTTCAATTACATTTATTTCTGTAGAGCCCGAAATCACAACAGCAGCCTCCTCGTGCAGATTAATACAGTTAAATTAACCAAAAGAAGGTCCGAAAATAAAACAATGATGCCGTTATTGGTCAGTAAAAGACCCTTGATTCGTGATTAGCTGGGATTTAGGTAGAGTCCATTAAGTGAGGCTCGTACTATGTTCTGATTGAATATTTTGAGAACCAAAACACCAAATTATAACATGAACAACTTGGCCTTCATGTCCAAAATGTTTGTATTTTAAAGGGACAGTCTGGAATTTTGGACATAGGGCCTCATTTCTTAGTGTTGGAGACGTGTGGAGACACTTTTTAAAATATTCCATCCAGTCCTTGTATTTGCAGAGGTCGCTGGTGCTAGACTAGTGCATGTCAATGGTCATAGTTCTCCTGCCACTAAAAACAGTCTTAACCACTCCACAAAACACCCGAAACAAATCTATTATCACTCCAGACTGTCCATGTAAATGTTTGTGTTGATAGAATAATTTTAGAAGTAAAACCAAAGTTGCATTTATAGGATTTATGTCTGAGCAGCAGCAGCAGTGAGTTGTGCTTCCTGATAGAAAGTTTGGCAGCGGCGGACTGATATATGAGAAAATAGTCCCTTAACATGTGACAGTTCATGCGATGCGAGATTAGTTTTCTTTCAAACATTATTCTTCTTGCGAAGTCCATAACTGCAAAAGGGAATCAGATCTGAGGCAGTATGGGCAGGATTGATCCACAGGAAGGACGAAAAAGGAAACATTTGGCTGCCTAAATCATCCCGAGTTTGCAGAGAACATTTTGTATGTGGAGCGACAACAAAGCAAAATCCGTTTGTTAATCGAGAGGTTCAGAAGACAAACAGACTGAGCTGCACTTTCTTGTTCTTGTGGTTTTACAGCAACATCACGTCTTGGTCTCTCTGCAGTGGAAGGTGTTTCTTGGTGAACAGTTGGTGCATTTCGCTTTGGCGTTGACTTTTTAAATTCGTAACCGAGGTTGAGCGAAGAATCAGGCTTTTGCTTTGTCGTCGCTTCCACATACAAAATGTTCACTGCAAACTCGGGATGATTTAGTCAGTCAAATGTTTCCTCTTTGGTCCTTCCTGTGGATCAATCCTGCCCATCGCCTTCACCTTTCACTATTTTTCAATTCCGTTGGGAAGGGAAACAGTTTGAACGGAGGTTTGCAGTCACACACATCTGATTCACTTTTGCATTTATGAAGTTCGTAAACAAATTTCTCGAGCCGTTTTCCGCTGTTAGGATCCAACAACCACACAATTAACGATGTCCAAATCCCAAAACTAAAATATGATAATATCAGAACCAGAAACAAAAGCGACATGGTTCAAAAGACTTGAAAAGATCGACTTTGACAATAGACGCATCCAACTGGGAAAACAAACATGACGGTTTGATGCTCACTTTTTCGGAGGATCCTTCCCAAAATGCATTGCCCGATGATCAGAAGTCTGAAATTCGTGATGCATCTATTGATATATTGTTCTGGCCAAGGATATTACTATGAGAAAAGGTGGATTTAGTTTTTAGTCTCACTTTAACCAGACCCGAATTTGAATGATCTTGACTTGGTATTTGCGATGTTCGTGTTGTTTGTGTGATCAGGTTCGACTTGTGGGCGGTGAGTTTTGTGTTTACGCGGATGTCCACCCTGACCCTCATGTTCCTGGCTGTGGGCTTTGGTCTGGCCCGCTCCGAAAACCAGGCCCTGGACTGGGACTCCGGGAACTTCAACACCGTCCTCATAAGGTCTGTCCCGTCCCGAGTCTGGCGCTCAAATCCCGCCTCAGATGAGTTTAAAGTGAACATTGTGTGTGTGTGTTTGTTAGGATGACGGTGCTGCTGCTGGTGTGTCTCACTCAGTCGTGGCTCCTGTGGAAGTTTATCCGCTTCCAGCTGCGTCGATGGAGAGAATTCCGACACGAACAGGCGCTGCGTAAGAAAACGGCGGCCAAGCAAGCCCTGCGTCCGCTCAAGAGGGACTCCTGTGAGTGCGGCCGGACTGTGTGGAGCCGTGTCGTACTGCGCTGTGTTACTCACGTGCAGGTCGTCAAATCAGACGTCAAAATGTCTGATAGAATGGGTTGTTCAACGGACTCGGGGTTCTCTCATGGGCGGTTCTAAATTCCAAGTCCTAGTCCAAGATTAGTCCTGGTTTAGACCTGGTTTAGACCTGGTTCAGCTCTGGTTTCGTTCTGGTTTAGTTCTTGTTTAGTCCTGGTTTAGTCCTTGTTTAGACCTGGTTTAGTTCTGGTTTAGTCCTGGTTCAGCTCTGGTTCAGTTTAGTTTAGTCCTGGTTTAGACCTGGTTTAGACCTGGTTCAGCTCTGGTTTAGTCCTGTTTTAGTTCTGGTTTAGTCCTGGTTCAGTTGGTTCAGTTTAGTTTAGTCCTGTTTAGTCCTAGACCTGGTTAGTCCTGGTTTAGTCCTGGTTTAGTTCTGGTTTAGTCCGGTTCAGTCTGGTTCAGTTGTTTAGTTTAGTCCTGGTTTAGACCTGGTTTAGTCTGGTTTTCCTGGTTTAGTCTGGTTTAGTCCCTGGTTTAGTCTTAGTTTTTAGTCCTGGTTTAGACCTGGTTCTGTTTAGTCCTGGTTTAGTCCTGGTTTAGTCCTGTTTAGTCCTGGTTTAGTCCAGTTCCTGGTTTCCTGTTTCCTGGTTAGTCTGGTTTAGACCTGGTTCAGTCCTGGTTCAGCTAGTTTAGTCCTAATTTAGTCATGGTTTAGTTCTGGTTTAGTTCTGGTTTAGTTCTTGTTTAGTCCTGGTTTAGTCCTTGTTTAGACCTGGTTCAGCTCTGGTTTAGTCCTAATTTAGTCCTGGTTTAGACCTGGTTTAGTCCTGGTTTATTCCCGGTTTAGTCCTAATTTAGTCCGGGTTTAGACCTGGTTTAGTCCTGGTTTAGTCCTGGTTTATTCCTGGTTCAGCTCTGGTTTAGTCCTAATTTAGTTCTGGTTTAGTCCTGGTTTAGACCTGGTTTAGTCCTGGTTTATTCCCGGTTTAGTCCTAATTTAGTCCGGGTTTAGTCCTGGTTTAGACCTGGTTTAGTCCTAGTTTAGTCCTGGTTCAGTCCTGGTCCAGTCGTTTAGTCCCGGTTTAATCTGGTTTATTCCCGGTTTAGTCCTGGTTTTCAGTCCTGGTCCAGTTAGTCCTTAGTCCTGGTTTAGTCCTTTAGTCCTGGTTTAGTTTAGTCTTTAGTCTTTAGGGTTTAGTCCTGGTTTATTCCCGGTTTAGTCCTAATTTAGTCCGGGTTTAGTCTTGGTTTAGACCTGGTTTAGTCCTAGTTTAGTCCTGGTTTAGTCCTGGTTCAGTCCTGGTTTATTCCCGGTTTAGTCCTGGTTTAGACCTGGTTTAGTCCTAGTTTAGTCCTAGTTCAGTCCTGGTTCAGTCCTGGTCCAGTCCTGGTCCAGTCCTGGTTCAGTCCGGTTTTTTCCCGGTTTAGTCCTGGTTTAGACCTCTTTTAGTCCTGGTTTATTCCCGGTTTAGTCCTAATTTAGTCCGGGTTTAGTCCTGGTTTATTCCCGGTTTAGTCCTAATTTAGTCCGGGTTTAGTCTTGGTTTAGACCTGGTTTAGTCCTAGTTTAGTCCTGGTTTAGTCCTGGTTCAGTCCTGGTTTATTCCCGGTTTAGTCCTGGTTTAGTCCTAGTTTAGTCCTAGTTTAGTTAGTCCTGGTTCAGTCCTTAGTCCTGGTTCAGTCCTGGTTTAGTCCTGTTTAGTCCTAGGGTTTAGTCCTGGTTCAGTCCTGGTTAGTCCTGTCCTCCTGTTTAGTCCTGGTTCCTGGTTCAGTCCTGGTTTAGTCCTGGTTTGGTTTAGTCCTGGTTTAGTCCTGGTTTAGTCCTGGTTTAGTCCTGGTTTAGTCCTGGTTAGTCCTGGTTTAGTCCATATACGGCGCAAAAGTTCTGCATCTTCGCAGTTATTTTATTGAGAGTAAAGTTCTGCAATAGTCGTGTAATATTTTACATTTTAAAAACAGTAATACTGTAATGTAACAAATCACTTTGAAATAACAGAAACAAATCATAAAAATAACACATTACAGTTTTAAAGTAACAGTTCTTATTAAAACCTCTCCTCCTCTTCTCTTCCAGTGAGCCACCACGAAAACGGCGTCCTCAAAGCGGAAAACGGAGCCTCGCCTCGGACCAAAAAACTCAAATCCCCCTGAAGAGCGCCCCCTCATGGACTCCACCTGACCCCGGGACTGTCCGAGCTGCGGTTCTCCATCAGGCCAGCGGTGGGGGGGGAGGGGAGCCTGGACCTGGCGTTGAGAAGCCAGCGCCTGCTCCAGCGTCCTGGGTCAAAGCCGCCGCCGCCGCAGGCCCGACGCGCTCCCCGCCGCACATCGCACAGACATCTCATTTATCAGTATTCTCCAAGAGGAGCGCCAGTCTATGAACTATATGAACTCTGAATGTGATCCAAACTCCCACCGCGTAAAGGATCAACTACAGTACTGAAGGTCACATGACTTGAATTCAGATTTATCGAGTACTTTAGTTTAGTTTCGTCCGCTTTTCTTCATTTCATTATATTCATGGATTTCAGGTACTGTTCTGGAGCTTTCTCCCGTGTTCTAACGTTGTTCCCTCATCAAAAACACGCCTGAAGAGCTTTTAGACGTCATCCATGCATGTTTTGAGTAATTTAGCGATCTCTCCCGGGCCATATTCAAACCCCTCCTCGTGATTTGCTGTAAGATTGGACGTCACCCTCGCTCCCACACGACAATTCTCCATAAATATACAAAAACAGGATATAAAACAACGCAGTAGAACTCGACAAACGTGATGTGATGTGCTGTATTTTCGTAGACGTTTTTCACGACAGCTGGAAGTGTCGCGATGTACGGTAAACGAAACTCCCGGTTGATGCTTTTCTCTCGCAAAATATCTGTGGAAATGTCTCGTGTATTTTCCACCAGCTTCATAAATCTGTCCCATCGCCAAATCTTCAACCAACAAGATCGACAAAGGACAAAAGAATATTCTGTCCATGAAGAATTTATCCGCAACGATCAAGGTAAGAAAGACGCAAACGTAAAGGAGAAAAAAAACGACGAAGCATTAGTGAACTACTGAATAAAAGTAACGTTATGGTCATGAATAAAACATCAGTAATTTGTGATCTCAGACTAGAATTCTAGGATTAAAATAAATTTAAAATCAACAGAGAGATTTGTTAAGTTTAAATGCTACAGATGTTCACAAATTACAAGTCTCACATTTAAACTGCACAAATCTACATCACTGTTCCCCAAAGACTTTTTCGCGACTCTTTGATGGATCACAAGAGATTTTTTTTTTTGGGTCGCCTTGTCACGATCTGCATGTAGGTCTGCGATATACAGTTCTGACAGTATTTCTATTCTTATTCCTTTCACCACTACATTTATGTGTGAATTGGGATTTTCTGTGCTCATGAAAATGAAAACAAAACTCAGAAACAAACTCAACGCTGCTCCGTTAACACGCTAATTTCTAATCTTTTGATGAATATTTTATTGACTATTTTGTTCCAATATTGCTGGTTCAGTTGAATGTTGAAAAGTAAAAAAAAAGGGCTTCATTTAAAGGTTGTATGGAGGATTTTTTTTGTTTCAAGTTGTCAATGATAGATTATAGAGATGCAGTCGCCTTGTAATTATGATGACCAAAAAAAAGAGAATAAAAATTCATCAACTCTGGACGTGGTGGGGCTAAACATTTGCCAATAGATAACGACACTGCCTCGTTATCTGTGAGCTGACAGGCTGTCAATCAATCTCCCTACGTTTCTAGTGTAACTGACTTGCCTGCGCCGCCGGTACGTGGTTTACGTACGACTGTCACGCAGTCCACAGACGCAAGACGCACAGACGCTGTTTACTCCACCAACGCAACAGTTCTTAGCGGCTTTTTTTGACCTATATCTTCCTCGCAGTTCGCACAAAGTTTGTTGCAATGGCGACAAGAATCCAGGAGCAGTTCGCCGCAAAAGAAAGTCCAGAAAGACAAGACAAGGGAAAAGCAGCGAAGCCAAACTAAGGTGATTCTTATAGATTCATTCCAGCGATGGCGCGACTGAAGCAGACGCAGGGTCTAAAGACTGACGCACTGGTCCACAAATTACTCCTGGACAGGAAACTTCTGCTTATTATGAAAACGTACTTTATTTCCAAGAGCTCGACAAACGTTTTTCAGGACACGAAAGCGATATCCTATGTCTGAAAACGTAATTTTCAAGGCAAAGAAAGAGTCCGCTTGCTGCTGCGTGTTGTAGCTAGTTCATTCGCACTGAATCTCCGTGCAACCTTCTCTGCACCCCTTTCCTGCTCCTCTCCTCCGCTGCCCGATCCGTTCTTCTTCCCCTGCTCCTCACTTCTCGTCCGGAATCCGCGCACGAAATGTCCGCACACCCGCTCCCCCCGCTCCTCTCACTTCTCCGTCTTGCCTAACCAACACTGTAGTTAGTTGTTTACAAGTCATGTGCAGCACCGGCTGTAAACAAACCTGTTTCTGGCGTAAGGAGGAGGAGGGAGGAGGCGTTTCTACGTAGGAGCTGTAGGGGAGGGGAGGTGGTTTCACGCATGCGCAACATTTGAAAAAGGACAAACAGTCGCTGGATTTCTCGTTCCTTGGAAAATCCTCTATACAACCTTTAATGTCCAAATAGTCGACTTGTGGATCCTTTTATTGCTGCTTCAGTGACTGTTTTTCATTGTTTAAAACTTGAGTAATACTAATTGTTCAGACACGATCACTCAGTCAACAATAAAATATCCTCATTAATGTTCAATAATGGTCAAATCCACCTTTATTTTGATTTACAAATAATGTCTATTGACTTGGGTCATGAAAAATATAGGTCCCCAGAAAAAAAGTTTGGGAAACACTGGGCTACATCATGAAATCAATTTTTAATTTTAATTCTAGAATCAGTCTGAGTGAACAAGTTACTTATGTTTTATTCATGACCATAACATTAGTTTTGTTCAGTCGTTCACTAATGCGTCATCGTTGTTCACCTTTACATTTTCCTCTTTCTTACCTTCATATTTGTGGATAAATTCTTCATGGACAGAATGTTTATCCTTTGTCGACCTTGTTGGATGAAGATTTGGCGATGGGGCAGATTTACGAAGCTGGTGGAAAATACACGAGAGCAGAAGTGGGGACGTCACTTGGACTCAGACTTGTCAGATTTGAGTCACTATTTTTAGGACTTGACTTGATAAAATAGACTAAGACTTAGGACTCGACTTGGACTTGAAGGTCTGTGACTTGAGAAGACTTGAGAATCACTTTTAAATCTGAATTCTTTCTATTTTGACCGGAATGATTCACTCTAAGATCTTGTCAAGACATTTAAAAAGGATAAATTTACATTTCTAAAACTCTTATATCCTCTATAAATACTCATATATAAATATACTATGATTTTTTTAAAGAACAATTTAGTTTAAAATTCAAATAAATTGCAAAAATCTAAGATATATTTGGTACTTTTTTGGTTTAAAGACTTGAAATGACTTGAAGCTCAAAGCAGACGACTTGGACTTATGGACTCGAGACTCGACTTGGACTTGCCTGTATTTGACTTGGGACTTGACTCGGACTTGAGGTCAGACTTGCAAAACAACGACTTGGTCCCACCCCCTCGCGAGACATTTCTACAGATATTTTGTCGTAGAAAAACTTTAACCCGGGAGTTACTTTTACTCTACATCGCGACACTTCTGGTCGTTGTGAAAAAGGTTTATTAGCACAACACTCACTGATTGAGTTGTGATTGAACCATGGATCTGTAATAAGAACTGGATAAGCCCCTCCCCCCTCTGTTTGTGAGCGAGATCGACTAGTGGCCGCTCCAGGTACTGCAGCTCCGGCTCAGAAAGAATCGACCCACAGAGCGCAATGCACTTTTTTGTGAAATCAAACTCCTCTTGGTCGACTGTCAGGGCATCGACCGCTTTCAGAAAGGTCGGATTTTATAGGGATTCTTCTGTCTTTTTACAATATGAACTTTTTTAAAATTTTAAATTATCAAAGCGGCTAAAAGTAGCTTTCTGACGCCACACGTTTTGCGGCGTAAGGCCAGTATTCAGGGGCCGTTGAGCGCAGGCCATTAAAAACAAAACAACGCCGTCTTGGGTTCACCTTCCAGATTTTATTATCGTTCTATGAGGACGACTGAGTTTGCGTGGGGAGCGAACGGATGACGCGCTCACAGCATCACAAACAAAAGTGAAACCAAGCCAAACGTTTGAAGCTGAAGTGAACCACGGTGCCGGAAAAGGCAGAGGGTCCACCGCCTCATCGTTTGTTTCCATGGAGAAGTCGCTGCCTTGTCTGAAAAACACAGAAAACTTTCTAATGCCCGTTTTAGGCGTTCAAAAATTGTGTGAAGACCACGTGAAATCGCACTAAACACTTCTGATGTAGTTGGACGCCGCTGCATTGGAGGCCAGACGTTTGAAACACTCTGACCGCCACAAATCTCTTTTACAACTTTGGTGTGTCACTTTTCTGGTGGATGGTCCGTCAGATGTTTCTTAGAAGCAAGAAGGTGATCCTCAACCGAAAAGTTACATACAGGGTTCCCACGGTCATGGAATCCTGGAAAAGTCATGGAATTTTAGTATCTATTTCACGTAACTACAACGTTTTCATGACACTATTATGATGATTTCCGAATGTATTTGCCTTTTGTATAAAGAGACGACAATAAGGCCCGGGTGTGTTGAGAAACAAATATTTTCCTCTTTCTGTTTTCCAAAATAACATTGTTTTCAAAAAAGTTTTCGTTTACATTAAACCGCGTAAATCCGCCATTGAGCGCCGTCATAACAGCGACAAACCTCTCGGCGGCGCCTTGATTAGATTCAAGCTTTTATTTCTTTACAGTTGTAAGTTTTACTCACAAATACCTTGAAATGTGCATTACTGAGTGGGCTCGCCTCTCCACGGATCTGTTAAAAAAGTGGTAAAATCACTGACCTCTGAGCCTCATTCGTCTCTGGTCATGGATTTGAAAAGTGTTTCACCTGAAGAAATGCGACTGCTGCTTTGACGCTGCATCATCATCGTCACAATTTTGACCATAGTTTTTCAGAATCTCCACTGTAGCTGGAGTTTTTAGAAAGATTTATTGTCAGAGGCGAATTTGCCTTCATGCATTGACCGTATTTTGAATGTTAAAAACTATAATACCAAACCATAAAGTGAGAGGAAAGTGTTAACGTTTCTTAGGCGACGTTCAGACTGCAGCCTGAAGTGACCCAACTCTGATTTTTTGGCCTCTATGTTCCTTTATCTGATCTTTTAATGACAGTTTGAACGACACAGATCTGATTTTTTTTAAATGGTGACCCAGGACACTTGGATATGTGCTCCTGAAACCGATACATATCTGATCTTTTGACATGTGACTTCAGTCTGAACGGCCAAAGTGCATTCATCCACCTACACGTTATCAACAAGACACAAACGTCACTATTCTGCGCTGAAGTAGGTGAAAATTGTTAATGAACTCCGTGTCACTGAAGTGAAGCACATCACCACTCACCACTCTTGGCTCCGTCTCCACATCCACATGTTCCTTTCAACGGACTGAACCACAAAACACCACGACCAAAAACCTCGTCCTTCTCCTTCTCAATCTCCTCCTTAAAACAAGTAAGTTGTTCATGTTGTGGCTCCGGTACGAGAGGAACTTTAAAATCTCCAGGTGCTCGATGCTGCGTCCATGTTTGGACAACTTCCGTAAACACAGAGACGCTCGCTGCGGTTGACGTCGTCGTGTCTCCAGTGTCACATGCGGGACACTTTTGGGCCGTTTAATGTTCACACTGGAGTCACATACAAGTCACATTTAACTGGAAATGTGAACGACCTCGCAAAAACATCAGATTTCACAAAAAAATCCGAATTGAGCGTTAAGCCCTGCAGTCTGAACGTAGCCTTATTTAGCCCTAAAGTCTGATCAATTCTTTACATGTAGGTGCCGTTAAGTCATGGAAAATGCACTTTAGGTCATGAAAAAGTCATGGAAATGTTTTGAAATTTTGGGAACCCTGCACACAGAGCTCATACACGCTGCAAAAACACAAATCTGACCTTTAATAAGTTCATAGACGAAGCATTTTCATCTCCATGGACACAAGCTTCCAGACACTCCGCCAGAAAAGTTACAAGACGAACCTTGAACCGAGCTGAACCTAGTCGAAAATCTACGAAAGTTTTCTGAATTCATGTCATTGTAACGTGTAGCTGGCCCTTTTTCCCGGTGGATCGCAATAATGTTTGTAGTATTTGTACGTACTGTAATGGGGAAGTCGGTGATCCGGCTTCGTCCATCCTTTTCGGTCCATTGAAGCAGGAAAACGAGCGGGAAGAAAAACGCGCTCACATCTAAGCCCCGTTCACACACGCAGACTCGCAGACTCGCCCGGGAACTCGCCCGGGAACTCGCCCGCGTTTTGCCAGAACAGGGTCACGTGTAAAGCGACCAGAGTTTCAGAATTTGGACTCGTTGGGAATGATAAAATACTGAAACGAGTGTGTAATTAATCCTTTTGGCACCAGAGGTTTTTTTCGGAAAATGTTTGATTTTGATGTCGTAGTCCTGGTTTAGACCTGGTTTAGTTCTAGTTCAGTCCTGGTTTAGACCTGGTTCGGTCCTGGTTTGGTCCCGGCTTAGTCCTTGTTTATGGCCGGTTTAGACCTGGTTTAGACCTGGTTTAGACCTGGTTTAGTCCTGGTTCAGTCCTGGTTCAGTCCTGGTTTTAGTCCTGGTTTAGTCCTGGTTTAGTCCTGGTTTAGACCTGGTTCAGTCCTGGTTCAGTCCTGGTTTAGATGTAGTTTAGTCCTGGTTTAGTCCTGTTTCAGTCCCATTTTCGTCCTGGTTTAGTCCTGGTTTAGGTCTGGTTTAGGTCTGGTTCAGTCCTGGTTCAGTCCTGGTTTAGTCCTGTTTTCATCCTGGTTTAGTTCTAGTTCAGTCCTTGTTTAGACCTTGTTTAGACCTGGTTTAGACCTGGTTTAGACCTTGTTCAGACCTGGTTCAGTCCTGGTTCAGTCCTGGTTCAGTCCTGGTTCAGTCCTGGTTTAGACCTGGTTTAGACCTGGTTCAGTCCTGGTTTAGACCTGGTTTAGACCTGGTTCAGTCCTATTTTCATCTAGTTCAGTCTTGGTTTAGGACTGAGACTGGGACCGAGACTGGTTTAGTCCTAATTCAGTTCTTTTTTCTTTTTTCATTTAAACACAAAATCAACTGCAAAAACAAATTATCTGTTTTTTTTTTTCATTTTGGTTTTGGCGACAAATAAGGAAGAAAATAGTTGTTTTTTCATTTTCTTATATTTGGTTCTATTTTGAAAAACAAATTAACAAATGACACACAGATTCTTCACGTCGACAGTCTGGAGCAATAATAGATTTGCGTCAGTAAGACTATTTTTAGTGGCAGTCCCTTTAAAATAAACTACCTCCTGACTAGAATTAAACCGTCTCAGAACTAGTAAGTCGATAATTAATCTGAAAACAAGATAAATAATGTGATAGAAGCTTTAAAATCTTGGTCAGATCAGAGAAATTTGCAGTGCAGGTTTTAAATTGGTCAAAAATAGCAACACCTTTGGACATTTCTTGTATAAAACCTGGACAAATCAGTGGTTTGGGGATAAATCTGCTGGGACAGGGGGACACGGGGATCAAAACTGGGACTGTCCCGGGTCAGAAGTGAAGTCTGGACACTCTAGTCGTGAGCGTTCTGGCATCTCGTGCCCGGTCGTTTACTGGGACGTGCGTGTGAAAGGGGCTTTAGGTGACACTGATTCATTCTCATGCTTTTTCTGACACTTTCTGAACAGTAGAGTTTTGGAATTCCAATATGATCCTAATAATATCTTCAACTATTCCATACGCATGTTGGGTATCACAGCATGGCATTCCATACATTTTATTTTGTTTAATTTCTTTATTAAAAGGCCATTTTCAGAAACTTCTCGAGTCTTGTCGTTACTTAAAGGTTGTATGGAGGATTTTTTTTGTTTCAAATTGTCAATGATAGATTATAGATGCAGTAGCCTTGTAATTATGATGACCAAAAAAAAGAGAATAAAAATTCATCAACTCTGGACGTGGTGGGGCTAAACATTTGCCAATAGATAACGACACTGCCTCGTTATCTGTGAGCTGACAGGCTGTCAATCAAACTCCCTACGTTTCTAGTGTAACTGACTTGCCTGCGCCGCCGGTACGTGGTTTACGTACGACTGTCACGCAGTCCACAGACGCAAGACGCACAGACGCTGTTTACTCCACCAACGCAACAGTTCTTAGCGGCTTTTTTTGACCTATATCTTCCTCGCAGTTCGCACAAAGTTTGTTGCAATGACGACAAGAATCCAGGAGCAGTTCGCCGCAAAAGAAAGTCCGTTTTTGAGGTCGCTGAAAGAAGAAGACAAGGGGAAAAGCAGCGAAGCCAAACTAAGGTGATTCTTGAAGATTCATTCCAGCGATGGCGCGACTGAAGCAGACGAAGGGTCTAAAGACTGAACCACTGGTCCACAAATTACTCCTGGACAGGAAACTTCTGCTTATTATGAAAACGTACTTTATTTCCAAGAGCTACACAAACGTTTTTCAGGACACGAAAGCGATATCCTATGTCTGAAAACGTAATTTTCAAGGCAAAGAAAGAGTCCGCTTGCTGCTGCGTGTTGTAGCTAGTTCATTCGCACTGAATCTCCGCGCAACCTTCTCTGCTCCCCTTTCCTGCTCCTCTCCCCGCTGCCCGATCCGCTCTTCCCCTGCTCCTCACTTCTTTCCGCGCACGAAAATGTCCGCACACCCGCTCCCCCCACTCCTCACTTCTCCGTCTTGTCTAACCAACACTGTAGTTAGTTGTTTACAAGTCATGTGCAGCGGCTGTAAACAAACCTGTTTCTGGCGTAAGGAGGAGGAGGGAGGGGGGGGAGGGGGGTTTCACGCATGCGCAACATTTGAAAAAGGACAAACAGTCGCTGGAAAATCCTCTATACAACCTTTAAAGTGCAGATGAAATGTTTGTCCGTCCTTTTTTTTTCCCGGTTTATCCAGGGATGAGTCGTGAGGGCAGCGGTCTGAGCAGGGACTCCCGGACTTCCCGCTCCGCACACACGTCCTCCAGCTCCTCCAGGGGGGATCCCGCGGCGTTCCCAGGCCAGCCCAGATACGTAGTCCCTCCAGCGTGTCCTAGATCTTCCCCCGAGGTCTCGTCTCCAGGGAGGTAAGGCTGAGTATCATTAAGAAGTCGACGATACGACACACGGGCCACGATACGATACCAGTGTTGGGGAGTAACAGATTACAAGTACTGGAGTTACGTAATCAGAGTACAAATTATGAGTAACTGTATTCGGTTACAGTTACTGTTTCAGTGAGTGGTAATTGGATTACAGTTACTTTGCTGAAATAAATGGATTACACAGAGGGATTTTCCTGTTTTCACATTTGGGCTAAATCCCATATATATATATATTTTTTTTGGTAATTCCACTCATTGCCGGACACTAAACCAAGACTAAAACCAGGTCTAAACCAGGTCTAAACCAGGTCTGAGCCAGGACTAAAACCAGGACTAAACCCAGGACTAAACCAGGACTAAAACCAGGTAAAACCAGGACTAAAACCAGGTAAAACCAGGACTAAACCAGGACTAAAACCAGGTAAAACCAGGACTAAACCAGGACTAAAACCAGATCTAAACCAGGACTAAAACCAGGTCTAAAACAGGACTAAACCAAGACTAAAACCAGGTCTAAACTAGATCTAAACCAGGTCTAAACCAGGACTAAAACCAGGTCTAAAACAGGACTAAACCAAGACTAAAACCAGGTCTAAAACCAGGACTAAAACCAGGTCTAAACCAGGACTAAAACCAGGTCTAAAACAGGACTAAACCAAGACTAAAACCAGGTCTAAACTAGATCTAAACCAGGTCTGAGCCAGGACTAAAACAGGACTAAACCAAGACTAAAACCAGGTAAAAAACCAGGACTAAACCAGGACTAAAACCAGGATCTAAACCAGGACTAAAACCAGGTCTTAAAACAGGACTAAACCAAGACTAAAACCAGGTCTAAAACAGGACTAAACCAAGACTAAAACCAGGTCTAAAACAGGACTAAACCTCCTGTGCACATGCAGCTGTCTCTGTGTTCACCACCAGATGGCGACGTCGCTCCACTTACTTTGGCAGATTTGAGACTCGTGTTCTGTCATGTTACATTTTCTATATTATTAAAGCATTTATAGTCAGTGTTGGGAAGGTGACTTTTAAAATGTTTTCCCCTACAGATTACAGATTACATACACCAAAATGTAGTTTGTAACGTAATCCATTAAATTACTTAAAGTGAGTAATGTAATCTGAATACTTTGGATTACTTGATTTGCTGTAGAGAAGCAAAGACTCGGATATTTTCACATAAAATGTGAAAGTCCAGACTTTACTGAACCATATTAAAAATATTATTGATAGAAGAAGAGGAGACACGGACCACGCAGCAGGATTTAGTCCTGTTAAATCCTGTTTCAGTCCTGGTTTAGATCTAGTTTAGCCCTGGTTTTAGCCCTGGTTTTAGTCCAGGTTTTAGTCTTGGTTTAGACCTGGTTTAGACCTGGTTTAGTCCTGGTTTAGACCTGGTTTAGACCCGGTTTTAGCCCTGGTTTAGACCTGGTTTAGACCTGGTTTTAGCCCTGGTTTAGACCTGGTTTTAGCCCTGGTTTTAGACCTGGTTTTAGACCTGGTTTTAGACCTGGTTTAGACCTGGTTTTTGGTTTTAGACCTGGTTTAGACCTGGTTTAGATCTGGTTTTAGCCCTGTTTTAGACCTGGTTTTAGCCCTGGTTTAGACCTGGTTTAGACCTGGTTTAGTACTGGTTTAGACCTGGTTTTAGCCCTGGTTTAGACCTGGTTTTAGCCCTGGTTTAGACCTGGTTTAGTCCTGTTTTAGACCTGGTTTTAGACCTGGTTTAGACCTGGTTTTAGCCCTGGTTTAGACCTGGTTTAGTCCTGGTTTAGACCTGGTTTTAGCCCTGGTTTAGCCTGGTTTTAGACCTGGTTTAGACCTGGTTTTAGCCCTGGTTTAGACCTGGTTTTAGTCCTGGTTTAGACCTGGTTTAGTCCTGTTTTAGACCTGGTTTTAGCCCTGGTTTAGACCTGGTTTAGTCCTGTTTAGACCTGGTTTTAGCCCTGGTTTAGACCTGGTTTAGTCCTGGTTTAGACCTGGTTTTAGCCCTGGTTTAGACCTGGTTTAGCCCTGGTTTAGACCTGGTTTAGACCTGGTTCAGTCCTGGTTCAATCCTGATTTAGTCCTGATTTAGTGTCCGACAACGAGTGGAATTACCAAAAAAAAAAAAAAAAAAAAAAAGGGTTTAGCCCAAAATGTGAAAACAGGAAAATCCCTCTGTGTAATCCATTTATTTCAACAAAGTAACTGTAATCCAATTACCACTCACTGAAACAGTAACTGTAACTGAATACAGCTACTCATAATTTGTACTCTGATTACTTAACTCCTGGTACATGTAATCTGTTACTCCAAAACACTGATGAAAACACGACTTAAAGCTCAGGGAGTCCGTTTTGCGTAATACAGGACCTTTAAAAAGTACTTGAGTAAATGTAACTAAACACTCCCCACCTCTGTCTGTGATTTCATAAACAAGTGAACCTGATTTGTATAAAAAAAACACACGCAGAGACAGTTTTTTCTTTAATCCAAGCCCTGGTTTTAGTCCAGGTTTTAGTCCAGGTTTTAGTCTTGGTTTAGACCTGGTTTTATCCTGTTTAGCCCTGTTTAGACCTGGTTAGACTAGACCTGGTTAGCCTCTGGTTTAGACCTGGTTTAGACCTGGTTTTAGCCTGTTTTTTAGACCTGGTTTTAGTCCTGGTTTTAGGGTTTTAGTCTTGGTTTAGACTTGGTTTAGTCCTGGTTAGACCGGTTTAGTCCTGTTTAGACCTGGTTTTAGACCTGGTTTACCTTGTTTTAGTCCTGGTTTAGTCCTGGTTTAGACCTGGTTTTAGTCTTTTTATGGTTTAGACCTGGTTTAGCCTGGTTTTAGTCCTGGTTTAGACTTTGGTTTAGTCCTGGTTTTAGACTTGTTTAGACCTGGTTAGACTTTACCTGGTTTAGACCTGGTTTAGACCTGGTTTAGACTGGTTTAGACCTGGTTTAGACCTGGATTAGACCTGGTTTTAGCCCCAGTTTAGCCCCAGTTTAGACCTGGTTTAGACCTGGTTTTAGCCCCAGTTTAGTCCTGGTTTAGACCTGGTTTAGTCCTGGTTTAGACTTTAGACCTGGTTTAGTCCTGCTTTAGACCTGGGTTCAGTCCTGGTTCAATCCTGATTTAGTCCTGATTTAGTGTCCGGCAACGAGTGGAATTACCAAAAAAAAAAAAAACACACGCAGAGACAGTTTTTTTTCCTTTAATCCAACACTTTATTCCAGGCACAGGAGTCATATATTTGGTCTCACCTCGCTGAAGCTCTTGGCACTTTTAGAATCCCCAGTCCAACACAAACACATGAATCCACACGCAGGAAAAAACAAAAAAAAAACCTCCAGCATTCATTAAAAAAAAAAAAAAAAAACGAGATCTTTTCTTTGCTCGTGGATCTCCAGTAGCTTATGTGCTCAAAGGCGTCGGGGCAGGGATGATTCGTGGGGATGATCGAGAACGAAAGCGCAGAGTCGAGAGCAGCGGTTTGGATTTTAAAAGCACGTTTAAAAGTCTGACTCGATCGTACAGCGGAAAAGAAGAAGCGCTTGTTGACGTTGTCTCTGTGTTCACCACCAGATGGCGACGTCGCTCCACTTACTTTGGCAGATTTGAGACTCGTGTTCTGTCATGTTACATTTTCTATATTATTAAAGCATTTATAGTCAGTGTTGGGAAGGTGACTTTTAAAATGTTTTCCCCTACAGATTACAGATTACATACACCAAAATGTAGTTTGTAACAGAATCCATTAAATTACTTAAAGTGAGTAATGTAATCTGAATACTTTGGATTACTTGATTTGCTGTAGAGAAGAAAAGACTCGGATATTTTCACATAAAATGTGAAAGTCCAGACTTTACTGAACCATATTAAAAATATTATTGATAGAAGAAGAGGAGACACGGACCACACAGCAGGATTTAGTCCTGTTAAATCCTGTTTCAGTCCTGGTTTAGATCTAGTTTAGCCCTGGTTTTAGTCCAGGTTTTAGTCCTGGTTTAGTCTTGGTTTAGACCCAGTTTAGACCCAGTTTAGACCTGGTTTTATCCCTGGTTTAGACCTGGTTTTAGTCCTGGTTTAGACCTGGTTTAGTCCTGTTTTAGACCTGGTTTTAGCCCTGGTTTAGACCTGGTTTAGTCCTGGTTTAGACCTGTTTAGACCTGGTTTTATAACCTGGTTTTAGTCCTGGTTTAGACCTGGTTTAGTCCTGTTTTAGACCTGGTTTTAGCCCTGGTTTAGACCTGGTTTTAGTCCTGGTTTAGCCTGTTTAGGTTTAGACCTAGTTTTTTTAGCCCTGGTTTAGTCCTGTTTTAGACCTGGTTTAGACCTGGTTTTAGCCTGGTTTTAGTCCTGGTTTAGACCTGGTTTTAGCCCCAGTTTAGACCTGGTTTTATCCTGGTTTTAGTCCTGGTTTAGACCTGGTTTTAGCCTGGTTTAGTCCTGGTTTTAGACCTGGTTTTAGACCTGGTTTTAGTCCTGGTTTAGTCCTGGTTTAGACCTGGTTTTAGTCCTAGGTTTAGACCTGGTTTTAGCCTGTTTAGTCCTGTAACCTGGTTTAGCCTGCCTGTTTATTCCTGGTTTAGTCCTGGTTTATTCCTGGTTTAGACCTGGTTAAATCCTGATTTAGTCCTGATTTAGTGTCCGGCAACGAGTGGAATTACCAAAAAAAAAAAAAAAAAAAAAAAAAAAAAAAAAAGGGTTTAGGTATAGGGATGATTGAGAACGAAAGCGCAGAGTCGAGAGCAGCGTTTTGGATTTTAAAAGCACGTTTAAAAGTCTGACTCGATCGTACAGCAGAAAAGAAGCAGCGCTTGTTGACGTTTCAGTGGTTAAAGACACAGTGTGTAACTTTCTCCTGATGATTCCGTGAAATTAGAAAGTTAAAACCACACTTGGGAACATTCCGTATGGACATGGACGTGTTTGAAAGTGCGACGTCGCTTCCAGGTCAAATCCGCATCATGTTTACGATTTACATTTTTGTTTAGCGAGAACGAGGTTATAAACGCGACAGAAAACGTGCAAGTCTGCGAAGTTAGACTAAGACAAGGCGACCGGACGTTCCTATTGACCCGGGACAGTCCCAGTTTTGAGTCCTGTGTCCCCGTCCCAGCAGATTTACACAAAACCACTGATCTGTCCCAGTTTGACACAAGAAATGTCCCACGTGTCTCTATTTTTGACCAATTTGAGCTAAACCAGGTCTAAACTGAGTCTAAACCAGGTCTAAACCAGGTCTAAACTAAGTCTAAACCAGGTCTAAACTAAGTCTAAACCAGGTCTAAACTAAGTCTAAACCAAGTCTAAACTAAGTCTAAACCAGGTCTAAACTAAGTCTAAACCAAGTCTAAACTGAGTCTAAACCAGGTCTAAACTGAGTCTAAACCAGTCTAAACTGAGTCTAAACCAGGTCTAAACCAGGTCTAAACTAAGTCTAAACTAAGTCTAAACGAAGGTCTAAACTAGTCTAAACCAGGTCTAAACTAAGTCTAAACCAGGTCTAAACTAAGTCTAAACCAGGTCTAAACTAAGTCTAAACCAGGTCTAAACTAAGTCTAAACCAGGTCTAAACTAAGTCTAAACCAGGTCTAAACTAAGTCTAAACCAGGTCTAAACTGAGTCTAAACCAGGTCTAAACTAAGTCTAAACCAGGACTAAACTAAGTCTAAACCAGGTCTAAACTAAGTCTAAACCAGGTCTAAACTGAGTCTAAACCAGGTCTAAACTAAGTCTAAACCAGGTCTAAACTGAGTCTAAACCAGGTCTAAACTAAGTCTAAACCAGGTCTAAACCAGTCTAAACTAAGTCTAAACCAGGACTAAACTAAGTCTAAACCAGGTCTAAACTAAGTCTAAACCAGGTCTAAACTAAGTCTAAACCAGGTCTAAACTGAGTCTAAACCAAAAGGTCTAAACCAGTCTAAACTAAAACTAAGTCTAAACCAGGTCTAAACTAAGGTCTAAAACAGGAATTAAAGGACTAAATCCTGCTGACTAACGGACTGTGTCTCCTCGTCTTCTATCAATAATATTTTTAATTTGGTTAATTAAAGTCTGGGCTTTTTATTTTCTTTTATCAGACAAAACATCTTAGGTTATGATTTCCTCATCTTTGCTTCTCTACAACAAACCAAGTAATCCAAAGTATTCAGATTACATTACTCACTTTAAGTAATTGAATGGATTACGTTACAAACTACATTTTGGGGTGTGTCATCTGAGGGCGAAGGACTCGATGTGCAACTAAAATGTCCAAATTAAACAAACAAACCTGAACTTTTCTGAATGTTCTGGTGAGTAAACGTCTTAACACGGTAGAAGCATAAAAAATATTGATATTGGACCTAAAGATGCGTCAGGTAATTTATAATTTCTAGTGGAGTTTCTGCCGCCTGCTTTTTTACAGAAGAATGTTGCACCGTGTGGCTTTAAACGTCTGGTATCTCCACTGAGGAGGTCAGAACTAGACTCATTTTTCTCAGGTATAAAACAGGACTAAACCAGGACTAAACCAGGACTAAAACGGACTAAAACAAAGGACTAAACCAGGACTAAACTGGACTAACCAGGATAAAACGGACTAAACAGACTAAAACGACTAAACAAACAGGACTAAACCAGGACTAAACCAGGACTAAAACAGGACAGGACTAAAAGGACTAAAACGGGACTAAAACAGGACTAAACACGGGACTAAACGATAAAACGGGACTAAAACACAGGACTAAAACAGACTAAAACAGGACTAAAACGGACTAAAACGGACTAAACAGGACTAAAACGGACTAAAACTAAACGGACTAAACCGGACTAAACAGGACTAAACAAGGACTAAACCAGGACTAAAACAGGACTAAACCAGGACTAACATAGAACTAAACCAGGACTAAAACAGGATTAAACCAGGACTAAAACAGGATTAAACCAGGACTAAAACAGGATTAAACCAGGACTAAACCAGGACTAAAACTGGACTAAAACTGAACAAAAACGGGACTAAAACGGGACTAAACAAGGACTAAACAAGGACTAAACCAGGACTAAACCTGGACAAAAACGGGACTAAACCGGGACTAAACCGGGACTAAACCAGGACTAAAACAGGACTAAAACAGGACTAAAACAGGACTGAAATAGGACTAAACCGGGACTAAAACGGGACTAAAACTGGACTAAACCATTTTCAGTCTTGGTCTGGTCCTGGTCTCAGCCCCGGCCTCAGTTCTGGTCAGATCCTGGTCTCAGTCCCGGTCCTGATCCCGAACTCAGTCCTTGTCTAGTCCCGGTCTAAGTCCTGGTCTCAGTCCCGGTCTGGTTCTGGACCTGGATTAGTCCTGGTTCAGTCCGTATGTGGCACAAAAGTCCCGCACCGCAGTTTAAGTCACGTAAACGGGAAATCGTCGTTATCCGTTTTTTTTTCCATTTTTCATTTAAACACAAAATCAGAAACTGAAAAAAACTGATTATCTGTTTTTTCATTTTAGTTTTGGAGACAAATAATGAAGAAAATTGTTGTTTTTCCATTTCTTATTTTTGGTTTTATATTAAAAAACGAATGAAAAAATGACACACGGATCCACGTTCTTAAAGACTTTTTCTGAGCAATTACCACACTCGTCAAATCCCATGACTTCTATACACGTTTAATGCCATACTGTGGGACATTCCGAGCAAAGCAGTAACATCTCCAAGCAGGTGGCGGACCCTCTTTTAGAAAAGTTACACAGTGCACCTTTAAACATCACTGTAAAATCTCCTTTGAGGTTTAAAGTATGAAATAAACGTTGTGGGTCTGTGACAGCTTTTGTAAAAATGTTCTTCTAAACCTTTTAAAAAACTGTAAACAAAAACATTCAAAATCGCACACTGGAGGCGGCTGGAGGCAAAACGGAAACTGAACGTCGTGTGATTTCGACGGGAAAACTGGGATTGACCGCGGAATATCGCAAAGTATGAAAAGAATGAAAGATCAAGAGGGTTTTTGGCAAATGAAAACCACTCGGATACTTGAACAGATTACGTTATTTGTTTATTTAAAGAGGCGGCGTTACGCAACATGTACTTCTTGGAGCTTTTTAACATTTGTTTTCTCATCAAAAATATGTCGTCCATGCATGTTTGTGTAATCTAGTGATCTCTCCAGGGTCCTATACAAACCCTGTAAGATTCAGTGCAATGCTCCGTCCAAAAGTCGACGTCACCTTCGCTCCCACGCGACAATCCTCCATAAATGTACAAAAACGTGATACAAAACTGTGCGCAACAACTTCACAAACCCGTAAACTGTGTATTTAAACGGACAAAGCAAACGCACACTGGCCGCTGTGGCTCTTCTGGCTCCTTCTGACCCTGGCTCCCGTTGAGTTACATTGGAACGTGGTCACAGAGGTGGGACCAAGTCGTTGTTTCAAGTCTTTGACCTCAAGTCCCGAGTCAAACACAGGCAAGTCCGAGTCGAGTCTCGAGCCGCTGGCCCATAAGTCCAAGTCAAGTCCAAGTCGTCTGCTTTGAGCTTCAAGTCATTTCAAATCTTTAAACCAAAATAACAACTAGAGTTAAGATTTTTGCAGTTTATATGAATTTTAAACTAAACTGTGCTTAAAAAGTCACAGTATATGAGTATTTATAGAAGAGTTGACAGCGTTCAGACTGCAGCCTGAAGTGACCCAAATCCGATTTTTTGGCCCCTATGTTCCTGTATCTGATCTTTTAATGACAGTCTGAACCACACAGATTCGATTTTTTCAAATGTGACCCAGGACACTTGGATATGTGCTCCTAAAACCAGGTTTGTGAAGTTGTACTGTACAGTTTTGTATCATGTTTTTGTTTATTTATGGAGAATTGTCGCGCGGGAGTGTGGGTGATGAGACTTGTGGGCGGAGCCTTGTACAGAATCTTCCATCTAACTGTACGGAGGGTTCGAATTAGAGCCAGGGAGAGATCTCTAGATGATTCAAACATGCACGGACGACTCTAAAACCTCTTCAGGCACGTTTTTGATGAAGAAACAACAATAAAACACGGAAGAAATTTTGCGCAACATTCCCTCTTTAACCAAAATGCTGGTTTATTTTTTTGCTAAACCGACTTTAAACCGTTCGCATTTAGATCCGTTAATCGGTTAATCATTAAAAACATTTTACGGTTTATACTTCCATTGGCTCCAGTCGCCTCCATTCGGGAATTTTGCACATTCCGATGACATGGCATTTTCAAAGCGTCTGTACGAAGCAAAAACACGGAGCGAAAACAAACACTAGGATTGCGTCCCTGAGGTGCCGGACAACCTTTGCCAAGTATAAAAATATTTCATAATAAAGCAAATACATGAGCGCAAAAAAAAAAAAAAACACAATAAACTATTAAATATTATAAAATAGACCTTAATATACGGGCTGAGATGAATTCCCATTTTGGTTGGAGTTCGTAAGGCAGCATGTGGAGCGATTGTCGAAAAAGAGTTCGGAATACTGGCGTCCATTTTGAGCTGCCTTTCAAAATAAAAGCTTTTTCTCTTAAAGTCCTTCAGCGAATGTTTAATTTAGCTTTTTTTTAACGAAAACCATAGCTACACATGGCTTTTCCTAGCATTTACAAGTTCAAGCTTATGTCGTCGGTAAAAATTGCATACAATTCCTTGATTCCGTCCGCTGAATTATTGTGGTGTCGCGGCACATTTTTCTTTTTTTTTGCATATAAAATCAGAGAATCCTGGAGTGCGTAGGGCCTTTCTCTGCGGAGTTTGCATGTTCTCCTCGTATCTGGTTGGGTGTTCTCTAGGTTCACGCTCGGTACTCGCGATAATTTACCCAGATTCGGAGACGGTTCCTTGGATTCTAGGTACTCTTGGCCATTTACCCAGATTTGGAGAAGGTTCCTCAAGGTTCTGCGTTGAGGTCGCCTGCCGGGTTCGAATCCTGGAGAACTTTGAGGAGTTTGCGTGTTCTCCTTAAGTCTTCAGCCAGGTGCTCATCTTAAAACATGCACAGTAGGCTTATTGTTAATCCTCCAGCTAGGTACTCTTGGCCGTTTACCCAGATTGGAGAAGGTTCCTCGAGTTCTGCGTTGAGGTCGCCTACGGGGTTCGAATCCTGGAGAACTTTGAGGAGCTTGAAGGTTCTCCTTGTATCTTCTGGTAGGTGCTCATCTTAAAACATGCACAGTAAGCTTGCTGTTAATCCTCCAGGTAGGTACTCTTGGCCGTTTACCCAGATTTGGAGAAGGTTCCTTGAGTGCTGCGCTGAGGTCGAATCCTGGAGCACTTGAGAACTTTGAGGAGTTTGGATGTTCTCCTTGTGTCTTCTAGGAAGTGCCCATCTTAAAACTTGCACAGTAGGCTTATCGTTAATCCTCCAGGTAGGTACTCTGGGCCGTTTACGTAGATTTGGAGAAGGTTCCTCAAGGTTCTGCGTTGAGGTCGCCTACCGGGTTCGAATCCTGAAGAACGTTAATCCTCCAGGTAGGTACTCTTGGCCGTTTACCCAACTGTGGTCGCCCATTACTCCAGACGGCAGCATTAGAGGATGGTTCAGCACAAAAAAACAATAAAATAAAGCAAAAATCAGTAATATCGGTTCAAGCTCCTGGTCCCTGGAATGTCCGGTTGTCCGTTCATCCAGATTTCCCGGATGATCCTCTCGCGTTCCTCGAGTCTCTGGGCTCTCTCCAGCTCTTCGGCCGAGGTGAACACGTTCATGTTGAGGGTGCGTTCAAAGCGCCGGTGCCTGCGAGCCGACAGGTCCGAGGCCGTGTCCCAGTCCGAGTCCGAGTCACTGGAGTCCGTGGAGGAGTCCAGGGGGCGCCCGCTGCGTTTCTTCGCCGGGGGGCGCTGCTGTCGGGGCGGGCAGTCTGTGCGGCACGAGATCTGCAGCACCAGAGCGAAGAGCGTGAGGAAGAGGCCCAGACAGATGCCGATGACGAAGAACAGCGCAGCTCGCTCCGGGTGATCTGCGGGAGAGAAGGACTGAGTCAGTTTGGTCAATACTGAGGTTGTGTTCACTTACATACCTGAATAATGCCACAATCAGGGACATTATTGAAACTCCTTGAACTGTTCATCTACAGGTTGGCTGATTTTAAAATAAAAAAATATTTGTGGAATTTTATGTACAGTAAATAACCCACGATAGGTGAAATCTACAAAGTACTCAACTTTATATTTTACAATTATTATATTTGTTTTAAGTCTGTAAAACCTCTCAGCACAATCTTTATACATTTTTCTCACACAGAACACTTACAACACGTTTTAAATCCTTCTTAAAACTTATTGCTGCTGTCGTCCTTTTGTTATTTTCTTCCATTATGTAACAAACCGAAGATGAATTTATTCCGTGATAGAGCCTTACACAGCAGAGTCCTGGACCGTGCAGTACAGCACCGCACCCGCCCGTTAACCCGAGATTATATCAAACTTTTGAGCTGCACACGCCACAGACTGAACCAAGATTAACCCAGGACTGATTCCAGGACTGAAGAGGAGGACTAAACCAGGACTGAAACAGGACTCACTCTCGGGACAGGCTTGGAGGTGACCGCAGAAGAAAGGACCGACTCAACTCTGCACCTCACGAAGGTAAACGCGGCCATAGCCCGATCGCGCTTCATGGACACCCTGTTGTGAGGGCTCGCATTTCTCTCTTTTAAGTCCTGGTTTTGCAACTATTTGCGGGTACCCGACCCAGTGCAGGACTCTGCTACAGCCGCGTAACTTCTAATGTCCAGAAGTCTTTTCACAACTTTTTGTGCGATGGGTACAGCATCTTCCTCTGCCTTTTGGTTGCGACCGCAGGAGCCTTTGTCAGTGCAGAACATTTTGTTTACATTGTGGGTTTTGTCGAGGAGAAAACTTGCAAACACGCAGCACTACAGAATCACACTGATACAGATCCAGCATTTATGTAAATTTGGCAGCTGAACACATTCTGTACAGTACAGGAGACAGGAGTCTCTTAGCCAATCAGGACGCAGCAGGAGGAACGCAATACACGTTTATACAGACACTTCGCCCACATTGCCTAGTATGAAAGTGGTGTGTGTGTGAGTGATGGTGGTGGTCGAAGGGACTGATGGCGCCGAGTGGCATGGCAGCCGCGCTTCTGTCAGTGTGCCCCAGGGCAGCTGTGGCTACAATAGCAGTTTACCATCACCAGGGTATAGAGTGAATGAATAATGCTGTATGAATAAATGCTGAATAATGCTCTGTAAAGCGTCTTTGGGGACAGAAATTGTCTGTGAAAGCGCGATATAAATAAAAGACTTACTTATACACTGTAAAAAAAAAAAAAAGGCATGCAAAATTGCACTCAAAAAGTTGCAAAACAGCGAGACAGTGAAAAGTGAACTGCGATATAGCGACGGGGAAGATGTGTGTAAAATCCCTCAGTCGTCCAGGTAGAATCCAGGGCAAAGGAGAAATTCAAATTGGTCAACTGGATTAAAGTTATTTTAGTCGAATATGTGTCTCATCTCATCCAAGCTGCTTCTTCAGTTCTGGTCAGACGCTGATGGACACTTCCTTATAACTGCCTAAAGAGAGGAGATAACTACACTGAAACTACTCTGAAACTATCACACCTGCTTCTTTACAGTTTCTGTTTGTAGCTCGGCCCATTGAACTGCACTGAGTGTGAAATGATTCTGCTAACTGGAGTCCACACTCAGTGAAAGTTCAATAGAACGAGCTACAAACAGAAACTGTAAACAAGTAGTTTTAGAGTAGTTTCAGTGTAGTTAGCTCCTCCCTGATATAAGGAAGTGTTCAACAGCGTCTGACCACAACTGAAGAAACAGCTTGGATGAGCTGAGGGACGTATTCAACCAAAATAACTTTTCCAGTTGACAAATTTCTCCTTTGCCTTGTAAATTAACATAAAAAAAAAAAAAAAAGTTATTACCAAAATCTGTCACTTTTTATAGCAACAGTGCAAAATGTCCACAGAGATTGGCATGTAACAAAAGCCAAAACAACTCTGTAAAATAGTGAGTCAGATTCATTACACTAGTGTGAAAACTACTAGTGTAAATTTTGTGTTTATTCCAAAGAATTGAATGTGGAATCTCCCGTTTTAACACAAAGCTAAAAAAAAAAAACCCTGAGTTGTATCTGTACCTGAGACAGTCGACTCTCTCCACTCCTCCCATCGCCATGAGCCCAGCACTTAGTTTGAGTGTCCATAAAGCTTTATTTCCTGCTCATAAAAGCGCCAGTAAAAACCTGAGACATAAGCCAGTCGTCGCTCACACATTCCACCCACGTTCACTCACCTCCTGCCCACAGACGACACGCAGGAATTTACTCAAATACCTCGAATCAGAATACGACGAATGTCAGAATACGACGTACGAAAATGTCTCTGCTTAAAACCTTTTTTATTGGACTTCGCTGTAATTTCCATGACAAGGGATTAATAAAGTAAGAATTAAACAAACATTCAAACGCTTAAGTATTTTTATCTCAATTGTAAAAAAAATTATAAACACTAGAGCAGAGCTTTTCAAACTAAACCAGAAGTAAATCAGGTCTAAACCAGGTCTAAACCAGAACTAAACCAGAAATAAATCAGGTCTAAACCAGGACTAAACCAGAACTAAACCAGAAAAAATAAACAGGTCTAAACCAGGACTAAACCAGGACTAAACCAGGTTTAAACCAGGACCAAACCAGGACTAAACCAGGACTAACTAAACCAGAACTTAAACCAGGACTAAACCAGGACTAAACCAGGACTAAATAAACCAGGACTAAACCAGGACTAAACCAGGACTAAACCAGGACTAAACCAGGACTAAATAAACCAGGACTAAACCAGGACTAAACTAAACCAGGACTAAACCAGGACTAAACCACGTCTAAACCAGGATTAAACCAGAACTAAACCAGGACTAAATCAGGTCTAAACCAGGACTAAACCAGGTCTAAACCAGGACTAAACCATGTTTAAAACAAGACTAGACCAAGACTAAACCAGGTCTAAACCAGAACTAAACCAAGTCTAAACCAGAACTAAACCAGGTCTAAACCAGGACTAAACCAGGACGAAATCAGGTCTAAACCAGGACTAAACTAAACCACGTCTAAACCAGGATTAAACCAGAACTAAACCAGGACTAAATCAGGTCTAAACCAGGACTAAACCAGGTCTAAACCAGGACGAAACCACGTTTAAAACAACACTAGACCAAGACTAAACCAGGTCTAAACCAGGTCTAAACCAGGACTAAACCAGGACTAAATCAGGTCTAAACCAGGACTAAACCACGTCTAAACCAGGATTAAACCAGAACTAAACCAGGACTAAACCAGGTCAGGACTAAACCAGGACTAAACCAGGACTAAACCAGGACGAAACCACATTTAAAACAACACTAGACCAAGACTAAACCAGGTCTAAACCAGGACTAAATCAGGACTAAACCAGGACTAAACCACGTCTAAACCAGAACTAAACCAGGACTAATCTTGGACTTGAGAGAGAGAGGGGGCGGAGCTCTGCACCGGTCTTTTTGCTCACGGTCACCTGACAGTCTACACGGGCGCACCTCCGTCCCGACACTCATTCCTGGTTTAGTCCTGGTGTAGACCTGGTTCAGTCCTGGTTCAGTTTTGGTTTAGTCCTGTTTTACAATAAACACATTGTTTTATGTGCAGCAACAAAATCCCTGGTTGAATTTTATGCTCATTCTTTTTTTATTTTTTAAATAAATACCAAAATCCCGTTGTGTTTTACCTGATACGTAGGTGTAGGCTGCCAGGGCGTTGCTGATGAGCGACATCCCCGGGGTGGAGGTGGAGTTGATGATGGGGTTCATGTCCGGCCTGTGCCCCCCTCCGTGCTCTCCGTCTGCGGGCTTCTCCTCGCTGGTGCCGCTCACGCCCCGGTCTGGAACAAAACAAGAAGAACGGAAGAAGAAATCGTGATAAATCTGGACTCACGGAGAAATGAGACCTGAACCCTGGACCAGATCGAGCAGGAGAAGATGATGATGTTGTTGTTGTTGAGTGGAGTTTGACGTCACTGAGCTGTGATCAAGAGGAACTGAATCACAACAGAACCGGGTCATCGTCCGGAGATTCAGTGACTCGTCCACATTCCTCCCACACTCACTTCATGTTTTTGTCGTTTACGATAAATCAGATAAAGCTGCGCCTGTCGTGACTCTGCAGGAGGAGTCACTGCGGTTTATGAAGAAAGATTCAGGCAGAAAACATCAGAACTGCACCGAGTCTCCACCAATCTGACTCTGACCCTGACCCAGACCCAGACCCTGAACCAGACCCTGAACCAGACCCTGAACCAGACCCTGAACCAGACTCTGACTCTGAGGATCCACCAGCTTCACTGACATCATCTGCTCCTGTCAGACCAACTTTACTCCTGACTGATTTTCTCTAGTCCAGTCTAAGGATGTACCAATCTGATACCTGCTGAAACTCCTGTCAGATGGTCTCTGCTCCTGTCAGACCAAATCTGCTCCTGTCAGACTCACTCTACTCCTGTCTTGCTCCTGTCAGATGGTCTCTGCTCCTGTCAGCTCATCTCTGCTCCTGTCAGACTCTATCTGCTCCTGTTTTGCTCCTGTCAGATCGTCTATGCTCCTGTCAGACCCTCTTTGCTCCTGTTTTGCTCCTGTCAGCTCATCTCTGCTCCTGTCAGCTCATCTCTGCTCCTGTCAGCTCGTCTATGCTCCTGTCAGATAGTCTCTGCTCCTGTTTTGCTCCTGTCAGATGGTCTCTGCTCCTGTCAGATGGTCTCTGCTCCTGTCTTGCTCCTGTCAGACCCTCTCTGCTCCTGTCAGACCCACTCTACTCCTGTCAGACCAAATCTGCTCCTGTCAGACTCACTCTGCTCCTGTCAGATCGTCTATACTCCTGTCTTGCTCCTGGCAGATCCTCTCTGCTCCTGTCAGACTCTATCTGCTCCTGTCAGCTCATCTCTGCTCCTGTTTTGCTCCTGTCAGATGGTCTCTGCTCCTGTCAGACCCTCTTTGCTCCTGTTTTGCTCCTGTCAGACTCTTTGCTCCTGTCATATCATCTTTGCTCCTGTCAGCTCATCTCTGCTCCTGTCAGCTCATCTCTGTTCCTGTTTTGCTCCTGTCAGACTCTTTGCTCCTGTCAGCTCCTCTTTGCTCCTGTTTTGCTCCTGTCAGAGAGTCTCTGCTCCTGTCAGATGGCCTGTACTCCTGTCTTGCTCCTGTCATAAACACCTGGATCAGGTTGTGAGTCTGTCTCAGGTCTCGGGTCTCGGGTCTCTCGGGTCTCGGGTCTCGGGTCTCGGGTCTCGGGTCTCGGGTCTCGGGTCTCTGTGTCTCGGTCTCAGGTCTCGGGTCTCAGGTCTCGGTCTCGGTCTCAGGTCTCAGGTCTCAGGTCTCGGTCTCAGGTCTCAGGTCTCAGGTCTCTCTCGGTCTCGGTCTCGGTCTCTGTGTCTCAGGTCTCTCTCTGGTCTCTCAGGTCTCAGGTCTCAGGTCTCAGGTCTCAGGTCTCAGGTCTCAGGTCTCAGGTCTCGGTCTCAGGTCTCAGGTCTCAGGTCTCGGTCTCTCAGGTCTCAGGTCTCAGGTCTCAGGCCTCAGGTCTCTGTCTTGGCCTCAGGTCTCAGGTCTGTTTACTCGACGTTGCAGGTTTGTGGTTTGTGGTTTGTGGGACCGTGTGTCGAAACACCAGGGTTTAATTAAGTTTGTCTGAAAACGTGTTTAGGTTTCACGTTGCAGACGCAGAGAGAGAAGACGAGAAAGTAGTTTGGTCGTGTACGCGGTTTTATTTTGGTACAAATGTTTCATCTGGTCGTCATCTGGACCGTCTGTTTATCTGTCAGCCACATTACAGACGCTTCTACTGCGCCCGACTCTCCTGCACTGTTGTCAAGTCCACGATTATTTTTGATCTGCCACTAAACTGAGGTGTGAGGAAACTCCAAAATCATATTAGGATTCACGTGGAGACCAGGCCCGGACCTGCTCCCCAACCTCTTCTTCCTCGTACTTTCTCATGGAGTCACGTGACCGAACATGAGCCGCCTCAGCTGAACTGTGTGTACAATATAAATATGAAAACACGGGATAATAATAATGACGCTTAAACACACCACCACCACCACAGGACAAGTCCACATGACAAAACCGAACATTTGAAACATGGACTCATCAAAAACGTGGACTTGGAACAGGACGAACAGAGTGAACGATGGATTGACAAACATAAACATAAACATAAACACGGACACAGGGATAGTCAGTGTTGGGAAGGTGACTTTTAAAATGTTTTCCCCTACAGATTACAGATTACATACACGCCAAAATGTAGTTTGTAACGTAATCCATTAGGTTATTTAAAGTGAGTAATGTAATCTGAATACTTTGGATTACTTGATTTGCTGTAGAGAAGCAAAGACGAGGAAATCTTCACATAAGAAGTTTAGTCTGATAAAAGAAAATAAAAAGCCCAGATGTTACTTAACTAAATTAAAAATATTATTGATAGAAGAGAAAGAGACACGGTCCACACAGCATCGTTTAGTCCTGTTAAATCCTGTTTTAGTCCTGGTTTAGATCTAGTTTAAGCCTGGTTTTAGTCCTGTTTTAGTCCTGGTTTAGTCCTAGTTTAGACCTGGTTTTAGTCCGGGTTTCATCCTGGTTTAGACCTGGTTTAGTCCTGGTTTAGATCTAGTTTAGGCCTGGTTTAGATCTAGTCCTGGTTTAGTCCTGGTTTAGATCTAGTTTAGACCTGGTTTAGAGTCCTTTAGATCCTGGTTTAGACCTGGTTTAGTCCTGGTTTAGTCCTGGTTTAGATCTAGTTTAGACCTGGTTTAGATCTAGTTTAGACCTGGTTTAGATCTAGTTTAGACCTGGTTTAGTCCTGGTTTAGATCTAGTTTAGATCTAGTTTAGACCTGGTTTTAGTCCTGGTTTAGATCTAGTTTAGACCTGGTTTAGTCCTGGTTTAGATCTAGTTTAGACCTGGTTTAGTCCTGGTTTAGATCTAGTTTAGACTGGTTTAGTCTAGTTTTAGACCTGGTTTAGATCTAGTTTAGACCTGGTTTAGATCTAGTTTAGACCTGGTTTTAGTCCTGGTTTAGATCTAGTTTAGACCTGGTTTTAGTCCTGGTTTAGATCTAGTTTAGACCTGGTTTAGTCCTGTTTAGTTTAGTTTAGTCCTGGTTTAGATCTAGTTTAGACCTGGTTTAGTCCTGTTTAGATCCTGGTTTAGATCTAGTTTTAGTCCTGGTTTAGATCCTGGTTTAGATCTAGTTTAGACCTGGTTTTAGTCCTGGTTTAGATCTAGTTTTAGACCTGGTTTAGATCTAGTTTAGACCTGGTTTAGTCCTGGTTTAGATCTAGTTTAGTCTGTTTAGTTTAGAGTCTAGTTTAGACCTGGTTTAGATTTAGTTTAGACCTGGTTTAGTCTATTTAGACTGTTAGATCTGGTTTAGACTGGTTTAGATCTAGTTTAGACTGGTTTACTGGTTTAGTTTAGTCCTGGTTTAGATCTTTTAGACCTGGTTTTAGTCCTGGTTTAGTCTGGTTTAGATCTAGTTTAGACCTGGTTTTAGTCCTGGTTTAGATCTAGTTTAGACCTGTTTAGTCCTGGTTTAGATCTAGTTTAGACCTGGTTTAATCCTGTTAGATCTAGTTTAGACCTGGTTTTAGTCCTGGTTAGATCTAGTTTAGTCCTGGTTTAGATCTAGTTTAGACCTGTTTTAGAATCTGGTTTAGACCTGGTTTAGTTTCCAGCAATGAGTGTAATTACTGAAAAAAAAAATAAAAAAAGGTCGGGGATATAGCCCAAAATGTGAAAACAGGAAAATCCCGCCATGTAATCCATTTACTTCAACAAAGTAACTGTAATCCAACTACCACTCACTGAAACAGTAACTGTAACTGAATATTATTGCCGATATTTTGTGAACAAAACTGTGAAGATGCTACTTTTTCCTCTTAAAATGCCTTGACAAGACTTAATCCAAAAAACTAGTAGTCTGCACTGAAATGGAGCAAAGGATCATGGTCTATGTAGTTCCTTAACTCTTTAACGATACGATATCACGACATTTTGGTTATTGTTACATCCTTAGAAATAAATCATACTTTCTGCGGATACTTAAAGCCGCAGCGTCGACATTGGTATCTGAACATAAAAAGCTGGATCCATATGGAAAGAGTTGAGCTTTGGGGGGGTTTTCTTGAGCGTGTTTGGGCGGTTTGGGGCATCGGTCTGGGGGGTCTGTGCAGCGTTAAGTGGCCTTCGCGCTCGGCCACAGCTCTGAATGGAGCAGATGAAACGCACAGGAAACAGACGCGCAGATAAAGAAGGGCAGCTGGGGAAGACGGGACTCGAGTTTGAACACAGACGACTGTTTACAAAGGGAGTGTGTGAGTGAGGGGGCGGGGGGAGTTTGGTTGGTATGGTTTTGGTTCTGTAGGGTCATTATTAGTGTCGTATATTTTGGACTATAAGGCGCACTTAAAATCCTTTCATTTTCTCAAAAATCGCCAGTGCGCCTTATGTATCAGGCACAGAGTCGGGTTTGTTGAGAAACGAACATTTCCCTCCCTCCATTTTCCAAAATAACAGCATTGTTTTCAAAAAAGTTTTCGTTTACATCAACCCGCATAAATCCTCCATCGAGCGCCGTCATAACTACACCAAACCTCTGGGCGACACCTGGATTAGATTCAAATCTGTAGCATTTACCGTATTTTCTGCTATTAGGTGCTCTGGATTATAAGACGCACTGTCATTAAATGGTCTATTTTCGAACTTTTTTCACAAATAAACTGCACGCACTGGACTTTAAAGGAAACACAACAGTGTGATGGGTGAGTGGTTTTGTTTGTTTGTTCGTTCACGGTGACTCTGGGCTTTGTTCAGTTGTGGCGTGTAGGGAGGGTGCTGTCTGGGACCAACGGATTGTCGGCGTGTTCGCAGTGACTCAGTTGTTCAGTCGTGTCTAGAAGCGGCACATTGCGCTCGCTTTTTCGGTTCGTTCCTCCGTTCCGTTCCTCGTCGGCGTGGAGTGATGAGTGTGTCTGCGGGCGTTTTTCGCCACGCGGTCGCTGTCTGCTCCGTGTGTGTTTGTAGTTTACCGAAGTCGTGCTGGGACACCTGAGTGGATTCGTGTATGGGGCGCTCTGGATTGTGGGGCGCAGTCATTTTTTGATGCGGTTAGAGGCTTAAGAGCGTGTCTAATAACCCGGAAAATACGGTATATCATCACAGTTGTAAGTTTTACTTAAAAATACCTTGAAAAACGTGCATTAGTGAGTGGGCTCTCCTCTCCACAGATCTGTTAAAGAAGTGGCAAAATCACTGACCTCCGAGCCTTATTGGTTGCCAGTCATGGATATGAAACATCAGCTGTGTGTGCAAATGTAAACACATGAAAAGTGTTTCACCAGAAGAAATGTGACTGATGCTCTGATGCTTCATCATTGTCATCATCATCATCAGAGCAAAAGGGAAAACTCCACTTATCTCACTTTCCACACAAACGCCAAACCGGAGTTTTCCAGAATCTCCACTCTAGCCAAAGTTTTTAGAAAGACTCATTTTCAGAGGTGAATTCTCCGTTTGTGTGTAAAAGACGGACACAAACAAAGGGAAATGTCTCAGTTTTTAAAAATATCGAGTACTAGTTGTGTTTACTGACCTCGAACTGATTTTATGTGATATGTGGTGCTCAAAAATCTGTCAAAATGTTTTAGTACGACTTTGGTGTCCTTTAGTCCGACAGAAGCTGAAACCACATCAGCAGCACAAGGAGCGAGCTGTTTTTTTTTTCAGAGCTTATAGTTTATGCAAATGAGCCATGTGGTTTTAAGTTTCATTTCTGTAAAGCCTAAACAAATGTGCGCAAAGCTGCATTAAACACATTATTACTCAGTGTATATTTGAGTCGTCCTCGCTAGGAAATAAAAAAAAAACAAACTTAAATGATCCACCCACATTCACATTCATAATCCACATTCACATAGACAGAGAGACGACGCCGAGCGAATTACACCACGATCTGCCGATGGATCCTGGACGCCTGGACTAAGGATCAGCCTCAAGTGTCGTCCGTTTGTTTCGTTTAACGCGCCTCATAATCCGGTGCAACTTATGTATGAAAATAGACGAGAGAATTCAACATTATAGTCCGAAAAAGACGGTATTTTAAGAGGGTATTATGCAAAATTGCTTTCTATCATGTTCCCTCACAAAAAAAACCAAAAAACAACAAAAAACACACACTTCACTGATGTGTAAGTAATAAATAAATAAGCCTATCAAACTTGAGTGTGTGTGTCCTCACCTGTCCTGACGGAGCTGCCCTCTGGGGGGGCGCTGTCTCCCACTATGTTGGGGTCATGGGCGTTGGGGGGCGGGGCGTACACCGGGGGACGGGGATCCTCCTGCAGCAGCTTCTTCGGGACTGAAACACAAAAAGAGACACCGGTTTCATTATTAAAGGTGCAACAGCAAACAAGAACACAACAAATAACTATTAAGGAGACTTTATTATTATGATCCTCTTGAGCCATAGAGTGGATAAAGAAGCGTTCGGCTCCAGTCAAGTGAAGCTCATTGGAGCCGAGTCCCACATTAGAAATAGGAGGAGTGACAATTTTTAAATGTGAGTCGATGGAGCCAGAAGCGGCGCCGTGCTCATGTGATTTATGCGACAAATGACAAACAGAGATTAAACATTCCCATGAACAACAAACAAAAACTTCTGCTTTGGATTCAGACTCGTTCGGCAACAACACAACCTGACGTCAGAGCGGCGGGGTTTGTGGAAAGTCCTGCCTCAGCAACTTCAGCTTCATCGCACGAAACGAAAGAGCTGAAGGAGATCACAGGGCACAGGTCAACTTACACTTCACCATAACAAAAATACTTATAAAAGACTTATTCCCCCCTCCCTGACCTGCCGCCTTAACATGGTGCAGGGGTCTGAGTGCCCAAGGCAAACAGGTCCTGAAGAACAGGTCAGACCAAGAGCGGTTCAGAAGCCTCATATGATGAACAGTGTTGGGGAGTAACAGATTACATGTACCGGAGTTATGTAATCAGAGTACAAATTATGAGTAACTGTATTCAGTTACAGTTACTGTTTCAATGAGCGGTAATTGGATTACAGTTACTTCATATTATGGGTTATATCCCTTTTTCCTTTTTTCTCGGTAATTCCACTCATTGTCAAACACTAAATCAGGTCTAAAACCAGGTCTAAAACCAGGTCTAAACCAGCTCTAAAACCCATGACCAAAACAGGTCTAAATCAGGTCTAAAACCAGGTCTAAAACCAGGTCTAAACTAGGACTAAACCAAGACTAAATCAGGTCTAAACCAGGTCTAAACCCACGACCAAACCAGCTTTAAACCAGGTCTAAACAGGTCTAAACCCAGGACCAAACCAAATCTAAACCAGGTCTAAACCAGGTCTAAAACCAGGTCTAAACTAGGACTAAACCAAGACTAAATCAGGTCTAAAACCAGGTCTAAACCAGCACTAAAAACCAGGACCAAAACAGGTCTAAAACCAGGTCTAAACTCTAAACAGGTCTAAACCATGTCTAAAACCAGGTCTAAAACCCAGGACCAAAACAGGTCTAAACCAGGTCTAAAACCAGGTCTAAAACCAGGTCTAAACCAGGTCTAAACCAAGACTAAACCAGGACTAAACCAGGCCTAAATCAGGTCTAAAACAGGATTTAACAGGACTAAAACGTGTCTCCTCGTCTTCTATCAATAATATTTTTTAAATTTGGTTCAGTAACGTCTGGACTTTTTATTTTCTTTTATCAGACAAAACTTCTTATGTTACGATATCCTGGTCTTTGCTTCTCTACAACAAACCAAGTAATCCAAAGTATTCAGATTACATTACTCACTTTAAGTAATTTAATGGATTCTGTTACAAACTACATTTTGGTGTATGTAATCTGTAATCTGTAGGGGATTACATTTTAAAAGTCACCTTCCCAACACTAATGATGATTAATACCCAGAGGCCAGTGACGTCGCCCGAAGGAACGAATCCCACACACTTTTGCGTCACCGTTTGCGCGCAGATTTCCTCCAGAAAACGCTTGTCTAAAATAAAAAGTGAAGACGCGACGCCGCTTTTGCATCATATAAACGTAACCTTTTTTTTTTTTTTTTTATGATTTTTATGGTTTTTGCGTTTATTTTATTTTACTGGTTGTTTTAGGACTGTTAGAACCAAGTTTTAGCAGTTCACCTTTTTGGTTGTCTTCATTTTCTGATCTCTGTGCCGCACTTTGGAAACTGCTTTGTTTGTAAAATGTCGATTTGGATTTGAAGAAGTGTCACGACGTTTCGCCTTTTTCCTGATCTCTTACAAAGGGAGCCAATCCAGATTCAGCCAGGTTTATTTCTCATAAAAATAACATGTACGCAAAGACTTTCTGTTATTACTGACGAACCTTTAACCATTTTCACACTTTCGTACGATCAGTCCTCCGCGTTTTCACCATCGTTGCACAAACTCGGGACTTTCTTGTAAACCGTTGGTCACAGTGACATGTCCGTGACTCATGCGGTGGGCGCTGAATCACACACTTCCAAAGAACTTTGATTCCCGAAACTTTTACCCCTCCTCCTCCTCCTCCTCCTCCTCTCGCCCCCCTCCCCTCCTCCTCTCCTCGGAGTCTGCCGGATTCCCACAATGCACCGGGCTCAGACATTCCGGCTGCTCACATGTGGTTTGAGACTTTTGGGTTTACGCTCGGGTGAGTGCAGCTCCAGTCTGTGATGTCCAGTCGCTTACATTACACGTACTTAAAGGAGAGAACTATTATGCACTTTTTTTTCCCCTTGTACTTTGTAACAAACTACAACATACGCGGATGATTATTTTACGCTTTGGTCATTGTGAACCGCAAACTGATGAAATGGTTGTGTAAAAGAATCTAGACTGTTGATTTTCAGTTAAAAAATGTAGAATTCGTAGTTTTATTTCTTCTTTTTTAACAGCCCCAGATGTACCGTATTTTTTGGACTATAAGTTGCACTTTTTTTCATCGTTTCAGTGTTTCCTGTGACTTATTCTCCGGTGCGACTTATGTATTAAATGTTTCAGTGAAGCGTGGAGAGGTTCTAGTCTTGTGTGTGAGTATCTGCTGCTCCTGTTCCTCCTGTACCACTGTCACTTGGCTCTACTGCGCATGTCTCCTGCAGAAAGAGCCTCTGTCCTGTCTGTATCATGTCAGTCGATCGCACCGTTACTTCTGCACCGCTGAACGATTTAACATTTAAACAAACTTATAAAGATGACTGAGAAGACTGAACACAAATGCACCCGAAAAGAAAATCAGATTTTGCAGATTACAAACTGCAAGTTGTGAAATCTGCAGCTGAAAACGGAAATCGAGTAGCAGAAAGAAAGTTTGGAGTGAGAGAGAAACTGGGAGGATGTCAACATGCAACTTTCCTGAAGTCACTGGATGGATGGACAAAGCCTGGACTTCAGTGACACCGAAACCATCCTGTCGGGATTCAGAAAGACCCGAATAATTCTAACTGGAACTGATGCTGAGTCTGACGACAGCGACACAGAAGAGGAAGCGGTGAAGCTCAGAAGTGACACCGAGGATGAAGAATTGAATGGATTTAGTGATTTGGAGTGAGATGGAGAGTTTGTTAAACTTGTTCTGTTCTGTTGTTTATGTTATAGTTTATCTGAAGAACTGTTGACGTTAACAGTCTGTTGTTCTCTCTTCTATTGTTTTTACTAGAACTTGAATTCAAGATAAATTTCTCCCAGAAAGTGTGACTTATATTCCGAAAAATACAGTAGAACAGAGCTCAAACATGAATCAATTCAAATCTAACCCCATGTAAATAGACTTTTATATGCCTATTTACACGGGGCAGTATCTGGTAGGACTTTAAAAATGATTTTTTTTTGTACTTAAATCTTCAAACACTCTGTTCAACCTGTTGATATCATGAACTAGTTTGGAAGTTTTGAGAAAGTTACACTTATATAGTTTAGTATAGCACACACTGGCAGCCTTTTTTCTGTCCAAATTCAAATTAATACTCTTACTCAGTGGCAGGTGTAACCAACATTTTTATTATGGATGCACTGATACTGATGCAAGTATCGAATATCAACGCTGATACTGAAAAATTTGTCGCCTCATGTACCAGTTTCAGGATATTGGTTAATCCGATATCCTGGCTGGACCTTTAATTGGACGTAATGAGACGATTTAAAGGCTGATTTTGGTCTAGAATTAGGCATGTCCCGATCATATTTTTTTGCCTCCGAGTCATTTGATTTTGAGTATCTGCCGATACCGAGTCCCGATCCGATACTTCTATAAAAATTATAAAATGAACTAAGAGCAAAGAATAAGATCCAGGATGTGTGCGAGGTCAGATTGTGTTGATTTCATGTGTAATATTTGGGCTGAACTTGTGAAAAATCAAATGTCCAAAACTTTAATTTGACTAACTTTTCTAACCATGAACCATCATTGTTGAAAATCTTGACTTTTACCACAGTCTGGTCTTGGAATGTGTAACTTAGTAAACTTAATGAACTGGACAAATCAGGAACCAGACCAGAACCAGATCAGACCTGAGACTCGACTCTGCACAATCTACACTTTGTATATTTGATATTATATGTTTGCATGTGCATTACATTTGGAACATTTACGCTCGTCTATGAAATACAAATACTACAAAATCTTACCAAATAAAAACAAGATGACAGAAGCCCCACAGCCTCTCTCCCCCGCACCAACACCACATCCACAAACCCACAGAGGAGCACCACAACATCAGTCCCACCGCTCAACAGACGCTTCATGCCGCTTTTCCCACCCTCCCTGCCAAAAGCGCCAACTCCGCTGCGCAACATGCAAACAAACATCAGCCGTGCGACGGCGCAAGTGTGAACACGGACCACAGAACCACAGGTAACAGCGCCCGAGCACAACACGGCCCAAAAGTCAGACAGACAGTAGAGCTAAGTGGACGTCCCTGAGCAAATCCTCAGTAAAAAAAAAACAAAAAAAAACTGTTGTGTCCTGTGTGTTATATACGTATATTATTTATGGGTCTGGTCAAGTGGTAACGGAGGGAAACAGGGGCAGAGTTTTACATTCAAATGTCTCTTATTCAGAAACTAGAGGGACTATTGAAATAAGTAAAGTATCAGAATGTAGGAAAGAGTTACACTCCAACAGGGTCAAGTTAAACCTGTGATATTCTTTCAAGTTGTTGACAAAAAATTTTAAAAACTCATGTTGGTAACGGAGGGAATGAAATATGCAGCACTTTTTGGGCAATAAATCCAAACAGTGATAACTCTTGGTTCTCACTTACATATCCTTAACAAACTGGTTTGAATATTTGCTTCATATAGTTTTCTACCATATGGTACAAGATTAGGTTGAAAAATCTCTTACTTTTTGAGTAATGAGATTTTTTATTAAGAAAGGTCATGGTAACGGAGGGAAAAGTAACGGAGGGAAAATTGTGCAAACAAGTAGAAGGTGCAGGATTTTACATAATTTGTCGCTTTTTTCTTCCGAATACTTTAATATTACTTCAAAATGAATCAGTCCTTCCAAGAAAATTTTTATCATTTTAAATACTTTTTTTTTTTTTTTTTTTAATCATGTACCCTTCATCAACAGTTTGAAGATGGAATAACACAAGATATGATGAAATACATCCATTTATTTACATGATTTGCAGGTTTTGAAATTTGGGAAATAATTTTTGTTCCATGTTTCATACATGGTCTGTTTAAAACGTATGGAACTTTAGAACCAAAAATGGTACAGAAAAAAGGTCAACAGTTTCATAAACTAGAGTACATATGTATCTGTTCAATACATTTTTATATCAGATGCATTAACTTGAATGTTTGGCCTTGTTGTTTACTTCTGCTTCTGCCCTTATCCGATATCTGATCGGAACATAACGGCCGAGTCCGGATCGAGTCCATAGTCACGTGATCGGATCGGGACAACCCTGTCTAAAATGTCTCACGTTTGAACTTTATTTCATACATCGTCGTGATGTGAAGAATAAATAACAATTCCAGAACACAAATGGATCTCTCGTGTAAAACATGAACTGCATTTTAAGGAAATAAGAGACAATCAACAGTTTATATCGAGTATCAGCAGGTACAGTAGATGTTGTCAAAGTATCAGTATTGGTATTTGAACTGAAAAAGTATTGAAAAGTAAAAATATGACTCTATAAATACTCAGAGTGGTACAATCTATTTAAAAAAAAAAGAAAAGAAAACTCAATTAAATGTAACTACGTCCCTCCGCAAATAAATCACTGTTATGTTTAGTAGCAATTCCCCAAAAGCCACGGCTCAGTCATATCATTACAGCCTTTTCCAAGTCACTAAAAAGCGGCACATTTTTACGATATTGTGCCCGTATCGTACAGTGAGGTTGAGTGATTGTTAAAATAGTGCTGGAGCTGGTGGGTGCGTGGAGCGGTGCCCCTCTGGAAGCACAAATCAGCCCCTCGTAAGTGCTCTGCGGCCGGGCCGGAGCCGCTGGAGAGGCCGGACGTCTCCTGGAGCCTCTGGGAAAGTGCGACCAGAGAAAAGCTCGGTCTGAGTTTGAAGTCGAACCCGCCTGGCAAAACAAACTGTGGTCAGAGGAGTTTTCTTTGCTCGAAAACTATGACAAACTTTGGCAACGCTTTGATTTTTCGGCTTTTAACCCCGAATACAACGTTAGGTCTAAAGCTGCGCCGTTTTAAAGAATCAAATTACAACAGGAATCACGTAAAAGGTGAGAAGCTCCAGAATTCACTCACGGGTTTAGACAGTGACCAGTCAGATCAGAGAGACGCATTTTAGTTTTAAACCAACTGGATTTCAACATTGGAACTGGCAACGCAAACGAGAGAGTTACGTGAGGCTCATTCTACTTTCTGATTGGTTAAACATCTGGAACCAAAACACCAAATTATAACAAAATAATAAATAAATGGGACATCATATTTATGCACATTACAGCAGAGGTGTCAAACTTAAAAACTGGGACTAAGTCATGGGCCAAACTAAATATTTATTGAAAAATTTCAGTGACATCTGCATGTTTTCTTTTCTTTCGAGATATGTAATGGTAAACCTTTTCTTATCAAAATAAATGTTTAATAATAGTTTTGCTTAAACACTGAATCCAGAACAAGCAAAATATAAAATAACAACATTTTAAATAAATAATGTCTGTATAGTCTATCTGTAACCGGTAGATCAGCTCTAATACATTTTTGATATGATCTCGTGGGCCAAATATAATTATATCGCAGGCCAAATTTGGCCCCAGGGCCTGAGTTTGACCTATCTGCATTACAGCTACATTTGATTTGAACATGTTTTCCTCATATCTATGTACACTGTTAGGTCAAGTTTATGAAACTGTTTAGCAAAAAAAAAAAAAAAAAAAAGAAGAATGTGGGAACTGTGAGTGTTGCCTGATTCATCAGATGGTTTCATTTCGTAGAAACCGTCTGACCTCGCAGCATTAGGATTTGTTCGCTTGCCGGTAGGTGGGTACTTTTTATATTTAACCAATCACTGCTATTTGGTCCTGACGTATGTAATGCACCAAATCTCGTAGGAAGAAGGACAATAACGTCTTTCCCCTTGATAAAATTCACCAAACATTCTCTTTGTTCCGGCTTTAAATCCTCGATCTCGTTGCCAACACAGAATGTCTGTCTTCGTCTGCATCCATCTCGACGCTTTGTTTACTGTTGTGCTGTTCCACAAAAGGGACACAGACAAACACGACGAGTTTGACGTCATGGCTTCACAGTTCTTCTCTGATTGGTCGGTGTGCAATCTACAATTTCCGGGTTTTTTGCAAATCGTCGAGTTTATTCTGATCCCGGTCTCAGTCCCAGTCTCAGTCCCAGTCTCAGTCCAGGTCTGGTCCCGGACCTGTTTAAGTCATGTTTCAGTCCTGGTTCACTCCAGCATCGCAGTTTAAGTCACGGAAACGGGAAACGGACGATATCAGTTTTTTTCCATTTTTCATTTAAACATAAAATCGAAAACTGAAAAAACAAATCATTATCTGTTTTTTCATTTTGGTTTTGGAGACAAATAATGAAGAAAATGTTTTCTTTTTCTTTTTTTGGTTTTATTTTGAAAAACGAATGACACAGATTAATCGCAGTTTCATTCTTTTCTTTTTTTACTCTTTGAAAGTATCTGTTGCAGAGTTCCCGAGTGCAGAGCAGCAGGTGTCTCCCTCTGAGGCGGCGTATACGTTTACTCCTATAACAGTTTAATACGTGCGGCTGACCACACCAATCTGTAAACCAAATACACCCAACCCCAGAGTGTGACCCGCGCTCTCAGGCTACACAAACACCAGCTCGCCTCAACCTGGAGCGGACCTGTCCAATCTCATCACACGGGCCACAGCTAATCACCGCTCGCCGCCGCCGCACGAGCCCCGCCCACAGCCCCGCGCTCTGATTGGCCGTAATTGAAAACACATGCGGCCCAGATGAGCGACGCCGGGTTAGGGCCGAAGAACAGACGGTTAAACGGTCGTGTTGTAGGGCAGTGGTGCTGGAGATTTAGTTTAGAGCATCTTTAAAGGTCCTGGGTTACACAAAACGGACTCATGAGGTTTATTATAATGTTTTTTTATAATGAAATTACGACAGCCGGCAAAAGAACTTACCCTGCGTTCGATTATCTTTACAAATCAGTTTTCTGAGGAAGTTGCCTAGTGACATGCCCCTTTAGACCGAACAATGATTCCGAGTCAGAATCCAAGACACTGTGCCCACTGTAAATATGAAGTGTTTTCACTGTGTTTGGACACTTTGGTGGGTTAAATGACCATTTCAGTCACTTGCATCTCTGCAGTACTTTACTGTGTTCGTATCGCTGCCTGTGGGTTTGGTAGTCAGTGTTGTGGTGAGTGAATATTGAACAAATACTTCATTTAACGGACATTAACGTCCCTAAGGTTGTAACAGAAGATAAATCCTAACATAAAATGAAGTGCAAATTCCAAAGATTAAATGAATTAAAGTGGCAGTGTTTTCATAAGACGAGGGAATAGTCGTAATCATAATTCACGTAGTTCAACACATGAAACATAATAATACGCTTCAAGCTCGGACAAGATGTCAAATCCGAGGTCCAAATGGGCATCGGAAGAAAATCGAACGCAGGATTAATACACACAAAACAAGTCAGAGAACTGGAGGCCTGGGGCTGTAACAACTGTTATGGAAAAGAAGTATTTAATATGGGTCCGGTCAAGTTGTAACGGAGGGAAACAGGGGCAGATTTTTGACATTCAAATGTCTCTTATTCAGAAACTAGAGGAACTATTGAAATAAGTAAAGTATCAGAATGTAGGAAAGAGTTACACTCCAACAGGGTCAAGTTAAACCTGTGATATTCTTTCAAGTTGTTGACAAAAAATTAAAAAACTCATGTCGGTAACGGAGGGAATGAAATATGCAGCACTTTTTGGGGAATAAATCCAAACAGTGATAACTCTTGGTTCTCACTTACAAACAAACTGGTTTGAATATTTGCTTCATATAGTTTTCTACCATATGGTACAAGATTAGGTTGAAAAACCTCTTACTTTTTGACTCATGAGATTTTTTATTAAGAAAGATCATGGTAACGGAGGGAAAAGTAACGGAGGGAAAATTGTGCAAACAAGTAGAAGGTGCAGGATTTTACATAATTTGTCAACTTTTTTCTTCCGAAAACTTTAATATTACTTCAAAATGAATCAGTCCTTCCAAGAAATTTTATTTCATTTTAAATACTTTTTTTTTTTTTTAATTATGTACCTTCATCAATAGTTCAAAAGATCGAATAACACAAGCTATAATGAAATACATCCATTTATTTACATGATTTGCAGGTCTTTGAAATTTGGGAAATAATTTTTGTTCCATGTTTCATACATGGTCTGTTTAAAACATATGGAACTTTAGAATCAAAAATGGTACAGAAAAAAGGTAAACAGTTTCATAAACTAGAGTACATATGTATCTGTTCAATACATTTTATATCAGATGCATTAACTTGAATTTTTGTTCTTGCTGTTTACTTCTGCTTGACCGGGCCCTTGTGTATTTACATTTTTATGGATGTTCTATGCATTACTGTCCAAATAAACATTCATTCATTCACTGTGAAACATTCCAGACCAATTGCAATTAATAAAAAAAAAAAAAAGTGTACTGTGATCAAAATTGAACCTGTGTCTCCAGAGCCTCAACCTGCAGATAGAGACACGTCCAAGTTTGTCTCATTCTCAGTTTATGTTCATGCATCAAGTGGAATCTCAGAACCTCCAGAATTCACCCTCTGAGCTGCAGAGGCTGCACTAGCACTGAGGGGGTTTAGGGAGTAACCGTTCAGATCAGAGAGAGGCATTTTAGGTTTTATCCTGGTGAGATTTGTGAGACTAATCATCTTCTTGGGACCCAAAACACCAAATTATTAGAACATAACTTTCGAGAATACAGTAGTGGTTTTCTTGAAGTTTGGATCCACGGAAACAAAAGCAGAGCCAAGCTGATTTTAAATAAAAATAATAATTCTGGGCATCGCATTAAACCCGTCTCTTTCCTGTTGTAACACGCTCGCTGTGGCCAGATCCTCCGCGCGGTGCCAGACTAAAAATAACCGTCAATCACCGCGCACGGCCCCAAACCGCATCTCCGAACCAGACGCACGAGCCGACCAATCAGACGGAGCTCAGCCGGCCGACCAGGAAACCCAAATCATAAATCACAGTAAAGATGTGTATTAGAATGACACGCTGGCTCAAATCTGCCATCAATCCATGTTTTTACAATCGTTATTAAAAGCAACCAGAGCTGTACTAAAATAAAACAAGAGTAGAGATTTACTTTATATTTTACTTCTAGGATTTGGCTAACCTGTGTGTAGTACTGCGAACTCTGAGTACTTCACATTGTCAAACTGGAACGGAGCTCACGGAAAACGATCGGGCAAAGGAGCAACGTCATGACCACAAACTGTACGGACAAAGGATTTATCATCGTCATTTATCATTTCGATTTTTTACTTATATTGTGATGTTTGAGCTACTGCGTCCAAATAATTTCCCTTGCGGATCAATAAAGTTTTTCTGAGTCTAAATCTACGTTCAGACCGCCGAGTTTAATGCTCAATTTGGATTTTTTTGCGAGGTCGTTCACGTTTCCACTTAAATGCGACTGTCGACTTAAGTTGACAAGTTGACGCTCTGAATAAAACGGACAATTTTGCCGAATAGGTTGTCAAATTTCATCCAAGCTAAACCAGGACTGAACCAGGGTTAAACCAGGTCTAAACCAGGACTAAACCAGAACTAAACCAGGATTAAACCAGGCCTAAACCAAGACTAAACCAGGACTAAACCAAGACTACACCAGGAGTAAACCAAGGTGAAAATAGGACTAAATCAGGGTTTAACCAGAACTAAAACAGAAATAAACCAGGACTAAACCAGGTCTAAACCAGGTCTAAACCAGGTCTAAACCAGGACTAAACCAGGACTAAACTTTGGTCAAACCAGGTCTAAACCAGGTCTAAACCAGGACTAAACCAGGACTTGGGTCACTTCAGGCCGCAGTCTGAATGTAAACTAAGTCTAGTCAAACAAGAAGTGAGCATGAGCGCACTCGCCAATTCATCTATCGCCAATTCGCTTATATTGAAAATTGTCGTAATTGCCGTGACCCTCGTCTTTTTGGTCTTAAAATGTTCGTATAAACCCGATGTACTTGATCCTGGTGTTGTTATTTCACTATTTTGTCCAAAAATAAATTCAGATTCTATTTTGTTGTTGTTTTTTGTTTATTAAAGACAATAGAATATAACATTTAACAAAATACAATATACACATTTAATTTAATAAAACAAAAGTAATGTGGTAGTGCAGCATAACCACACTGCTAAACCCCCTTATTTTTATTTACATTTTGGCCAGTTTATAATTATATTTTTATCCTCCTTTTTTATTTTTCATTTTTACTAAACACTTTTAGTCACTTTACTTACCTGATATTATTTTCACTAACATCATTTCCTTTTACCATCTTTTATTTTTTACTACAATCTACAAGGCATTTTCTTTTTCTTCCCCTCTTTCTTTCCATTTCTTCTTCTTCTTCTTAAATTAAATTAAAATAAATTCTGATTCTTAACATGAAACTCCGCTCCAAAGCCACAGTGAGCTTCATTTGACTGGAGCTGAACGCTGTGGGTGATGTCCACTTCTTTTTACAGTCTATGGTCATGAAAAATATTAGAATCTGATTTGTCAAAGCGTCACACCAGCGAAATAAGCCGTAAAAATCAAACTTTAGTTAGACCCAGCTCAGGCGAAAAGGCGGGAAATTGAGCCCTGCACAAAGGCGAGTGTTTAGATTGGATGAGATTATCGGGGCTTTGCAGGACCAGGGGCCCACGGTGAGTTCGTGTGTGGAGTTTAAATGTGCTGACCTCTGCACAAGTCCACGAGCTCCGAGTGGCACAGTGGTGAGTCGTCCCACCACACAGCGAGGAGGTCCCAGGTTTATATTGCCCACCCTTAACTCCAGGTATATTTTTGAGATGTAACATAACATTATAACATGGCTTACAATTCTCAAGAGTCAAGTTTGTGTAACACATGACCTTTAAATAAAAGTTCAAACATTATGAAACTGTCTGGGCCGATTATAATCAGTAAACAGCCTTATTACATCAAATGACATGCCCAACCAGCATATCGGATGAATCAAAATTTGAAAACCAATACATGAAATATTGTCATATTTTAGTGTTGGGATTCGGACATCGTAATTGTGTGGTTATTGGATCCTAACAGCGGAAAATGGGCTTCGGAAGTTTGCGAACTCCATAAATGCAAAATCGAATCAGATGTGTGTGACTGCAAACTAGGGATGGGCATGATTAGTCGATAATTGATCATTAAGAATTTCATCGATTACGTAAATTTTTATCGACAAACCGAATGTAGGTTGCTGTGTAGCGTGACCAAACAGGTGTGTACATGTGTCTCTGCATCAGAAGGAGCGAGACACAAACAGTGGGTCAGTCTGCAACGTACCCAAAGTGCACATGCGTATTTAACGATGATTTGTACAAGAAATTCCACACTTTCTGTTGCGTTGGGACAAGTGTGAGTCCATGTGCACAGTGTATAAAGCAGCACATATGTTTCTGTGTCCAGTGGGAAAAAGTTTTGCCAGGTGAGAGTCGCGCAATGTCGATGACCACCTCCCTTCCCCCCGTACGGTGTCCTGGTTTTGACAAACACAAATCTGGTCACACTAACCTGTATTCACCTGAATCATGTCTTTTAATCCGACAGAAGTTGAACCGCATCAGCGACACAAGAGCTGGAGTTTTATCTTCGCTGAGTTTATGCAAATTAGTGATGCGGTTTAAGTTTCGTTTCTGTGAGATTTGAACAAAACTGAATTAAACACATTATAATGTCAAACGGGCTGATGTGGCTCTAGAGTCGTTACGGTTTATATGACATAAAGTTGAATTTATTTATGCAGATTAGGAGTGCAGATAGTAATAATAATGATGATCATTTTAATATAAAAACGTTAATGATTAATCGATAATCGATCGTTAATTCTCTCGACGATCGATCAAGAAAATTTCATCGAATGCCCATCCCTACTGCAAACCTCTGTTCAAACTGTTCCTCTTCCCAACAGAATTGAAAAATAGTGAAAGGTGAAGGTGATGGGCAGGATTGATCCACAGGAAGGACAAAAGGGAAACCTTTGACTGACTAAATCATCCCGAGTTTGCAGCGAACATTTTGTATGTGGAGCGACATCAAAGCAAAATCCCGATCCCTCACTCAACCTTGGATACGAATTTAAAAAGTCAACGCCAAAGTGAAAGTCACCAACTGTTCACCAAGAAACACCTTCCACTGCAAAGAGACCAAGACGTGATGTTGCTGTAAAACCACAAGAACAAGAAAGTGCAGCTCAGTCTGTTTGTCTTCTGCTCCTCTACATTAACAAACGGGATTTTGCTTTGTTGTCGCTCCACGTACAAAATGTTCTCTGCAAACTCGGGATGATTTAGTCAGCCAAATGTTTCCTTTTTGGTTCTTCCTGTGGATCAATCCTGCCCATCACCTTCACCTTTCACTATTTTTCAATTCCGTTGGGAAGGGAAACAGTTTGAACGGAGGTTTGCAGTCACACACATCTGATTCCCTTTTGCATTTATGGAGTTCGCAAACTTCCGAAGCCCGTTTTCCGCTGTTAGGATCCAACAACCACACAATTACAATGTCTGAATCCAACAACTAAAATATGACAATATCAGAACCAGAAACAAAAGCGATACGGCTCAAAAGACTTGAAAAGATCGACTTTGACAATAGACGCATCCCACTGGGAAAACAAACATCGCGGTTTGATGCTCACTTTTTCGGAGGACCCTTCCCAGTATGCCTTGCACGATGATCGGAAGTCCGAAATTCAGGATCATATCGCTGTGTCCCTAAGAAAAATACTCCTACTTTTCACCGTTTTTCTTTAGAATCTTTCGTTTTTTTCCATCGAAATCATGTCAGAAAGCTACAAATCCAGCGAAATTCCACACAGCGACATGGTCCATACTTGTGGTGGGACGTACACATTCTTCTTTGGTGAGTTAAAACATCCACGTACCCCCTCCCACCCCCAAAAAACCCTACCCCAAACTCCGCTTTCTCTGCTCCATAATGACAACCACACAGGCCTGCACTGACCCCAGAAACGCTCGGGCAGGGGGACAGCGGGACAGGGGGGATTCTGAGGGGGGGTTATTACTTATAGTTACAAACAACAGCTGTTTTGACTATTCCAAACTCCCTGCGGATAAATTACGCCGAGCAGCAGTTGGTATTAAAGAAGAGACAGGAATAGTTGCGGTGACAGTGGAGTCTAAACAACATTGAAATATAGGCGCGTCTTCTCTTCTCCGGCCAGAAACCCGAAGAACAAACGGAAGGGACATTCTACGAACTCATATAAATACACTCTCTCTCCTCTTAGTGCATCTGCTGCTCATGCAGTCGTAGATCCTTTTAAATTATTGGGCGAAACTAAACTTAGGGTGACCAGAATATCAAAATCTAAAACTGGGACACTCTCGGTTTGGGGGGGTCATATTTTCTTGATGTTTTGGTCGTTTTTAAGCAGCTTTTCTGTATTTCAGTTAAACAAATGGGCCCAGTCAAGCAGAAGTAAACAACAAGGCCAAAAATTCAAGTTAATGCATCTGATATAAAAATGTATTGAACAGATACATATGTACTCTAGTTTATGAAACTGTTGACCTTTTTTCTGTACCATTTTTGGTTCTAAAGTTCCATACCGTTTTAAACAGACCATGTATGAAACATGGAACAAAAATTATTTCCCAAATTTCAAAGACCTGAAAATCATGTAAATAAATGGATGTATTTCATCATATCTTGTGTTATTCCATCTCTGAACTGTTGATGAAGGTACATAATATATATATTTTTTTAATATTTAAAATGATAAAAATTTGCTTGGAAGGACTGACATATTTTATAAAAATAGTTTCCTTTCATTTTGAAGTAATATTAAAGTATTCGGAAGAAAAAGGTTGACAAATTATGAAAAATCCTGCACCTTCTACTTGTTTGTACAATTTTCCCTCCGTTACTTTTCCCTCCGTTACCATGACCTTTCTTAATAAAAAATCTCATGACTCAAAAAGTAAGAGGTTTTTCAACCTAATCTTGTACCATATGGTAGAAAACTATATGAAGCAAATATTCAAACCAGTTTGTTAAGGATATGTAAGTGAGAACCAAGAGTTATCACTGTTTGGATTTATTGCCCAAAAAGTGCTGCATATTTCATTCCCTCCGTTACCGACATGAGTTTTTTAAATTTTTTGTCAACAACTTGAAAGAATATCACAGGTTTAACTTGACCCTGTTGGAGTGTAACTCTTTCCTACATTCTGATACTTTACTTATTTCAATAGTCCCTCTAGTTTCTGAATAAGAGACATTTGAATGTCAAAAATCTGCCCCTGTTTCCCTCCTTTACCGCTTGACCAGACCCAAATGACAGTTTATGCCTCTCTTTACTGTTGGCAGGGATCAGATTGGTCAAAAAAAGGGACATTTCTTGTATAAAACTGGGACAAATCACTGGTTTGTATAAATCTGCTGGGACAGGGGACACAGGACTCAAAACTGGGACTGTCCCCGGTAAATTTTTATTTATTTTATTTTATTTAAGCCCCTAGAGATGTAACGTCTCGTCTACGAGGGGGTCCTAAATCGAATTTACAGAAAAGAAAGAAAAAAACTAACAAAACAAAAGACAAACACAACACACAGACAACATTCACACTATACAATACAGGATCCATCTCTCTGAATTTATCATCCCCACACTTATATCTGTAAAATTATTGAAGAAAAAAGCAGCTCTATGTACAACAGAAAGTCCATAAAACAAAACTGTATTTGTATCAAAAACAGGAGCAGGATGTGACGCCTTAAACTCGTGGATCCATGTAATTGATCGGATTGAGGAGAGCAAGTTGTTCCATTCATCTGGGGCTTTGAAGTTAAATGCTCCGCGGCCAATTTCTTTTTTTTTTTTTTTAGTAAGTAGCAGTAAATAGAGACGTGTGGTCAGCCCAGGCTAAACTAATGAATAAACACAATTTTCCTTAATTCGAAGCAATGACAGACAAAGTGGTCAAGGCAGAGGCGGCGCCAGACATTTTGTGTTGGAGGAACGAAGGGACTTCAACTCTTCAGTGCTCAGTTAACAAGTTAATTTACCACCACGTTTGATTCACTGTTTTCAACAAGTTTAAGGTGGTTTATCCAGGACTAAAACCAGGTCTAAACCAGGACTAAACCAGGTCTAAACCAGGTCTAAACCAGGACTAAAACCAGGTCTAAACCAGGTAAACCAGGACTAAACCAGGACTAAACCAGGACTAAACCAGGTCTAATCTAGGTCTAAACCAGGTCTAAAACCAGGTCTAAACCAGGTCTAAAAAACCAGGACCTAAACCAGGACTAAACCAGGTCTAAACCAGGACTAAAACCAGGTCTAAACCAGGACTAAACCAGGACTAAAACCAGGTAAACCAGGACTAAACCAGGTAAACCAGGACTAAAACCAGGTCTAAACCAGGACTAAAACCAGGACTAAACCAGGACTAAACCAGGACTAAAACCAGGACTAAACCAGGTCTAAACCAGGACTAAACCAGGTCTAAACCAGGAAACTAAACCAGGTCTAAACCAGGTCTAAACCAGGACTAAAACCAGGTCTAAACCAGGTAAAACCAGGTCTACCAGGACTAAACCAGGTCTAAACCAGGACTAAAACCAGGTCTAAACCAAAAACCAGGACTAAACCAGGACTAAAACCAGGTCTAAACCAGGACTAAACCAGGTCTAAACCAGGAAACTAAACCAGGTCTAAACCAGGACTAAACCAGGTCTAAACCAGGACTAAACCAGGTCTAAACCAGGACTAAAACCAGGTCTAAACCAGGACTAAACCAGGTCTAAACCAGGACTAAACCAGGGCTAAAACCAGGTCTAAACCAGGACTAAAACCAGGTCTAAACCAGGACTAAACCAGGTCTAAACCAGGACTAAAACCAGGTCTAAACCAGGACTAAACCAGGTCTAAACCAGGTCCAGGTAAACCAGGACTAAACCAGGTCTAAACCAGGACTAAACTAAACTAAACCAGGTCTAAACCAGGGGCTAAAACCAGGTCTAAACTAAGATCCAAACCAGTTCTAAACCAGGACTAAACCAGGTCTAAACTAGGTCTAAACTGGGGCTAAAACCAGGTCTAAACCAGGACTAAACCAGGCTTTAACAGGAGTAAACCAGGCCGCGTGGACCGTGTCTCCTCCTCTTCTATCAATAATATTTTTAATTTGATTGAGTAAAGTCTGGGCTTTTTATTTTCTTTTATCAGACAAAACATCTTATGTGAAGATTTCCTCGTCTTTGCTTCTCTACAGCAAATCAAGTAATCCAAAGTATTCAGATTACATTACTCACTTTAAGTAATTTAATGGATTATGTTACAAACTACATTTTGGTGTGTGTAATCTGTAATCTGTAGGGGAATACATTTTAAAAGTCACCTTCCCAGCACTGGCTGTAGGAGTCACGTTTGACATGTTGTCCTGGTGGTCCGGCTTCTGTTTACGTCTCTGCTTCATTAACAGAAGTGTGTGGGAGACAAGTGTCCCCCCCCCCCCCCCCGTCCACTGTCCCGGTCAGTACTAACATCATATTATCTGTCCTCCCTGTGCTCTGTGTAAACACGGATGTACTGAGCTCTGCTGAGTCATCACCTCCCTCACACGCACACACACACACACACACACACACACACACACACATGATCTCACACTATAACACCATCTGACTATAGGTATTAAAGCTGAGTATCATTAAAAAGGCTACATTCAGACTGCAGGGTTTAATGCTCAATTCGGATTTTTTTGCGAAATCTGATTTTTTTCGCGAGGTCGTTCATATTTTCAATTAAATGTGACTTAGACGCGGCCTTAAGCCTCTAACCCAATCAAAAAACGACCACGCGCCATACACGAATCCACTCGGGCGTCCCAGCACGACTTCAGTAAACTACAAAGCCACAACACACACGGAGCAGACAGCGACCGCGCGGCCAAAAACACCCGCAGACACACTCATCGCTCCACGCCGACGAGGAACGGAACAAAGGAACGAACCGAAAAAGCGAGCGCGACGTGCCGCTTCTAGACACGACTGAACAACTGAGTCACTGCGAACACGCCGACAATCCGTTGGTCCCAGACACACCCCTCCCTACACGCCACAACTGAACAAAGCCCAGAGTCACTGTGAACGAACAAACAAACAAAACCACTCACCCATCACACTGTTGGGTTTCATTTAAAGTCCCACGCAGTTTATTTGTGAAAAAAATTCAAAAATAGACCATTTAATGATAGCGCGCCTTATAACCCAGAGCGCCTAATCGTCCGTAAAATACGGTATGTGATCTCCAGTGTGAACTTTAAACGCCCCACGTCGTCACACGAAGCGAGCGCAGTGTGTCCCCCAAATTCCGGTCCAGGTCTTGGTAAAATGTTCAGGTTACACGTTCACGGCCGCTTCGTTTGTTTGAATCTTTATCCTCCTTGTGTTTGTCTCGCAGGATCTTTATTTTTCGTTGACGATAGAGCCAGGTCCATCTGTAGCCGCGCTCGGACATTTCTTTGGCAATCATTTCAAAAACCACCCAGTTCTGATAAGACTCCTCCAATTTGGCCTGAATACAGCGATCCTCCCAAATATGAATAAACTCTTTAACCTCGCTTTCCCTCCATTGACGAGACTCTGACTCCCACGTGTAGGTGGGATGAATGTGACCTGCCCGTTCAGACTGAAGTCGCATGTCAAAAGATCAGATATGTGTCGGTTTTAGGAGCACATATCCAAGTGTCCTGGGTCACATTTGAAAAAATCGGATCTGTGCCGTCCAGACTGTCGTTAAAAGATCAGATACGGGAACATGGGGCGAAAAAAAAAATCTGATTTGTGCCACTTCAGGCTGCAGTCTGAATGAAGCTGAAATTGCCAATACACTGAGCTTTCGATTTGATACGATTCAGTACAATATATTTTAAATCGCTTTGATGCGGTTCAATAAAAAATAAAGTCTAAATCATGTCTGTGATAGTAAAAGTCTTTGTTTAAACCACTTCTTGTGCAAAGTTCATATGAAACACAAACATTTTAATCATCAAAACAGTGAAAATGTCAAATGTGCCACATAAACGAGTTTCCTTCCCCTGAACAATCAACAAAAATGTAGCTGTAACTAAATAATTTTGTGAAACATACCAAAAAATAGACGGTATATCGATACAGCAGCCCACAGTGAGTGTGTATACATGCACATCAATAACCCGGTTATTAGCCATATCCCGGTTATGTCAGTATTCGTGTTACTGCGTTTACATGCGCACTGAGAAACCGGGATACTCATATTCGCGTGTACATGATCAAATGGAGTATCCCGGTTTCTTGACATAATCTTACAAATGCGCAGGCGCAAAAATTAACTTAAATCAATTTCATAAACCAGGAAAAATTCAAACCGTGAGCTCCTTTAGCATAAGAAGCTAAGGAGCTACGAGATCTCCCACAATCCACTGCGCAGATTCTTCATTAAAATCTTCTGCATAAATAAACTCAACTTTACAACATATAAACCATAAACACTATAGACACATCAGCCTGTTTGATCAGATAATAATTCAGCTGTGATCACATTTGTTTACGTTTTACAGAAACGAAACTTAAGACCGTTTGGCTAATTAGCATAAACTGTTAGCGGCGATAAGAACAACTCGCTCCTTGCGCCGCTGATGCGATCAGTTTTTTTTTGGACTAAATGACACGACTCTGTGGATTATGTGTGTTATTTCTGTGACAGAAGAGGCTAATGATGGTAAGTGTGTTCCGTGCGTATAGAGTATAGGAGATAGTTCATGTTTTAGCTTTTCAGCATCACACGAGTGCAGGTCGTACAAATGCAGATTGTACGTGTGCAGGTTTAGCGCGGCTCTTAATTTCACAGTCATTTCACTCGTTTGGTCACTTTATTTATGTTGGTCAATTTATTTATGTCACTACTGTTGTGTTGAGAGGCTGGAAAGTGTCTTTTTGACGCATGCGCACTCAACTTTATGTTGCAGTAACCGGGGTACTGCGTTTACATGCCACAAGTATCCCGGTTACTATCGGAATAAACCAGCTACAGTAACCTGGTTTCTAATAACCGGGATACTGCCATAACCGGGTTACTGAAACCGGGTTACTGCGTTTACATGCACCATCAAGAAACCGGGATACTCAAAAAACCCGGGTTATTGATGTGCATGTATACGCACTCAATATCGATGCTGTATCATCACATTAAACTATATTATATATCAATACTTAGATATTTTTTCACATCCCTAATAGAGATAGGGTGTAATTAAAGTGTTACTGTGTCTAAGTTACTTTATCCTCTGCAAGACTGATGTGAGTTTTGTTTGGCCGTTAAAGATGCACTGCGTAACTTTTCTGATGGAGCGCCCGCAGACTGTATTGCTTTGTCTGGAATGTTCCACAGTACGTGAATACAAATGATACTGTTTACAATCGCGGCGGAGAGTGGGGGCGGTCGCAAAATGTTTTCTTCTTCCTTGAGGGAGCGTGACAGAAAATAAAAAAACATAAATAAAATGTCATTGTTGCGTTCTTAGTGAGTGACTGAAGGCGCCATTTTATTTTTATTTTTTTGTTTGTTTGGCCTCGCATGAAGCTCATCCGTCATAGACCTGGTTGTATTTTTTCTAACCATCAACTCTGGTAACCCCGCTGAGAAAACTTCTGCTGAGGTGTTCGCGTGAAAACAACCCGGGCGCTTGTTGATACTGGAGGGAGGATATAGTTGGCAGGGACGTACGTAGCTGGCAGGGACGTAGCTGGCAGGGGCAGCGGAGAGAGCGGAGATAGAAATAAAGCCGAGGTGTATTCCACAAGCATGTTCCAGCAGATGCAGCGGGGATGGGCCGGACAATGGGGCTAAGAATGGACCCGGGCCGCAGCTGTGCACCAGAGGTTACACGGGGATGTGACGGAGAGACGGTGTCCGAATGTCCACGTTATTCCCGACTCGGGGGACGATTCAGGGGTGACCGAATGTCCAGTTGGTGAGAAAGCAGTGCGCTCGAAATATTCCAGTACACCTTGAAAAACAGTGTGCATCGATGGTCACTAGAGCGATCGGTATAGACGACGATGCACTGCGAGAGTCGGGAAAACAACAGCGCATAGCGACAATTGTTTAACTGGTTTATGGCTCTGAATAAAACACGACTAAATAAACCATTCCAGTACGGTGACAGTGTTAGCTCAGCTGTTAAAAGAGCTGTCATTTCCACATTTCAGACAAAAAGCAAATACTCCGGTCCGTTTACGTGAAATCCAACGCGACAAAAACTTATTATTAGCCCATTAACACTTGTTTGCCGGTCTGATCTGAGCTTTATTTATGACAGTTTAGCGGACTTTTTTTCACCCAGGTGCCACAGTCATGTGACCTGAATGTAGTGTCCGAATCTGTGAATGAGGGCACTGTAGGGGGCGCTAAAGAGTGCGGGCCTGTGTAGTGAACGAGGGGTTAGGGACTAGGGTGGACATTCAGACTCATTTACAGTTAGTAATGATTTTGGTTTCATGCTAGGCCACGAAAAAAATAAAAATGTAAAAAAATAATAACAATAAAATGGCCTCTAACTGAAAGAACAAGATCGTGGATGCAGGTGGTCAAAATGAGTTTCCTCCGCAGGGTGGCTGGGCGCTCCCTTAGAGACAGGGTGAGGAGCTCGGATTAGAGCCGCTGCTCCTCCACGTCGAGAGGAGCAGCTGAGGTGACTTGGGCATCTTTTCTGGATGCCTCCTGGAGGCCTCCCTGGGGAGGTGTTCTGAGGAAGAGCCAGGACACGCTGGAGGGACGATGTCTCTGTGCTGTGGCCTGGGAACGCCTCAGGATCCCCCCAGAAGAGCTGGAGGAAGTGTGAGTGGAGAGGGAAGTCTGGGCCTCCCCGCTTAGACTACTGCCCCGTGACCTGGCCCCGGATAAAGCGGAAGAAAACGGATGGATGGATGGAAATGGCCTCTTCACACCATCTTCACTTTGGCATAATGAATAAAAAGCCCTGCCCAAGTGCACAATTTTGTCGGGCTGTTAAAAGCCAGTCACTGAAATCCAAAATTTCCATCTCTTGTGGACAAAATCATGATTCTAGACAAACAAGGATTCATCATTTCAGGATCGAAAAACGACCATTTACACAGCTCTAAACACAATACAAAATGCTGCAGATAACAGTATTCTCTGGTCTGGAGCTCTTATTAAAGCAGAGTATCTTGTCCGGTGCAGGAATGTCCCTCTCAGACCCTCTCTCTGGGGTCACAGGGGTCACACCTCTCAAAGACTCTTTTCATTCAAACTTTCTGAATACAGAGTGGAGCACTTAAGGCAGCAGGAACAAGTCTGTATCAGGTTTTATATTCAACTCTTCGTCAGAGTGAGAGTTTTTAAAGCATTTGGCCAAGTTCCCTCATCAAAAACAGCAACAAAAAATCTATTCATTTATAGATTTTCCACAGTGTAACATTAAACAGCTCTATTTTACATTTATTCAATTACAGGTGATTTTAAAGCTCAAAAATACTCACAAAAAACAGACATTTTGACTGTGAGCGGGATCGCCTCTCCACAGATCTGACCTCTAACTTGGTCTGGTTTGGTCTCCATGATGACATAACATCTCTATGGAGACAAGCACCTCCAGAAAAGTTCCACAGTCCATCTTTAAGTGCCACATCTCTTTATATCTGTACCACCAGGTTTTTATTCACCCATTTAAATCTTTATTTTAGATTTTTTTTTGCCACAAATGTATGCAACTGATCAACTTTGTATGTTAGCAGAGTTATTAGTCTGATTTAAACAGCTTCAGCTTGATTTATTTATTATATTATATATATTTTTTTTATTTTTACACATTTTTTACTTGTAAATAAATACATATAATATATTACCTTACCATATTTTTCAGACTAAAAGGCACACTTAAAATCCTTTCATTTTCATTGTCATTTTCTCGCCTTATGCATTAATTCTGGTTGTGTTTACTGACCTCGAACCAGTTTTATGTGGCACACAGCGCTCAAAAATCTATCAAAATGTTTTAGTGCGACTTTGGTAAACTACGAAGCTGCACCGCTTGATGGATTGTCGGAGCATTATGGCTGCTGTAGTCAGGAATCTCGCGGAGAAAGTCCGACAGAAGCAGAACCGCATCAGCGCACAAGGAACAGCTGTTTTTTTCATCACTTATAGTTTATGCAAATGAGCCATGTGGTTTTAAGTTTTGTTTCTGTAAAACGTAAACAAATGTGTACAAAGCTGCATTAAACACATTATTACTCAGTGTATATTTGAGTTCTCCTGGTAGAAAATAAAAAAACAAACTTAAATGATCCACCCACATTCACATTCACAATCCACATTCACCAAGACAGAGAGACAATGCCGGGCGAATTACACCACGATTTGCCGATGGATTGTGGACGCCTGGGATAAGGATCAATCTCATGTGTCATTCGTTTGTTTCTCTTAAAGGTTGTATCGAGAATTTTTTAAGGGAAGAGAAATACAGCGACAGTCCTTTTTCCAAATGTTGTTCATGCGTGACACCACCTTCCTCCTCCACAGCTCCCTCAGTAGAAACATCTCCTCCCGCCTCTTTACTCTAGAAATCACGCTTGTTTACAGCCAGTGTGCATTCAGAATTGCTGATGAAGTGACCTGTCTAGAAATAATTTAGCGACTGACGCGTCTTCAGTCTTTAGACCGTTCGTCTACTTGAGTCGCGCCATCGCTGGAAGAAATCTCCAAGAATCACCTCAGTTTGGCTTCG
>NW_026571036.1:5162258-5344758 GCF_026225935.1 Boleophthalmus pectinirostris
TGAACCTGTGGGGGGTGGGAGAGGGATGTGGGCAAAATTTTCCTGTTACTTGTACTTTATGCATATACCGTATTTTTCGGACTATAAAGTGCACTTAAAATCCATTAATTTTCTCAAAAATCCACAGTGCTCCTTATGTATTAATTCTGGTCGTGTTTACTGACCTCGAACCGATTTTATGTGGTACACGATGCTCAAAAAACTGTCTAAATGTTTTAGTACGACTTTGGTAAACTACGGAGCCGCACCTCTTGATGGATTGTTGGAGCAGTATGGCTGCTGTAGTCAGGAGTCTCATGGAGTAAAACACATTCACAAAGACAGGGAGGCAACGCCGGGCGAGTTATACCAATCGATCGACTTATACCAATGGATCGAGTCAAATTAATGAACTTTAAATATGAGTCCGGTCAAGTTGTAACGGAGGGAAACAGGGGCAGATTTTTGACATTCAAATGTCTCTTATTCAGAAACTAGAGGGACTATTGAAATAAGTAAAGTATCAGAATGTAGGAAAGAGTTACACTCCAACAGGGTCAAGTTAAACCTGTGATATTCTTTCAAGTTGTTGACAAAAAATTTAAAAATCTCATGTTGGTAACGGAGGGAATGAAATATGCAGCACTTTTTTGGGCAATAAATCCAAACAGTGATAACTCTTGGTTCTCACTTACATATCCTTAACAAACTGGTTTGAATATTTGCTTCATATAGTTTTCTACCATATGGTACAAGATTAGGTTGAAAAACCTCTTACTTTTTGAGTAATGAGATTTTTTTATTAAGAAAGGTCATGGTAACGGAGGGAAAAGTAACGGAGGGAAAATTGTACAAACAAGTAGAAGGTGCAGGATTTTACATAATTTGTCGCTTTTTTCTTCTGAATACTTTAATATTACTTCAAAATGAAAGGAAACTATTTCTATAAAATATGTCAGTCCTTCCAAGCAAATTTTTATCATTTTAAATACATAAAAAACAAAAAAATCATGTACCTTCATCAACAGTTCAAAGATGGAATAACACAAGATATGATGAAATACATCCATTTATTTACATGATTTGCAGGTCTTTGAAATTTGGGAAATAATTTTTGTTCCATGTTTCATACATGGTCTGTTTAAAACATATGGAACTTTAGAACCAAAAATGGTACAGAAAAAAGGTCAACAGTTTCATAAACTAGAGTACATATGTATCTGTTCAATACATTTTTATATCAGATGCATTAACTTGAATTTTTAGCCTTGCTGTTTACTTCTGCTTGACTGGGCCTTTGTGTTTTTCTTGCAGCTCCTTCAAATCTGATGTATTGATTATTTAATTTAATCCTTCAAATTCATGAACTTTAAAGCTATAAATCAAATGTTTTGTCTCTGATGTGAGTAGTAGTTTTCCCAAATATCTTTTTTAATTTTTTTACACTTCTACTTAAGTAATATTATTTGAAGTAACATTACTAAAGTACAATTGTGTGAGTGTGATTGAAGATTATATTTGGCCGTCCAGATCTAAACCAGTTGTATAACAGGACTAACTCATGTTTAAAGAAGGACTAAAGCAGGTCCGAAATAAAACTGCACCATTTTTAAGTTTGTTCCATTGTTTAAAAAGTGAATGAGTCTGATATTATTGGATTAACATCAGATCTTTTTTCTTATAAATATTTTGTTATTTGTGAGATTCCTGGGCTCAGACTTGAGTTTCTCTTGAGTTTGCAGTCCCTCGTGTGGCCCCACTGGCACCGTCCTCCAAACATCTCTCTACGAGCCCGGATTGTTCCTAAACTGTGATGTGCAGAGTGTGGAACGATGGAAAGATCAGAGGAGCCGAGCCAGAAGAGAGAGAGAGAGAGGAGCCAAAAAGAGCAGAGACAAAAGAGCCAGAAGAGCCAGAGACAGAAGAGCAGAGACAGAAGAACCGAGTCAGAAGAGCCAGAGGAGCAGAGTCAGAGGAGCAGAGACAGAAGAGAAGGAGAGAGAGAGAGGAGCCAAAAAGAGCAGAGACAAAAGAGCCAGAAGAGCCAGAGACAGAGGAGCAGAGCCAGAGGAGCAAAGTCAGAGGAGCAGAGACAGAAGAGTCAAAAGAGCAGAGACAGAAGAACCAAGTCAGAAGAGCCAGAGGAGCAGAGTTAGAGGAGCAGAGACAAAAGAGCAGAGGAGAAGATCCAGAGGAGAAGATCCAGAAGAGCAGAGCCAAAAGAATAGGACCAGAGGAGCTGAACCAAAAGAAGCAGCGTAAGAAGAGCAGAATCAGAAGAGCAGGACCAGAGGAGCAGAACCAGAAGAGCCGAGCCAAAAGAGCAGAACCAGAGGAGCAGAGCCAAAAGGAACAGAGTCAGAAGTTCAGAATCAGAGGAGCAGAGTCAGAGGAGCAGGACCAGAAGAACTGAGACAGAAGAGCAGAGCCAGAAAAGCAGAACCAGAGGAGCAGGACCAGAGGAGCAGAACCAGAGGAGCAGGACCAGAGGAGGAGAACCAGAGAGAGCAGGACCAGAGGAGCAGAGCCAGAGGAGCAGGACCAGAGGAGCAGAGCCAGAAGAGCCAGAGGAGCAGAGGAGCAAAACCAGAAGAACTGAGCCAGAAGAGCAGAGCCAGAGGAGCACAGCAAAAAGGAGCAGCGTAAGAGCAGCAGAATAAGAAGAGTAAGACCAGAGGAACAGAGTCAAAAAATCAAAGTCAGAAGAGCAGAGAAAGAGGAGCAGAACCAGAGGAGCAGAGTCAGAACAGCAAGACCAGAAGAGCAGAACCAGAGGAGCAGAACCAGAGGAGCAAAACCAGAAGAGCAGAACCAGAAGAGCAGAACCAGAGGAGCAGAACCAGAGGAGCAGAAACCAGAAAGAGCAGAAAGCCAGAGGAGCAGAACCAGAGGAGCAGAACCAGAGGAGCAGAACCAGAAAGAGCAGAGCAGAGGAGCAGACCAGAGGAGCAGAACCAGAGGAGCAGAACCAGAAGAAGCAGAACCAGAGGAGCAGAACCAGAGAGCAGACCAGAAAACAGAGGAGCAGAACCAGAGGAGCAGAACCAGAGAGCAGAAGCCAGAGGAGCAGAACCAGAAGAGAAACAGAGGAGCAGAGACCAGAGGAGCAGAACCAGAGGAGAGGACCAGAGGAGCAGAACCAGAGGAGCAGACATGGGGAGCAGACAAGAGCAAGGGCTGGGAGTCTTTAATTGTTCCCTCATCAAAAACATGTCTGAAGAGGTTTCAGATGTCATCCATGCATGTTTGAGTAATTCAGTGATCTCTCAAAGACCCTATTCAAACTCTTCTTACAGTTACGATCCTTAAGATTCTGTAAAATGCTCTACACACGACAATTCTCCACGAATATACAAAAACATGATGAAAACTGTGCACAGCAACTCGACAAACCCGATTCAACGTGCTGCGGTTTCATTAGAGGGATGCACGCTGTTTGTGATGTGATAGCGCTCTGAAGGGGGAGTGACTTAACACAGGGAGCAAAGTTCAAGTTCAGAACTTCAGAAACGAAAGTGAAGCTTCTAAAATATGATAATACGTTGCTATCCGTGAATATACCATTTTCAAAAGAATAAAAGGTGACACGGTGATCTAAAAATAAAAGTCAAACAGGTTATTACATGCACATATAACCCGCGTGTTACATGCGCACTGAGAAACCGGGACACTCATATCCGCGTACATGATCAAATGCCGGTTTCTTGACATAATCTTACAAATGCGCAGGCGCAAAAATTAACTTAAATCAATTTCATAAACCAGGAAAAATACAAACCGTGAGCTCCTTTAGCATAAGAAGCTAAGGAGCTACGAGATCTCCCACAATCCACTGTGCAGATTCTTCATTAAAATCTTCTGCATAAATAAACTCAACTTTACAACATATAAACCATAAACACTATAGACACATCAGCCCGTTTGATCAGATAATTCAGCTGTGATCACATTTGTTTACGTTTTACAGAAACGAAACTTAAGACCGTTTGGCTAATTAGCATAAACTGTTAGCGGCGATAAAAACAACTCGCTCCTTGCGCCGCTGATGCGATCAGTTTCTTTTGGACTAAATGACACGACTCTGTGGATTATGTGTGTTATTTCTGTGACAGAAGAGGTGCTAATGATGGTAAGTGTGTTCTGTGCATATAGAGTATAGGAGATAGTTCATGTTTTAGCTTTTCAGCGTCACACGAGTGCAGGTCGTACGAGTGCAGATTGTACGTGTGCAGGTTTAGCGCAGCTCTTAATTTTACAGTCATTTCACTCGTTTGGTCACTTTATTTATGTTGGTCAATTTATTTATGTGACTACTGTTGTGGTGAAAGGCTGGAAAGTGTCTTTTGGACGCATGCGCACTCAACTTTATGTTGCAGTAACCGGGGTACTGCGTTTACATGCCACAAGTAACCCGGTTACTATCAGAATAAACCAGCTACAGTAACCCGGTTTCTAATAACCGGGATACTGCCATAACCGGGTTACTGCGTTTACATGCACCATCAAGAAACCGGGATACTCAAAAAACCCGATCATAACCGGGTTACTGATGTGCATGTACACACTCACTGTCAAATGGGAAAAGAGCTTCTCCGCAGATCTGACCTGTAACTTATCACTACGGAAACATTCAAGACAAAGCAATCACATCTTCCACGGAAAGAAACGACAAAGGACCTGCAAAGGACGAAGGAGTCTCCACCAAAAAACCTCAAATCAAATCAAAATTCTACATTATGTTTTCACAGTGGAGTCGTATTTGTGGTTTTTATTTCAGCGTTGGTGGACTTGGTTTTTCTGCCTGTCATTTCCGTAGCTGCCGATGTTAAAGCCCAAACTCGGAGGAGATGTGAGGACCACCCGTGAGTTCATAAGACATGACCTTCTCCACACTCTCCAGACCTGCTGATGGACGGACGAAGGACAAAGATCTCATTTAGAAACCACCAATAACCCGGACAATATCCCGATACATCCAATTTTTCTTTGACTTTTGACAGCGAAACTTTAGTCGGAAACCCTTTTATAAACTCATTGTGGTGAATAATTAGGATGCTCTGAATACATGAGGTAAGTGAGGAAGAACTTTAGACCACCGCAAACTGTTTGAAATGTTCTCTTTTTAGATTTTTAAGACTGTTTAATAGTCGTCTGTATCACTTTTTTTTCCGATTTTGTCNTACCTTCATCAACAGTTCAAAGATGGAATAACACAAGATATGATGAAATACATCCATTTATTTACATGATTTGCAGGTCTTTGAAATTTGGGAAATAATTTTTGTTCCATGTTTCATACATGGTCTGTTTAAAACATATGGAACTTTAGAACCAAAAATGGTACAGAAAAAAGGTCAACAGTTTCATAAACTAGAGTACATATGTATCTGTTCAATACATTTTTATATCAGATGCATTAACTTGAATTTTTAGCCTTGCTGTTTACTTCTGCTTGACTGGGCCTTTGTGTTTTTCTTGCAGCTCCTTCAAATCTGATGTATTGATTATTTAATTTAATCCTTCAAATTCATGAACTTTAAAGCTATAAATCAAATGTTTTGTCTCTGATGTGAGTAGTAGTTTCCCAAATATCTTTTTTAATTTTTTTACACTTCTACTTAAGTAATATTATTTGAAGTAACATTACTAAAGTACAATTGTGTGAGTGTGATTGAAGATTATATTTGGCCGTCCAGATCTAAACCAGTTGTATAACAGGACTAACTCATGTTTAAAGAAGGACTAAAGCAGGTCCGAAATAAAACTGCACCATTTTTAAGTTTGTTCCATTGTTTAAATAGTGAATGAGTCTGATATTATTGGATTAACATCAGATCTTTTTTCTTGTAAATATTTTGTTATTTGTGAGATTCCTGGGCTCAGACTTGAGTTTCTCTTGAGTTTTCAGTCCCTCGTGTGGCCCCACTGGCACCGTCCTCCAAACATCTCTGTACGAGCCCGGATTGTTCCTAAACTGTGATGTGCAGAGTGTGGAACGATGGAAAGATCAGAGGAGCCGAGCCAGAAGAGAGAGAGAGAGAGAGGAGCCAAAAGAGCAGAGACAAAAGAGCCAGAAGAGCCAGAGACAGAGGAGCAGAGCCAGAGGAGCAAAGTCAGAGGAGCAGAGACAGAAGAGTCAAAAGAGCAGAGACAAAAGAGCCAGAAAGAGCCAGAGACAGAGGAGCAGAGCCAGAAGAACCGAGTCAGAAGAGCCAGAGGAGCAGAGTCAGAATAGTCAAAAGAGCAGAGACAGAGGAGCCAGAGGAGCAGAGCCAAAAGAGCAGAGGAGAAGATCCAGAAGAGCAGAGCCAAAAGAATAGGACCAGAGGAGCTGAACCAAAAGAAGCAGCGTAAGAAGAGCAGAATCAGAAGAGCAGGACCAGAGGAGCAGAGCCAGAAGAGAGGGAGAGAGAGGAGCCAAAAGAGCAGAGACAAAAGAGACAGAAGAGCCAGAGACAGAAGAACCAAGTCAGAAGAGCCAGAGGAGCAAAGTCAGAGGAGCAGAGACAGAAGAGTCAAAAGAGCAGAGACAGAGGAGCCAGAGGAGCAGAGCCAGAGGAACAGAACCAGAAGAGCGAAACCAGAAAAGCAGAACCAGAAGAGCAGAGCCAAAAAAGAATAGGACCAGAGGAGCTGAGCCAAAAGAAGCAGCGTAAGAAGAGCAGAATCAGAAGAGTAGGACCAGAGGAGCAGAGCCAGAAGAGCCAGAGGAGCAGAGGAGCAGAACCAGAAGAACTGAGACAGAAGAGCAGAACCAGAGGAGCAGAGCAAAAGGAACAGAGTCAGAAGATCAGAGTCAGAGGAGCAGAGTCAGAGGAGCAGGACCAGAAGAGCCAGAGAGCAGAGGAGCAGGACCAGAGGAGCAGACCAGAGGAGCAGAGCAGAGAGAGCCAGAGGAGCAGAAACCAGAAGAACTGAGCCAGAGGAGCAGAGCAAGCAAAGGGAGCAGCGTAAAGAGCAGCAGAATAAGAAGAGTAGGACCAGAGGAACAGAGTCAAAAAATCAGAGTCAGAAGAGCAGAGAAAGAGGAGCAGAACCAGAGGAGCAGAACCAGAGGAGCAGAACCAGAGGAGCAGAGGAGCAGAACAGCAGAGACCAGAAGAGCAGAGACCAGAAGAACAGAGACCAGAGGAGCAGAACCAGAGGAGCAGAACCAGAGGAGCAGAACCAGAGGAGCAGAACCAGAGGAGCAGAACCAGAGGAGCAGAGCAGAACCAGAGGAGCAGAACCAGAGGAGCAGAACCAGAGGAGCCAGAAGAGCAGAGGAGCAGACCAGAAGAGGACAGAACCAGAGGAGCAAAACCAGAGGAGCAGAAACAGAGGAGCAGAGAGCAGAAGAACCAGAGGAGCCAGAGGAGCAGAACCAGAGGAGCAGAACAGAGGAGCCAGAGGAGCAGACATGGGGAGCAGACAAGAGCAAGGGCTGGGAGTCTTTAAAGGGGATGTCATGCAAAATCGATTTTTTGAGCTTTCTCCCATTGTTCCCTCATCAAAAACATGTCTGAAGAGGTTTCAGACGTCATCCATGCATGTTTGAGTAATTCAGTGATCTCTCAAAGACCCTATTCAAACTCTTCTTACAGTTACGATCCTTAAGATTCTGTAAAAAAATGCTCTACACACGACAATTCTCCACGAATATACAAAAACATGATGAAAACTGTGCACAGCAACTCGACAAACCCGATTCAACGTGCTGCGGTTTCATTAGAGGGATGCACGCTGTTTGTGATGTGATAGCGCTCTGAAGGGGGAGTGACTTAACACAGGGAGCAAAGTTCAAGTTCAGAACTTCAGAAACGAAAGTGAAGCTTCTAAAATATGATAATACGTTGCTATCCGTGAATATACCATTTTCAAAAGAATAAAAGGTGACACGGTGATCTAAAAATAAAAGTCAAACAGTGAGTGCGTATACATGCACATCAATAACCCGGTTATTAGCCATATCCCGGTTATGTCAGTATTCGGGTTACTGCGTTTACATGCGCACTGAGAAACCGGGACACTCATATCCGCGTGTACATGATCAAATGGAGTATCCCGGTTTCTTGACATAATCTTACAAATGCGCAGGCGCAAAAATTAACTTAAATCAATTTCATAAACCAGGAAAAATACAAACCGTGAGCTCCTTTAGCATAAGAAGCTAAGGAGCTACGAGATCTCCCACAATCCACTGTGCAGATTCTTCATTAAAATCTTCTGCATAAATAAACTCAACTTTACAACATATAAACCATAAACACTATAGACACATCAGCCCGTTTGATCAGATAATTCAGCTGTGATCACATTTGTTTACGTTTTACAGAAACGAAACTTAAGACCGTTTGGCTAATTAGCATAAACTGTTAGCGGCGATAAAAACAACTCGCTCCTTGCGCCGCTGATGCGATCAGTTTCTTTTGGACTAAATGACACGACTCTGTGGATTATGTGTGTTATTTCTGTGACAGAAGAGGTGCTAATGATGGTAAGTGTGTTCTGTGCATATAGAGTATAGGAGATAGTTCATGTTTTAGCTTTTCAGCGTCACACGAGTGCAGGTCGTACGAGTGCAGATTGTACGTGTAGGTTTAGCGCAGCTCTTAATTTTACAGTCATTTCACTCGTTTGGTCACTTTATTTATGTTGGTCAATTTATTTATGTGACTACTGTTGTGGTGAAAGGCTGGAAAGTGTCTTTTGGACGCATGCGCACTCAACTTTATGTTGCAGTAACCGGGGTACTGCGTTTACATGCCACAAGTAACCCGGTTACTATCAGAATAAACCAGCTACAGTAACCCGGTTTCTAATAACCGGGATACTGCCATAACCGGGTTACTGAAACCGGGTTACTGCGTTTACATGCACCATCAAGAAACCGGGATACTCAAAAAACCCGATCATAACCGGGTTACTGATGTGCATGTATACACACTCACTGTCAAATGGGAAAAGAGCTTCTCCGCAGATCTGACCTGTAACTTATCGCTACGGAAACATTCAAGACAAAGCAATCACATCTTCCACGGAAAGAAACGACAAAGGACCTGCAAAGGACGAAGGAGTCTCCACCAAAAAACCTTTCTAATCAAAATTCCACATTATGTTTTCACAGTGGAGTCGTATTTGTGGTTTTTATTTCAGCGTTGGTGGACTTGGTTTTTCTGCCTGTCATTTCCGTAGCTGCCGATGTTAAAGCCCAAACTCGGAGGAGATGTGAGGACCACCCGTGAGTTCATAAGACATGACCTTCTCCACACTCTCCAGACCTGCTGATGGACGGACGAAGGACAAAGATCTCATTTAGAAACCACCAATAACCCGGACAATATCCCGATACATCCAATTTTTCTTTGACTTTTGACAGCGAAACTTTAGTCGGAAACCCTTTTATAAACTCATTGTGGTGAATAATTAGGATGCTCTGAATACATGAGGTAAGTGAGGAAGAACTTTAGACCACTGCAAACTGTTTGAAATGTTCTCTTTTTAGATTTTTAAGACTGTTTAATAGTCGTCTGTATCACTTTTTTTTCCGATTTTGTCACAATTCACAATACATAATTTATAGGGTTGTAATAATAATTGAAATATCGTGATATCGTATCGTCAAAGTTCTCACAATAACATCGTGGACCATCACAATATATCGAATTACAAGTCTCTTTGCTTAAATGAAGAGTTATGATGCAGCAGTAGTTTAAAAAAAGACAGAACTACATAGACCATGATCCTTTGCTCCATTTCAGTGCAGACGACAAGAAGAAATAACAGTTTTAACACTTTTAAGTCTTACTTCTTTGGATTAAGTCTTGTCAAGGCATTTTAAGAGGAAAAAGGAGCATATTCGCAGTTTTGTTCACAGCCTCCACAAAATATTGCAATAAATATCGTACCGATGTATATCGTGAAAATATCGTACACAGAGATTTGGATATTGTTACATCTCTAATCGTGAGCCTCCCCACCATATCGTGAGCTTTTCAAGATATCGCAATAAATATCGTACCGTGAGGTTCATACCGTGACAATATTGTATCGTTACACTCCTAATAATTAAATTTTCTATTGTATGATGTAATTAAAGTCATCTGCTTCTTCTAATTGCTCACACTTCTCTGTGATTGGATAAATCACACTCAGAGACTGACTAATCAAAAATAAATAAATAAATAAAAAGTGTGGGGGGAAAAGTGTGTGAAGTCTCCTAGGACCTGGCGTTCACATATGTGGACATGTTTTTCCAACACATTTTGGGTTGTTCGGGCACTTAATAAATAGTTTTTACATATCATTTTCCAATTGGGTAACACTTTATAATAACTACACCTTATTTAGCCTTAATAAAGCATGAATAAAGACTTAATTAATAATAAACAAAGACTTAATTAATAATGATTCATGCTTAGAAAATGTTTAATAAAGCATAATTTGTCTTCACTTTAGAAAAGCTCTCAAAAAGACTTAACTAACAGATAACAGCTGCCTGAATTATCATTGCATTATTATTAGTAAATCATTCTCTCATAGTTTACTAATGATTAATAAATGCTCAAATGGTTAGTTCATGAGTAATTAAGTATGAAATAATTATGAGTAACTATTTACAGCACAGGCAAATTAAGTGCAAGTGCTAATTAAGGTAAGTAAAGTAAGTAAATAGTTACAGTAGAATAATTATTAATTAAGCCTTTGTTCATTATTAATTAAGCCTTTGTTCATTATTAATTAAGCCTTTGTTCATTATTAATTAAGCTTTTGCTCATGCTTTATTAAGGCTAAATAAGGTGTAGTTATTATAAAGTGTTACTAAAAAAAATATAAAAATACTATTCTGTTTTTGCACTCATCAGGTTCCAATCAGCTCAAATAATGAAATGACCCTAATACAGTACAGTCCTGGTCTCAGTCCCAGTCTGGTCCTGGTCTGGTCCCATTCTCAGTCCCGGTCTCAGTCCTGGTCCTGTTCCCGGTCTCAATCCCGGTCTCAATCCTGGTCTCAGTCCTGGTCTGGTCCCAGTCTCAGTCCCAGTCTGGTCCTGGTCTGGTCCCAGTCTCAGTCCCGTCTTGTCCTGGTCGTGGTCCTGGTCTGGTCCTGGTCTGGTCCCAGTCTCAGTCCCAGTCTGGTCCTGGTCTGGTCCCAGTCTCAGTCCCGGTCTCAATCCTGGTCTCAGTTCTGGTCTGGTACCGGTCTTAGTCCTAGTCTCAGTCCTGGTCTGGTCTCGGCCTGATCCCAGTCTCAGTCCCGGTCTTGTCCTGGTCTTAGTCCTGGTCTGGTCCTGGTCTGGTCCCAGTCTCAGTCCCAGTCTGGTCCTGGTCTGGTCCCAGTCTCAGTCCCGGTCTTGTCCTGGTCTTAGTCCCGGTCTGGACCCTAATACAGTACATATTAAACTTGTTCAGATCATTTCTGTGCTTCAAATAGACTCTGTAAAATTATTAAATCTCAGACCAGGCCTCACGTGAAAGAACCTCCAGAATTCCCTCCCTGAGCTGCAGAAGTTGCACTAGCACCGACTCACGATCGGCCGTCGGCGTTGGAGTTTAAGCAGTGAACGTGCAGATCAGAGAGAGGCATTTTAGTTTCAAACCAACTGGATTTCAGCTTTGAACCTGGCAACCCAAACCGAGCGACTCATGTGAGGCTCATTCTGCGTTCTGATTGGATAATCCTCTTGAACCAAAACACCAAATTATAACATAAACAGCTTGTCCATCACGTCCAATGTTTTAGTAATTCAGAATAAATCAGCGTTACAATTGTTCTCGGGTAAAATCTGTATGTGATTTGAACATGTTTGGATTGTACCTGAGGACAGGACAGGTCAAGTTGAATCCGTGTATCATTCGTTCATTCATTTTTCAATATAAAACCAAAAATAAGAAAATGAAAAAAGAACAGTTTTCTTACTTTTTTCAGTTTTCGATTTTGTGTTTAAATGAAGAATGGAAAAAACAGGATAACGACCGTTTCCCGTTTACGTGACTTCCGTGACTGTGATGCCGGACTTTTGCATCGCGTACGGACTGAACCAGGACTGATCCAGGTCCGAGACCAGACCAGGACCAGAGCGGGACTGAGACTGGGACCAGACCGGGACCAGAGCGGGACTGAGACCGAGACCAGTGGTCCGAGCGGTTCCGTGTCATCGTCTCCGCGCTGGTTCCGTGTGGTGAAAGTGACAATGTGCTGTGGACTACAGGTCCGGACGGGCTGCTCTGGTCCTCCGCGCTCAAGAACCACGGCTGGTTCCGAGGTGGAGCAAAGCAACAAACTGACGCTTTCACACCAACGAAAATTAACCGAACTAAGAGCTTTTGGTTCAAATGGACCAGGTCCAGGACCAGACCGGGACCAGAGCGCTACTGAGACTGGGACCAGACCGGGACCAGAGCGGGCCTGAGACCGAGACAAGACCAGGACCAGACCGGGACCAGACCGGAGGCTCAGAGCCCACGGCAGGACCGGAGCTCGAAGCTGAGGCTCGGACCCCGTGGAGGCTCGGAGTCAAAGCTCGGAGTCAAGCTCGGAGTCCGCTCTGGTCCCGGTCTCAGTCCCGCTCTGGTCCCCGGTCTCAGTCCCGCTCTGGTCCCGGTCTGGTCTCGGACCTGGATCAGTCCTGGTTCAGTCCGTACGCGGTGCAAAAGTTCGGCATCGCAGTCACTGAAGTCACGTAAACCGGAAACGGCCGTTATCCATTTTTTCCATTCTTCATTTAAACACAAAATCGAAAACTGAAAAAACGAATCGTTATCCGTTTTTTTCATTTTGGTTTTGGAGACAAATAGTGAAGAAAACTGTTGTTTTTTCGTTTTCTTATTTTTGGTTTTACATTGAAAAACGAATGAACGAATGATACACGGATTAAGTTGCTTTAAGCTTCTCCTTCTTCCTTCACTCCCTCGAAATTTTCCTGCTCAGAAATACTTTGGCCCGGCCTCTGCTCGCGCTCTGTGTTTACCCGAATCAGCAGAAACCACACAATCTTGTCATTACATAACAGACAGACTGGCTAAAGAGACACCGCTGTGTTCAAAACGGACCTACAGCAAATTCAACCAACTCACCCTCGCTAAACACCGGTGGTCTGATTCCGAGCACGTCCGGACTATTCCGCAGTTCGGATCTAAATTAATAGTGTAAACCTAGAAAACCCGGAACAACACGAGCGGGAGTAGAGTAAACAAAAACAAAACTATAATATTTTGTATCTTTCCCCCGTGTTATAATGTTGTTCCCTCAAAACTGTTGGGCAAGTTACTTCAAAACTGTAACGTGTTTATTTATTTGTGACGTGTTTCTGTCGTTTTAAAGTGATTCGTTACATCACATTACACGAATATTACAGCACTTTAAAGTTACTCAACAAAATAACGTCGTTAATCGTCAAAGAACAATCAGCGAGTGAAGATGGAGAAGTTTTGAGTCGTATATGGACTGAACCAGGACTAAACCAGGACTAAACCAGGTCTAAACCAGGTCTAAACCAAGTCTAAACCAGGTCTAAACCAGGACTAAACAAGGACTAAACCAGGTCTAAACCAGGACTAAACTAGAGCTGAACCAGGACTAAACCAGGACTAAACCAGGACTAAACAAGGACTAAACCAGGACTAACCCAGGACTGAAGCAGGACTGAAGCAGGACTGAACCAGGTCTAAACCAGGTCTAAACCAAGTCTAAACCAGGTCTAAACCAGGACTAAACAAGGACTAAACCAGGTCTAAACCAGGACTAAACCAGAACTGAACCAGGACTAACCCAGGACTGAACTAGGACTGAACCAGGTCTAAACCAGGTCTAAACCAAGTCTAAACCAAGTCTAAACCAGGACTAAACAAGGACTAAACCAGGTCTAAACCAGGACTAAACTAGAGCTGAACCAGGACTAAACCGTTCTCAGTCCTGGTTTGGTCCCAGTCTGGGCCTGGTCTGGTCCTGGTCTGGTCCCAGTCTCAGTAATGGTCTGGTCCCGGTCTCAGTCCCGGTCTCAGTCCTGGTCCTGTTCCCGGTCTCATTTCTGGTCTCAGTTCTGGTCTGGTCCCAGTCTCAGTCCTGGTCTCAGTCCTGGTCTGGTCTCGGTCTGGTCCCAGTCTCAGTCCCGGTCTCAGTCCTGGTCTCAGTTCTGGTCTGGTATTGGTCTCAGTCCCCAATCTCAGTCACGGTCCTGGTCCCGGACTCAGTCTTGGTCTTTTTTTCATTTTCTTATTTTTTGGTTTTATTTTGAAAACCGAATGAACGAATGACACACGGTTTAAAATACTCAGTTTCAATTCCCAAACCTGATCTTTCCTGGAAAACAGAATATATTTGTATCGTATTTCACAAATGTCTAGAATGCAAAACAACATTTCACAGCAGCATAACTCGACTGAATCCTTGAATGTGAGAGTAAAAATAGCCGCTGGTGTAAACGTGACCGTGGAGACCAGACAAACTCCACATTCAAGTCCAGAGCGACGCGATCGGTCAATGTCACACTCGCTCTACGAGGGCAGAACATCACACAGAGATCACATGAGAGCACGAGAGAGAACGCACACGACACAACACAACACACAACACAACACACAAACACAACACACAACACAACACACAACACAACACACAACACAACACAACACACAAGACACGGAAACACAACACAACACACACAGAAATACATCACACAGAGATCACATGAGAGCACGAGAGAGAACGCACACGACACAACACAACACACACAACACAACACAACACACAAACACACAAGACACAACACACAACACAACACACAACACACACACACAAACACAACACAACACAACACACACAACACAACACACAACACACAAACACAACACACAAACACACACAACACACAAGACACGAAACACAACACAACACACACAGAAATACATCACACAGAGATCACATGAGAGCACGAGAGAGAACGCACACGACACAACACAACACACACACAACACAACACAACACACAAGACACAGACACGGAAACACAACACAACACACACAAGACACACGGAAACACAACACAACACAACACACAGACACAACACAATACACAGACACACGGAAACACAACACAACACACACAGAAATACATCACACAGAGATCACATGAGAGCACGAGAGAGAACGCACACGACACGACACAACACACACACAAACAACACAACACAACACACAAGACACAGACACACGGAAACACAACACAAAACACACAGAAATACATCACACAGAGATCACATGAGAGCACGAGAGAGAACGCACACGACACAACACAACACACAAGACACAACACAACACAACACAACAAACACAACACAACACACAACACACAGACACAGAAACACAACACACAGAGATCACATGAGAGCACGAGAGAGAACGCACACGACACGACACAACACACAAGACACAACACAACACAACACAACACACAACACACAACACAACACACAAGACACAGACACGGAAACACAACACACAGAAATACAACACACAGAGATCACATGAGAGCACGAGAGAGAACGCACACGACACAACACAACACAACACACAAGACACACAACACAAAACACAACACACAGACACAGAAACACATCACACAGAGATCACATGAGAGCACGAGAGAGAACGCACACGACACAACACAACACAAACACACAAGACACAACACAACACACAGAACACAACACAACACACAACACAACACAACACACAAGACACACAACACAACACAACAGACACAGAAACACAACACACAGAGATCACATGAGAGCACGAGAGAGAACGCACACGACACAACACAACACAACACACAACACACAAGAACAACACAACACACACAGACACAGAAACAACAACACACAGAGATCACACATGAGAGCACGAGAGAGAACGCACACAACACAACACAACACACACAAGACACACAACAAACACAACAACACAAGACACAACACAACACAAACAACACACACAGACACACACAGACACAACACACAAGACACAACACAACACACAAGACACAGACACGGAAACACAACACACAGACACAGAAATACAACACACAGAGACACACGGAAACACAACACAACACACACAGACACACGACATGGAAACACAAACACAGAGATCACATGAGAGCACGAGAGAGAACGCACACAACACACAACACACACGACACACAAGACACAACACAAACACAACACAAAGACACAACACAACACACACAACACACAAGACACAACACAACACACAACACACAGACACGGAAACACAACACACGGACACAGAAACACAACACACAAGACACAGACACGGAAACACAACACAACACACACAGACACACGGAAACACAACACAACACACAGACACACGGACATGGAAACACAACACACAGACACACAACACAACACAACACAGATAAAGAGTAAAAGGGCGGAGCTGGAGCCGTACGGAGTCAAGATTATTCAGTTATTTGATCACAGTGAGTGTTCAAGTCACAATGTACAAAGAGTGAAAACTAAAAATGTAGAATAATTATGAGAATTTTAGAAACAAAATGAAATATTACAAATTTATAAATGTAAAAGTCTTTATCTGGTTGTTTATGTCACATCAAGTTGACTTTTAGAAGGACTAAGTCTGGTCTAACAGAACTAAACAAGGACTAAACCAGTACTAAACCAGGAATAAATCAGGACTAAACCAGGACTAAAGGAGGACTGAACCTGGCCTTAACCAAGAATAAACCAGGACTCAATTAAATCTAATATAATTAAATCTGGTCTAAACCAGGACAAAACCATGTCTAACAGGACTAAACCAGGACTAAACCAGGACTAATAAACCAGGTTGAACTAGGTCGAATAGGATTAAGTCTGGTCCAAAGCAGCACGAAACCAGGTCTAACAGGACTAAACCAGGACTAAACCTGGGCTGAACAAGGACTAAACCATAACTGAACACGGCCTTAACCAGAAATAAACCCATACTAAACCAGGACTAAACCAAGATTCAACCAGGATTAACACAGGCTAAACTAGGCCTAAACCAGGACTAAACCAGGGTTAAACCTGTACTAAACCAGGAATAAATCAGGACTCAACCAGGACTAAAGCAGGACTGAACCCGGCCTTAACCAGGAATGAACTCAGACTAAACCAGGATTAACCCCAGAGTAAACCTGGACTAAACCTGGGATAAACAAGGACTAAAGCAGGACTAAAGCAGGGCTGAACCTGACCTTAACCAGGAATAAACCAGGGCTAAACGAGGACTGAACCAGGACTAAACCAGGACTGAAACTGGCCTTAACCAGGAATGAACCCAGATGGCACCAGACATGGCCTCGGTCTCAGTCCTGGTCTAACCCAAGGATGTTTAGTTTGGGTTTAGTCCTGGTTTATTTTAAATTAATCCTGGTTTAGTCCTAGTTGAGTCCTGATTTAGGACTAAAGCAAGACTAAACCAGGACTAAACCAGGACTAATGCAGCACTTCACCTGGACTAAACCTCCAATAAACCAAGACTGAACAAGGACTAAAGCAGGACTATACTACGACTGAGCCAGGACTAAAGCAAGACTAAACCAGGACTGATCAAGGACTAAACCAGACCAGACACAACCATCCCAGAACTAAACCAGGTCTAAATCAGGTCTAACTGTTAACACTGTTGATTATGAACCATGTGCAGTATCAAACACATCCTGCCTGGTGTTTGGCACAGGACGTGAAATACTTTGGCCTGGGATTACACAGAGTATTTTCGGTCCAAATATAACCGTACTGTTCCGGGCCGGGCCGGGCGGACGTGTTTGGTGGTGTCGTCCCGATGGAAAGTCCTGTTTATAGACACAGACAAGTGGACTCCAGCGTGTCAAAAGTTAAATTGAAGTTATTTTTGTCCCACACCAACGGGCATTAAACACTTTAGAGGAGGAAATGCTTCTAAAATTGTACAATAATCTCAAAGACTCGCTTTTTGAGATGGCGTAAAATGGACTTTCAGGAGTTTTTGACGGTGATTTAGTGTCGGCTCGGAGGGAGACCAGACGAGGACGGAGTGTTTACGCTGGAGGAGAGTGAGGAGTGCGCTGGTCCAGATAAAGCAGGAGCACGCGGGGAAGTGTCCACACGAACTCCGGACTCGTTGTATTCACAGGATTCGTGGGACGAGGGCTTGATTTTCTTTTTCTCGAACGTCCGCTCAAGATTTTCCCTCATCCTAAACTTTCTAGTTGTATTTCATTTGACACTCACGGTAGAGTTCTCCTGTATTGTCCCGTTTTTGAATAACCTTGCAAGATTAGAGGTGTGCAAAAACTAAATATCAATATATCGTATCGTTTAATGTGATGATACAGTATGAATTGAATGTATTGCGAGTGTGCTGGGGTTATGTACTTTTGTGTGATTGTTGCTGTACTTTTCCCCTGTCCTGTAGATGATTTCACATCAACCTGCCGAGGAACAATCTTCACATGTTTTTTAAATGTTCATTAATATGTGCTGTCCCTTTACAAAAAAATAAATAAGAAATAAATAGGCTATAAATTATTTCGTTAAAGCTCTACAGCACAGGTGTCAAACATAAGGCCCGGGGGCCAGATCCGGCCCTCCACGACCTTTAATGTGGCCCTTGGCTGATTTTCTAATAAAATATTTTAATCATATTTTCTATTAAAATATTGGTAATTTTCTGTTCCGCTTAGCATAGCAGTGTCTCCAGCGTCTCTGTACGTGGCCCCTCCCACCAGAGCAACACAAATGAAGACTTGTCTCTTTCCAAAAGCTCTTAAAGGACGATCGTTTTGACTGTTGAATGTGACACCCTCATCAGTAAAATGTAAAAAATAGAAAAAGTGGAGCCGAGTGCAGGATTTTACAAGAAAAAATTTACTTATTCCTATTTGCATACAAGTTCATGTTAAAACATTGTGTTGAAATAGCATTTTTTCTAATAATATTATAATATTTTGTAAAAGAAAGAGTGTAAAAGAAAGATTTCTGTAATAGATTTGTGTTTCTCTGCACAAATATTTGAACTTATTGCTGTTTTTGGGGTTTATATGCCATGAGTTTTCTGATCCGGCCCCTTTGGGATCAAAGTAGGTTGGATACGGCCCCCGGACCAAAATGAGTTTGACACCCCTGATCTACAGTTTAGTTGCTTGTTAAGTGGAAGGAAAGTTGTTTATTGAACACATTTTACATTTTCACTGTTTTGATGATTAAAATGTTTGTGTTTGCAAAGACTTTTAGTATCACAGCCATGATTTAGCGTTTATTTTTTATTGAACCGCATGTATGTATCATATCGTGGCCAATGTTGGAGCGTGGGATTGACAGGTGGATCGGTGCAGACGATGCGGTCGCTGTATCGGACCGTTGTGGTGAAGAGGGAGCTGAGCTGAAAGGCAAAGCTCTTGATTTACCGTCAGTCTATGTTCCTCCCCTCACCTATGGTCATGAGCTCTGGGTAAAGACCGAAAGGACGAGATCGTGGATACAAACGGCTGAAATGAGTTTCCACTGAAGGGTGAGGAGCTCAGTTACACGGGAGAAGCTCGGATCCTCCACATCGAGAGGAGCAGCTGAGAATCCTGCATCTGTTCTGCATCCTGGGCGTCTCCCTCGGTAGGTGTTCCGGGCGTGTCCCACCGGGAGGAGGCCTCGGGAAAGACCCAGGACACGCTGGAGGGACTATGTCTCTGGGCTGGACCTGGGAACACCTCGGGATCCCCGCGGAGGAGCTGGAGGAAGTGTCCGGGGTGAAGGAAGTCTGGGAGTCCCTGCTTAGACTGCTGCCCCCGCGACCCAACCACGGATAAGCAGAAGAAAATGGATGCATGGATCGTGGCCAATGTATCGAGGTATGTATCGTATCGGCAACTTCTTAATGACACCCAGCCCTTGGCAAGATGGATTCTCACGATATTTGTGAATTAAAAAGCTCCTGAGAATCCATCACGGCACCGACTGCTGCGACAGAGCCCGCCTGCTGATCAATCTCAGAGCAACACTGAGGTTTGGGCAGAAGTCAAAGACAAAGCGCCAAGTGAACCAAAGATGATGTGCGTGCTTTTCTCTCATGACTTTTTGCCTTTTCTTGTTTCTATTTCAGTGAGATCTCTTACAGTGTTTCATAATTTGGAATAAATAAAAAAAATTCAGACTGCAGACGTACACGTAGACATGTAGGGTTCTGAGAGTGACAACAACAAAAGCACTTATTTCAACACACCAACCACTCCAAACCTTTTCACATTTCAAGCCGTGTGAACTCTACTTCCTCCACGTTGACCTTCTGACCCTCACCCGGCCCTCAGCCCGAGCCTGCCCTGATAACCCCTGACCCCGAGCCCGCCTCAAGTATCAGTAACGTCTCCCGTCACACAGAGGAACGCTGATAAGACAAGCGACTCCTGCAGGCTGAGGAAGTTTGCACCATCTCAGACTCTCAAATCTTTATCAGATCTGGTGTCGGGAAGAGGTCTAAGTGTGGACAAGTGCAAACAACACCTAAAAATAAGACGATAAACTCTTTTGACATTTTATAGACGCCGCAAATATTAAACCAGAACCTCCAAATGACGAAAGACAAGTTGAGACAGAGACTGAACATGTGTGATTTTCTTTTTTTTTTTCTTTTTTTTTTTTTGGGGAGGTGTTGGCGCAGAGTGAGACCTTCTCTTACTGCGTCTGCGATCAATCTCTGTCAAACATGTGACTGTGAGTAAACAAGCCGCTCTCAGAGGAACGCAAGAGCTCTGCCGAGAATTGCACGCTTTCTACTCTTTTCTTTTTCATTTTTGAACTTCAACAAACACGAAAACACGGCGAGCATGCAGCGCTCGTGTCAGCTGACCATTGCTTTTATCACTCATCTCAGACAATCTTTGTAATGCGGGCTGTTTTATAATCTAGAATTCCACATGTCTTGAAGCGTGACGTCTAAAAAAAAAGGTTTAAAATGAAATAAACAAACAAGGCTTCTCTGTTTCGTCTCCAGCAGCAGCAGAGACAGACAGTAGCTCCTCCCACACTGACCTGCTCTTTTTTTACACAAGCTGTGCTCTAACATTTACTTTCTGGACACTAAAACGATGTTATATTACGTAGAAATGTCTCACCAGACGAGAGAGTCTGGTGAAAAAGATTGTGTATATCGAGAGTCATGTCGTGGGTACAGATACGAGCGCTTTTGATTAAAGCTGATGTAAAGCCAAAAAGTTATTATAAAGTATTAAAAAGTTAATATATTTGTTATTCCTGGGTCTATAAATGCAAAATGGAGCTAATTTTCTTGGGGGTCAGCTCTATGTTCCCTCATTTTAACAGGATTTTTCTTATTTCAAAGATTTTTCTCAAAATGAAACTCTAATTCCAGTGATTTTTATTTTTATACCGCATTTAAAGAGACGATTCAGTCATTTCAACCGAGGATCCTTTACATAAAATCTGATGCAACTTGATGATAAAGGAAATATGGGAACATAGAGCCTAATTTTTGAAAAAAACAAACAAACAAACAAACAAAAAAACTTAGAATGAGGAAACATAGGGCGGTGGGAACAGTTACTGTGTGATAACTGTTTTCCTTTCAGACCAAAATAAATACCAACACAGCGCAGATGGAGCGACACGTGTGTATTGACTGAACACATGTACCAAATCGTGTCACCAATATCGAACGATTCAATATTATATCGAATATCACTGCATCCCTAACTACTACTATGACTTCTGTTACCTACAACTATCACTAGTAATTCTTTCTCAGATGGATTATGCGTCTGTCATTTGGTCAAACACATGTGAGAGTAACTTGTACAGGTTACAAGTCACTCGCCCGGATTGTTGGCCTGATTGTAAAATGCAAACTCAAACACCATTTTTTAACATGTATTAGAAATATAATTTTAACTAAAATCCCAGAAATAATTTATAACAAATGAGCTTTTTTCTCAGATACTCACAATTATGAAACCCGTCAAAGCCAAAGCGGTGTTTGAAAATAACAAAAGCTATTTCAAAAAAAGTAAAAACTGTTCATTTTTACACAATGATTAGTTACTGTTTATTTATGTATTATTGTTAATGATATCTGTTTTAATTGTTGTTTCCTTTTACATTTTGTTGATTACTTTTCCTACACATTGAGTGCGTATACATGGACATCAGTAACCCGGTTATTAGCCATACCCCGGTTATGTCAGTATTCGGGTTACTGCGTATACATGCGCACTGAGAAACCGGGATACTCATATCCGCGTATACATGATCAAATGGAGTGTCCCCGTTTCTTGACATAATCTTACAAATGCGCAGGCGCAAAAATTAACTTAAATCAATTTCATAAACCAGGAAAAATACAAACCGTGAGCTCCTTTAGCATAAGAAGCTAAGGAGCTACGAGATCTCCCACAATCCACTGCGCAGATTCTTCATTAAAATCTTCTGCATAAATAAACTCAACTTTACAACATATAAACCATAAACACTATAGACACATCAGCCCGTTTGATCAGATAATTCAGCTGTGATCACATTTGTTTACGTTTTACAGAAACGAAACTTAAGACCGTTTGGCTAATTAGCATAAACTGTTAGCGGCGAGAAAAACAACTCGCTCCTTGCGCCGCTGATGCGATCAGTTTCTTTTGGACTAAATGACACGACTCTGTGGATTATGTGTGTTATTTCTGTGACAGAAGAGGTGCTGATGATGGTAAGTGTGTTCCGTGCGTATAGAGTATAGGAGATAGTTCATGTTTTAGCTTTTCAGCGTCACACGAGCGCAGGTCGTACAAGTGCAAATTGTACGTGTGCAGGTTTAGCGCAGCTCTTTATTTTACAGTCATTTCACTCATTTGGTCACTTTATTTATGTTGGTCAATTTATTTATGTCACTACTGTTTTGGTGAAAGGCTGGAAAGTGTCTTTTGGATGCATGCGCACTCAACTTTATGTTGCAGTAACCGGGGTACTGCGTTTACATGCCACAAGTAACCCGGTTATTATCGGAATAAACCAGCTACAGTAACCCGGTTTCTAATAACCGGGATACTGCCATAACCGGGTTACTGAAACCGGGTTACTGCGTTTACATGCACCATCAAGAAACCGGGATACTCAAAAAACCCAATCATAACCGGGTTATTGATGTGCATGTATACGCACTCATTGAGCTTTCATGTCTTGTTGTTTTGTGCGTGTGTCCGTATGTGAGAAATGTATGTTTTATTATGTATTATTCAATAAAACGTATGTAATGAATTTGAGGAGACCCCAAGAAGAACTTACTAATATGAAAACTTCTGTTATGTGCTATGACAACTACTACAACACTACTACAGCTACTACAACAGATACTACTACAATACAACAACAACTACTATTAATACTACGATTTCACTACTTCTATCTAACACATCTGTGACCATCTTTGATCCTGAAATGAGAGACTTTAAAAGTTTCTCTTTTATTGGTCGTCACATCTGGGCCAAACTACTTCATTAACTTCAGTGAAAAACCAACTAACCAACTTTCCATAAACCACCAGTCGGCTCATTTTTAAAACATAAAGTAACACGAGTTTGTTACTCACTTTTACATCAGATTTACATACTGTCATTTTAATTAGAGGATTTTAGAGTATTCTATATTCTACTACTACTATGACTACTTTGATACTACTTCTACAACTATACGACCACTGATTCTACTAGGACGACTATAACAGCTACTATTATTATTACTACTAGTACTACAACCTTGTCCTGTCTCTTCTTGTCTGTTTTATGTGAAACTATTGGAAAACATCTTTGAGATACAAAACACATTTATTATTATTATTACTACTACTACTACTACTACTACTACTACTGATAGGACAACAATAACAACTACTACTACTAACTACTACTACTACTACTACTGATAGGACTACTACACTACTACTACACTACTACACTTTACTACTACTACTACACTACTACACTACTACACTACTACTTTACTACACTACTACTACTACTACTACACTACCAACTACTACTACAAACTACTAACTACTACTACTACACACTACTACTACTACTACTACTACTACTACTACTACTACTACTACTACTACTACTACTACTACTACTACTACTACTACTACTACTACTACTACTACTAATAGGGCTACTACTACTACTACTACTACTACTACTACTACTACTACTACTACTACTACTACTACTACTACTACTACTACTACTACTACTACTACACTACTACTACACTACCACTACTACTACTACTACTACTACTAACTACTTACTACTACTACTACTACTACTTACTACTACTACTACTACTACTACTACTACTACCTACTACTACTACTACTACTACTACTACTACTACTACTACTACTACTACTACTACTACTACTACTACTACTACTACTACTACTACTACTACTACTACTACTACTACTACTACTACTACTACTACTACTACTACTACTACTACTACTACTACTACTACTACTACTACTACTTACTACTACTACTACTACTACTACTACTACTACTACTACTACTACTACTACTACTACTACTACTACTACTACTACTACTACTACTACTACTACTACTACTACTACTACTACTACTACTACTACTACTACTACTACTACTACTACTACTACTACTACTACTACTACTACTATTAGTACTACAGTGACTACTTTAACTTCCACTCCTGCTGCTGCAGCTGCACCACAATTAGTCCTACTACAACACAACCACATTACTACAAAAATAAAATAAAAATAACCGCTGGGAGGAAGTAACACGTGTCTGCTCCGAGCTTCAAAACGCGGTTAGAGCTTTTATAACTTTTATAACTTTTCATCACATTTGCACCCTGTAATTGCGACGGTTTAATTAAAGGATTCTGTAAACAAATGGGTCTGTTTTTTGAAGTAAACGTAGTGAGGCGTGTTTGTGAGGCGAGCGCATGTGTGCCCGTCTGCGTCTCGCTTTGTTGCCTCGTAAAAACTCGTTACGATTATTGCCTGTGTCATAAACTCAGCGGTAAACAAACTCATGTCAAATGGGAGTTTAAAGAGTCTGGATTACTCCGCGAGCGATTGGAGGATCAGCTTTTAACAATGTACAAATATGTCAGCGTGTAAAGGAACTGTAGCCTCTAAAAAAAAAAAAGTACTACAATCACAACTGGACCTGTCAAAAGTAACGAAAGTCAGATGCCAAAACTATAAACTCATTTTTCTCAGGTATTGATACTAAAAAAGTTCCATTTACAATAATTCCAAATGTTCTGTCCTCTTCCTTTCAGAGCTTTTCTGATGCTTTTGCTGCTTCCAGACATGGATTTTCATGTTAAAGCATTTGACCAATCACATTTCAGCCGTCATTTGTTGCCGGGTAGAGTCAAAATCAAAGAAGTCTACCTCAGGCCTTCACAATCCGTCCTGCAGGCCTCGAACACAAATTAAATGTCCATGAAACTGTTGCTTCAACCAATCAGATTTTGAGTTGGTGTCACCAGGGCCTTTAGCAGACGTACGACGACGTCACCGGATTCAAACCCGCTGATTGGACAGTCAGAAAGCGAACCAGCCAAAGCAGCAAACTGTGTCTGTAAGTATTGGGCTACGCAAATCGAAATTATTGTTACTGTGTATTACTATTATTAATTACAAGTGGAGTAGTGAGGATTTTTTCAGTGGGGGTAGGAGATTCATGACTAAACTAGGACTAAACCAGGACTAAACCAGGTCTAAACCAAGACTGAGTGTCGGGAAACGGAAAGGAAAGGACCGCCGGCACAGAGCTCCTCCCCACGGGGCTATGTGCAGCCGCCGCCCGATCACGCAGCCTGCTCCACAGGTGCGGGGTTCTCTCTTTCTCAAATACAATATTATCAACCAATCAAACTTTATTTATAGAGCCATTTTCATACAAAAAAATGCAACACAAAGCACTTTAGTCTCATTAGTCTTGGTTTAGACTTGGTTTAGTCCTTATTTACCCTTTGTTTAGACCTGGTTTAGTCCTGGTTTAGTCCTTGTTTAGCCCTGGTTTAGACCTGGTTTAGTCCTGGCTTAGTCCTGGTTTAGTCCTGGCTTAGTCCTGGTTTAGTCCTGGTTTATCCTAGTTTAGTCTTGGTTTAGTCCTGGTTTAGTCCTGGTTTAGTCCTGGTTTAGTCTTGGTTTAGTCCTTGTTTAGTCCTTGTTTAGACCTGGTTTAGACCTGGTTTAGTCCTGGTTTAGTCCTGGTTTAGTCCTGGTTTAGACCTTGGTTTAGTCCTTTTTAGTTTGGTTTAGTCCTGGTTTAGTCCTTGTTTAGTCCTTGTTTAGTCCTGGTTTAGACCTGGTTTAGTCTTGGTTTAGTCCTTTAGTTTTAGTCCTTGTTTAGTTCCTGGTTAAGTCCTTCTTTAGTTCTGGTTTAGTCCTTGTTTAGTCCTTGTTTAGACCTGGTTTAGACCTGGTGTAGTCCTGGTTTAGTCCTTCTTTAGTCCTTCTTTAGACCTGGTTAAGTCCTTCTTTAGTTCTGGTTAAATCCTTGTTTAGTCCTGGTTTTAGTCCTGGTTCAGACTTGATTTATTCTTGGTTCATTCCTGGTTCAGTCTTGGACCCTCGTATCAGATCGATATCAGATATCAGTGTTTTCCGCCGCCTTGACAACACGTGGTCCGCGCCTTGACCACGTCTCTTCAAACCTCGTGAATCCTCACAAAACTACGGTTGTGGCACGACCACCCCTCCCCGTCTTTCTGTAGAACAAGATGCTTTTATAACCATTAAACAGTTCTTGAGGCGTGGATTGTTTCAGACGGAGCACTACTGAAGGCCTCGGTGTGAAATGCACCAAACATAACATCTATATCATATTGTATTTTACCATTACACAAAATCTTAGCGACTTTCTGCATTTTGAGTTTTGATTCTACCACCCACAGACTAAACCGAGCTCTCTGTGCCATGTGATCGCTCTCGCATTTATCAGTGTAGCGACATGCTAACAGTGTTTGGAGAACTTTGGTGGATTTGGGCTCTGGCTGAACTCCGCGACCTTTGGAATCCTTTAGAATCCAGGGACTTAAGGAGCAATATATCAGAGAGAGGAGAGAGCACTTCTACAAATAGAAACACACACATCAGTATATACGCTACATTTCTGGCATATTTTGAGAAAGAAGGACCTGTACACGACTTTTCCCATGTATTTGAAAAATGAATATCGTCCCAGTACAGTACAGTACAGTAACGTGTTATAAAAGTAACAAATTATTGTGATGCATTTCTTTTTGCTGTAACGCAGTAATGTGACATTACAGGAAAATCTTTAAAATATTTTATTTGGTACAAATTTGAGTAACGCGCGTTACAATGCTTTTTTAACCTGGATTGAAGTGGTTGGTTTTTCGTTTTTCTTTATACAAATTCACTGAAATCACCACTATATCAGCAGCGGTGAAAGGCCATCGTTACGGCTCTGAATGTCGGGACGGGCCCGGAGGTGCGCCCACGTAAGACCGTCAGGTGCGGGCGAAAGGACCGACGCAGAACTCCACGCTGCGAACCACAGCCGATGCCAGATCGACCTTTGCGGACACCCGACTCCACAGGCTCGGGGTTCTCTCTCTCCTAGATTCCAAGTCCTAGTCCAAGATTAGTCCTGGTTTGGTTCTGGTTTAGTCCAAGGTTTAGTCCTGGTTTAGTCCTGGTTTAGTCCATATACGGCGCATATAAGTTCAGCATCTTCACACAGTTATTTTGGTGAGAATAACAAAGTGCTGCAATAGTCGTGTAATGTTTTACATTTTAAATGCAGTAATATTATAATGTAACAAATCACTTTGAAATGACAGAAACAAGTCATAAAAATAACACATTACAGTTTTGAAGTAACTTGCCCAACAGTGGTCATGAACGGTCTTTGAAGAACAATTTCCTTAATAATTACACGCTCGCTTTACAATTTTATTATTACCAACCTCCACAAATTGGGGGTATCCTTGTTTTTGAGTGTGTGTAAAGAGTTTTTTAACCTTTACGAACCAAGAAGTAACAAAATGCTGATGCGCTGTTAGCATGCTAGTTATCACAGTAATAGAAAAACTCCGCTCTGGTCTCTGAAAGTTGTAAAAAGCTCTCATAAACTCATCGTAGTGAATAATTAGGAAGCTCAGAATTCATAAGGTGAGTGAAGAAGAACTCTGGACGACTGCAAAGAGTTTAAAATGAACTACTTCTGTTTTTATACGGTTTTAAGACAGACAAAATTAGGTACTGTACTTAAAAAAATGTTAAAATATCCTTCAAAAGAAAGCTAAAACAAAAAAACCAAACAAAAACTTACATAATCTGTAAAATGTCATGGGAGAAGTACACAGTGTCACAGTATTGGGGCTCTTGCGGTTCAGAGCTCTGTGTATAATGTGAAGGGAACTCATCCATATTACAGGGAGAACATGGGAGGAACCCGCGAGCAGATTCTGACCACCACATCTGCTCCGGCTGCACGAGCAACGAACTAACAGCGCTGGGAATCACTGCAGAAACTGATACGTGACACATGGATAAAGATGTAGGGAATTCTCATATTGTGATAAACTAACTGAGTGCGTTTCCAGCCACATCAGTATTCGGGATATGCCGTTTACATGCGTGCTGAGAAACCGGGACACTCATATCGACGGAAGCCGAGAGGGTCACAACAAACGCAAACGCCGCAACAAATACAAATGTGAAAACGCAACAAAAAGCCACAACAGACCAAAAAAAATCACAACGGAAATGACCGCGGGGACTCTATTTTCCCACGGACTGATCAAGCGGCAAGTGAAGAAGAAGAACTACAAAGTGAAACGAATAATGATAAAACTATAAATTACTTTTACTTAAAACTATAAATTACTTTACGACTTATAGTTTAGAAAATACGGTAAGCATATTTGGAAGAATTACAGAGCGGCTTAGTCTCTGTTGTCCATTTAAACTCTTAATATTTGAAATTTTAAAAGTCTGTCGTAAAGATTTATGGGAAACGTACCCATAAATTCCACAAATATTTAATGGGGATGGGCTAAACAAAGGCGTATATTACAATCTTATCTCATCTGACCAGTCGCCTTATCTTGATAACCACAAAATGACCGCGGGACTCTATTTTCCGACGGACTGATCAAGCGGCAAGTGAAGAAGAAGAACTACAACGTGAAACGAATAATGATAAAACTATAAATTACTTTTACTTAGTGCTGTCAAGAGATTAAAAAAATTGAGAGATTAATTAATTATGTATGTATGTAATTATATATCTGTAATTAATTTATCTAATTAATCTCTTTTTTAATCTCACCAAAAATTGCAGAGAAAAGCCTCAACTTGAGGTATTTTCATTTAAATTCATTATTACATTATTTTGGCAGATCAAAATACTGTTATATAACCAAAAAAGTATAAAGTCATTTATTGTTTAACAAACTTTAACAGATGCAGTCATTTACATTCCGCTGTGTTCTTTTGTCAAACTCTAAATAATTTGAAAATACAAATAAAATAAAACATTAGGATAATTAACGATTGATTTTCGATTAATCATTAACATTTTCATATGATAAGTATCATCATTGTTATTACAATTACTAATCTGCATACATAAACTCAACTTTAACATATAAACCATAATAAAGCCACATCAGCGCGTTTGACATTATAATGTGTTTAATGCAGCTCCGTGCAAGTAGAAACCAAACTTAAAGGTTGTATGGAGGATTTTTTTTGTTTCAAGTTGTCAGTGATAGATTATAGAGATGCAGTAGCCTTGTAATTATGATGACCAAAAAAAAGAGAATAAAAATTCATCAACTCTGGACGTGGTGGGGCTAAACATTTGCCAACAGATAACGGATAACGACACTGCCTTGTTATCTGACAGGCTGTCAATCAAACTCCCTACGTTTCTAGCGTAACTGACTTGCCTGCGCCGCCGGTACGTGGTTTACGTACGACTGTCACGCAGTCCACAGACGCAAGACGCACAGATGCTGTTTACTCCACCAACGCAACAGTTCTTAGCGGCTTTTTTGACCTATATCTTCCTCGCAGTTCGCACAAAGTTTGTTGCGATGGCGACAAGAATCCAGGAGCAGTTCGCCGCAAAAGAAAGTCCGTTTTTGAGGTCGCTGAAAGAAGAAGACAAGGGGAAAAGCAGCGAAGCCAAACTAAGGTGATTCTTGAAGATTCATTCCAGCGATGGCGCGACTGAAGCAGACGCAGGGTCTAAAGACTGACGCACTGGTCCACAAATTACTCCTGGACAGGAAACTTCTGCTTATTATGAAAACGTACTTTATTTCCAAGAGCTAGACAAACGTTTTTCAGGACACGAAAGCGATATCCTATGTCTTGAAAACGTAATTTTCAATGGCAAAGAAAGAGTCCGCTTGCTGCTGCGTGTTGTAGCTAGTTCATTCGCACTGAATCTCCGCGCAACCTTCTCTGCACCCCTTTCCTGCTCCTCTCCCCGCTGCCCGATCCGCTCTTCCCCTGCTCCTCACTTCTCCGGGCACGGAATCTCCGCGCACCGCTCCCCTCTCCTCTCTCCTCTCTCCTCCCTGCTCCCTGCTCCTCCGCTCTTCCGCCCCGCTCCTCACTTCTCCGTCTTGCCTAACCAACACTGTAGTTAGTTGTTTACAAGTCATGTGCAGCACCGGCTGTAAACAAACCTGTTTCTGGCGTAAGGAGGAGGCGGGAGGAGGCGTTTCTACGTAGGAGCTGTAGGGGAGGGGGGGTGGTTTCACACATGCGCAACATTTGAAAAAGGACAAACAGTCGCTGGATTTCTCGTTCCTTGGAAAATCCTCTATACAACCTTTAAAACCGCATGGCTAATTTGCATAAACTAAACTGAGAAAAAAAATAAAAAATGCTCTTGTGCTGATGCGGTTCAGCTTTTGTCGGACTCAAGGACACAACTCAGTGGAATATGAGTGTTCTTTCTGTGACAGGGGGATGTTGATGCTGAAGGTGAGTCTGTTCTGTGTGTCGCGATGTTTTCAGAAATCATACGTGTGCAGGTTTATCGCAGATGTGGGCGGAATATTACAATTCTTTGCGGAAGCGAAGTGTTGTTGTCCCATCAACACATAAAAACAGATTTTATAATAGGGGAACTCGTGTACAGAAACAGTAAAGTTAGAGATTAAAAATGAGATTAACGCGATTAAAAAACATGACGCGCAAAATATGACTGTAATTAATTCATCTCAATTAACGCGATAATTTGACACCCCTACTTTTACTTACGTTTCCAACTTCTCCGTTCCTTTACTTTTCACGTTGTAGTCAATCAAAGCAAAGCAAGCAGCAAATATTCAATAATGGCAAAGATCCAATACAAATTTACTCTTGAGAAAAAGATAAAACCTATAAAAATGACAACAAGAAAGAAATTTACAGTTTAATTATCTAATATCTAATCTAACGTTGCTGTATAACCTACTGCCTGCTTGTTATATGTAAGTGAGAAGTGAACTTAGACCACTGCAAACTATTTAAAATGAATGAGTTCTGTTTTTCACATTTTGAAGTCAGTCAAAATCTGCCAGGCCTGTGGAAAATGTTCTTCCCACATATCTGTACAGTTAGTCATGACATATTGATTTCTACAATTCTAAAGGGTTTTTCATTCAGACACAGGAGCGCACAGAGTCTGAGGAGACAAAAGGATCAGGATCAAATGAAAGTCGTGTCTGCAGAGGAAGCTCGGATCAGCAGAAGAGCGCTCAGTGTCATTCCATCCTCCATACAGACGTACAACAACAGATACGCCTGTGTTTCTGTCAATCATTCTGTCTTTTAGTTTATTTCCATTTTTAATATTTGTTTACTCTTTGTTTTTGTAATATATTCTGATGCGTGAGCTACTGTGTCCAACTCATTTCCCCTGTGCATCCATAAAGTTTGTCTGAGTCTAAGTCTAAGTGCTGTGAGGAGGCAGCAGGTTCACTTTTATTTGTCCAGGAGTCACAAGAATCACAAGAATTTAATATTTGAGGAAGGATTTGTGTACGACTTTCAGAAGACCAGGCTCTCAGTTGGTCCAGTTTGGTTTTCTATCTTTCTATTGGACAAATTCACAAAACGATGGCAGATTATCAATGGAGTTACACCACAGAGGTCAATTTGTCATTAAATTTCTCCATTGTCTTTCTGAAACATAGATAAATAAATATAAATAAATACACATCCTCATCTTTGGTCAAATGTTTCCACAGCTGACATTAAACTTAGACGAGCAGGTCAGATTTGTGGATAAAAGAAATATATTAATAACTAAAGGCTGCAACACACTACAGGATTTTTCAGTCTTAAACAATTTTAAAATGTGCAACAAAAAGTGCAAACCCACAGACACGAGGAGAAACTTCTGAGATTTAAAATTTCTGATCGAAAATTGTGAGCGCATCTCGCGTCAACTGTTTCCTAGAACAAAACCACTTGCTTTGAGACTCCTAAGATCAGAGCAGTGTATTTTAGTCTAGATGCAAGACAAAACTGTGTTGTTATTATTTGTGAACACTTGAGATACATGATTTTTAATGCACAAAAGGCTGGAGATAAAGTATGAAGTACAGTCTCTGTCTAGAGAGTCTAGAGTCTACTGTGCAGCTTCACCCTGACCTGCGCTCTGCAAACAGGCATGTGTTGATAAATACACTCGCCTTTTTTCTTCTAAAGAATGATTCAAACTGGATTAACAGCGCTGTTTTGTGGAGGACAAATTCTGTGAATAATATGAATGAAAATGCTGCAGTTTAACATTACAACAAGTAATAAAGTCATAACTTTCCTGAAGTCACTGGATGGATGGACAAAGCCTGGACTTCAGTGACACCGAAACCATCCTGTCGGGATTCAGAAAGACCCGAATAATTCTAACTGGAACTGATGCTGAGTCTGACGACAGCGACACAGAAGAGGAAGCGGCGCAACGTTTACCTCTGGAGGTCGTGGAGTTGCTCAGAAGTGACACCGAGGATGAAGAATTGAATGGATTTAGTGATTTGGAGTGAGATGGAGAGTTTGTTAAACTTGTTCTGTTCTGTTGTTTATGTTACAGTTTATCTGAAGAACTGTTCATATGTGATGTTAACAGTCTGTTGTTCTCTCTTTTAGTGTTATTACTAGAACTTGACTTTCCCGCAAAAAACTTAAATTTTTTTTCTTTTCTTCTTCATTAAGCATTTTTTTGGCTGGTGCGACTTGTAGTTCAGAAAATACGGTAAACATATTTGGCAGAATTTTAGGTTTTCAACATGTTTTTTGAATTCCTACAGAGCGGCTTAGTCTCTGTTGTCCATTTAAACTCTTAATATTTGAAATTTTAAAAGTCTGTCGTAAAGATTTATGGGAAACGTACCCATAAATTCCACAAATATTTAATGGGGATGGGCTAAACAAAGGCGTATATTACAATCTTATCTCATCTGACCAGTCGCCTTATCTTGATAACCACAAAGATGACGTCACGTTGCCAGATATTCTTTCAAATATCTCCAAAACAGATCCAACTTGCACTTTTGCCCTCGTCCTTAACGGAAATCCAGGGGGCTAATTATCAATAATAACGACTTCACTTTCAGCCAATGAAAAGAGAGAGTGGGCGGGGCTTGTTCCCTTTCGCTCCGGGCTTGTATGCTCCGCTCCTCGCTCCAAAACCACACACTAATTCATAAATGACTAACAAAGAGTCCCTTGTGGTTTGGGGGGAGGAGACGGTCGACGCTCGCGGCAAACGGAGCCGCGGCGGAGGAGCGACCCAGAGGAGAGCGAAAAGTTTCAGTCAAGAATTGGTTTTGTGTCGCTTACTACGGCAAAACGATAAACTGTGTAGCTTTTCGGTTTTGGGTCCGTCACCAGATTTTCAGAATAAAAAACTGCAACATCCCTGGTTTGTGGTGGTTGATAATAAAAAAAAAAACTGTGAATCGAGTGCGTGATTATGGAAAATTGTTTTGAACTCGGCACTAATGTGAGTCAGTTTAGTCACATTTTCTTAGTGTGTTGGTTGTTTTTAAGCAGCTTTTTTATATTTTACCGAAACAAATGTCAAGACAGGGATCAGATTGGTCAAAAATAGGGACATGTCTTGTATAAAACTAAGACAAATCACTGGTTTTGGATAAATCTGATGGGACAGGGGACATAGGGCTCAAACCTGGGACTGTCCCGGGTAAACAGGGACGTCTGGCGCCACCTAGTGCCTTTGCTCAATTTCATTTCTCTCCAGCGAGTAAGTCAGGAATCAGAATACACTAGACGGTTCGCGAAAACCCCGGAAGTGCGAGTCCGGACACCAGACAATCAGCGAAGAGTCATACATTCTGTGTTGCCAACGATTCCCGAGTTCGAGGATTTAAAGCAGGAACAAAGAGAATGTTTGGTGAGTTTTATCAAAGGGGAAAGATGTTATTGTCCTTCTTCTTACGGGATTTGGAGCATTACATACGTCATGACTAAATAGCAGCGATTGGTTAAATAAAAAAAGTACCCTAATGCTGCGATGAATCAGGCTAAGAGATGAAGAGACTTGCAAGTCGTGACTTGGACTTGAGTCAGACTTGAGTCACTATTTTTAGGATTTGAGGCTTGACTTGATAAAAATGGACTAAGACTTGGGACTCGACTTGGACTTGAAGGTCAGTGACTTGAAACTTGACTCGGACTTGAGGCCTGTGACTCGGGAAGCACTTTTAAATCTGAATTCTTTCTGTTCTGACCGTAACGATTCACACTAAGATCTTGTCAAAACATTTAAAAAGGAAAAATTAACTACATTAATTTCTACAACTCTTATGTAAATACTCATATATAAATATACTATGATTTTTTAAGTACAATTTATCTTAAAATTCATACAAATTGAAAATAAATTTGAACAGATGACGATTGTTTTTTTGGTTTTTTTTTTCAATTTTGTGTTTAAATGAATAATGGAAAAAAGACGTTTCTGTGACTTAAACTGCGATGACGGACTGAACCAGGACTGAACCAGGACTGAACCAGGTCTAAACCGATCTCAGTCCTGGTCCCAGTCCCGGTCTCAGTTCTGGTCCCGGTCATGGTCCGGTCCTGGTCTCAGTCCTAAACCAGGACTGAACCAGGAGTGCCGGGACTGGCCTGGACTTGCTGTAGACTGTCGGGCGATAAGGAAACTGGGACCAGACCGAGACCAGACCGGGACTGAGACCAAGACTCAGACCGGGACCAGACCGGGACTGAGACCAGGACTGAGACCTGGTTTAATTCTGGTTTAGACCTGTTCAGTCCTGTTTCAGTCCTGTTTCTGTCCTCTTTTAGTCCTGTTTTAGTCCTGTTTCAATCTTGGTTCAGTCCTGGTTCAGTTCTGGTTCAGTCCTGGTTTAGTCCTGGTTCAGTCCTGTTTCTGTCCTCTTTTAGTCCTGTTTTAGTCCTGTTTCAGTCCTGTTTCAGTCCTGGTTTAGTCCTGGTTCAGTCCTGTTTCTGTCCTCTTTTAGTCCTCTTTTAGTCCTGTTTCAGTCCTGGTTCAGTTCTGGTTCAGTCCTGGTTTAGTCCTGGTTTAGTCCTGGTTCAGTCTTGGTTCAGTCCTGGTTTAGGCCTGGTTCAGTCCTGGTTCAGTCTGGCATCACAATTTAAGTCACAGAAACGGGAAACGGCTGTTATTAATTTTTTCCATTCTTCATTTAAACACAAAATCAAAAAATAAAAAAACTAATCATTATCTGTTTTTCCATTTTCGTTTTAGAGACAAATAATGAAGAAAATAATTGTTTTTTCATTTTCTTATTTTTAGTTTTATATTGAAAAACGAATAAAAGAATGACACACGGATTAACCCAAACAATTTAACCGTTTGTGGCGAGTGAAACAATGCAGATACAATCCGGCTTACGACCGGCACGACTGACGCAAATGCGGTAAGCAAAGTGACTCAAATTGTGGCTAAAGGCTAAAAGGCTAAACCTGACAGGGAGAGGTAGGTGTGAGCCCAGACGCGTGCACGGAGCGGGGGAACAGTCCGGGCATTTCACACGCGCCCATGACTGCCGCTTTGTGTGTTTCGCCGAGGTGTGGCGACGCCGCGCTCGGGCACAATGTGGGTTTGAAGCTTAGAGCCGCGGCAACAAGTAAACACACGACGTCAGAGAGAAGGACCAGCGAAGTCTGAATACGGGCTTCACAAAAATCTTTGATACCGTGATCCAACAAAGAATAAGCAAGAGGAATTAAAAATGTAAACGGATTAATGGATTGATGTGTCACAGTGAAATAAAACAAAGCATATTTTACTTCCACGGGGTATTAACTGCTCCCACGTCACTTTTAGATCACCACGTTACCTTTTATTTATCATTTCTGTCATGGCAACAAAGTGATTGGCGGGTTTTGCGGCGACCTGACTCACACGCTGAGCTCAATTTATAACATATCACGGGATTTTAACCAACTAAGGCGACGTTCAGACTGCAGCCTGAAGTGACCCAAATCTGATTTTTTGGCACCGATGTGACCTGGATCTGATCTTTTAATGAGAGTCTGAACGACACAGATACGATTTTTTCAAATGCGACCCAGGACACTTGGGCTACGTTCAGACTGCAGGGCTTTAACGCTCAATTCAGATTTTTTTGTGAAATCCGATGTTTTTTCGAGGTCGTTCACATTTCCAATTAAATGCGACTTGTATGTGACTCCAGTGTGAACATTAAACGGCCCGAAAGTGTCCCACATGTGACACTGGAGACACGACGACGTCAACCGCAGCGAGCGTCTCTGTGTTTACAGAAGTTGTCCAAACATGGACGCAGCATCGAGCACCTGGAGATTTTAAAGTTCCTCTCGTACCGGAGCCAGAACATGAACAACTTACTTGTTTTAAGGAGGAGATTGAGAAGGAGAAGGATGAGGTTTTTGGTCGTGGTGTTTTGTGGGACAGCGGCAGCGACGTCCGTTGAAAGGAACGTGTGGATGTGGAGACGGAGCCAAGAGTGGTGAGTGGTGATGTGCTTCACTTCAGTGACACGGAGTTCATTAACAATTTTCACCTACTTCAGCGCAGAATAGTGACGTTTGTGGCTTGTTGATAACGTGTAGTTGGATGAATGCGATTTGACCGTTCAGACCGAAGTCGCATGTCAAAAGATCAGATATGTATCGGTTTTAGGAGCACATATCCAAGTGTCCTGGGTCACATTTGAAAAAATCTGTGTCGGATCTGTGTCGTTCAGACTGTCATTAAAAGATCAGATCCAGGTCACATAGGGGCCAAAAAATTGGATTTGGGTCACTTCAGGCTGCAGTCTGAACGCAGCCTTGGATATGTGCTTCTAAAACCGATACATATCTGATCTTTTGACATGTGGCTTCAGTGTGAACGGTCAAATCGCATTCATCTACCCACACATTATCAACAAGACACAAACGTCACTATTCTGTGCTGAAGTAGGCGAAAATTGTTAATGAACTCTGTGTCACTGAAGTGAAGCACATCACCACTCACCACTCTTGGCTCCGTCTCCACATCCACACGTTCCTTTCAACGGACGTCGCTGCCGCTGTCCCACAAAAACACCACGACCAAAAAACCTCGTCCTTCTCCTTCCTCAATCTCCTCCTTAAAACAAGTAAGTTGTTCATGTTCTGGCTCCGGTACGAGAGGAACTTTAAAATCTCCAGGTGCTCGATGCTGCGTCCATGTTTGAACAACTTCTGTAAACAAAGAGACGCTCGCTGCGGTTGACGTCATCGTGTCTCCAGTGTCACATGCGGGACACTTTTGGGCCGTTTAACGTTCACACTGGAGTCACATACAAGTCACATTTAATTGGAAATGTGAACGACCTTGTGAAAACATCGGATTTCACAAAAAAATCGGAATTGAGCGTTAAACCCTGCAGTCTGAACGTAGCCTGAGTGCAGCTCAAAAGACACAAGTAAACGTTCAAACTTCAGGGCTTAATGATCAATTTGGATTTTTTTGCGAGGTCGTTCACATTTCCAATTAAATGCGACTTGTATGTGACTCCAGTGTGAACATTAAACGGCCCGAAAGTGTCCTGTTTACACGAGAACGCTTGCGAGTAAAAACGACTAAATATTTTATTCGAAGTGCCTTTCGTTTAGATCAGAGGTGTCAAACATCCGGCCCTCCAAGACCTTTAATCTGGCCCTCGGATGATTTTCTACAAAAATATTTATATTATATTTTCTATTAAAATCTTGTTAATTTTCTGTGGTGTTTATCATATCAGCGTCTCCAGCGTCTCTGTACGTGGCCCCTCCCACCAGAGCAGCACAAATGAAGACTTGTCTCTTTCCAAACGCTCTTAAAGGACGATCGTTTTGACTGTTGACCGTGACACCCTCATCAGAAAAATGTCCAACATGAGAAAAGTGGAGCCGAGTGCAGAATTTTACAACAAAAATTGACTTATTCCTGTTTACATACAAGTGTCGTCCATTTGTTTCACTTAATGCTCCTTATAATCCAGTGCAATTTATGTATGAAAACATTATTGATATTGCGCCTTATAGTCCAAAAAATACGGTACTTAAATTATGTAATATTTTGGTTGTAAATCCAAAGTAAAGCCACAGTTTTCAAGTTTCATTTAAATTGGATTGAATAAAGTTCAGTGGCTCATTTGGTAAAGTCATTAATGCACTAACCAAAATGTTGATGGTTTGGACACGATACATTCTTGTGCTTTTTGGCAAAACACTTCACCCACAGTGCCAAATTTACTATGAAATCTACTGAACAATAACTCCAGTAAAATAAAAACTCAAAAAACCCAAACTAGGATCAAATACTAGCTCCAAAACTGGACTAAACCAGGACTAACCCAGGACTAAACCAAGACTCAACCAGGACTAAACTAGGGCTAAACCACGACTAAACCAGGACTAAACCAAGACTAAACCAAGACTCAACCAGGACTCAAACAGGACTAAACCAGGGCTAAACCAGGATTAAACCAGGACTCAACCAAAACTAAACCAGGACTCAAACAGGACTCAAAAAGGACTAACCCAGGGCTAAACCAGAACTAAACCAAGACTCAAAAAGGACTAACGCAGAGCTAAACCAGGACTAAACCAGGACTCTAACAGGACTAACCTAGAGCTAAACCAGGACTAAACCAGGACTCTAACAGGACTAACCTAGAGCTAAACCAGGACTAAACCAGGACTAACCCAGGACTAACCCAGGACTCAAACATGTCTAACCCAGGACTAAATCAGGACTAAACCAGGACTAAACCAGGACTCAAACAGGACTAAACTAGGGCTAAACCAGGATTAAACCAGGACTCAAGCAGGACTAACCCAGGGCTCAAAACTAAACCAAGACTCCAACAGGACTAACCCCGAGCCAAATCAGAACTAAACCAGGACTCAAACAGGACTAACCCAGGACTAAACCAGGGCTAAACCAGGACTAACCCAGTACTAAACCAGGACTAACCCAGGACTAACCCAGGACTCAAACATGTCCAACCCAGGACTAAATCAGGACTAAACCAGGACTAAACCATTACTCAACCAAAACTAAACCAGGACTCAAATAAAACTAACCCCGAGCCAAATCAGAACTAAACCAGGACTCAAACAGGACTAACCCAGGACTAAACCAGGACTATAACCCAGGACTAAACCAGGACTAAACCAGGACTAACCCAGGACTCAAACAGGACTAACCCAGGACTAAACCAGAACTCAACCAGGACTCAAACAGGACTAACCCAGGACTAACCCAGGACTAACCCAGGACTATACCAGGACTAACCCAGGACTAAACCAGGGCTAAACCAGGACTAACCCAGGACTCAAACAGGACTAACCCAGGACTAAACCAGGACTATACCAGGACTAACCCAGGACTAAACCAGGGCTAAACCAGGACTAACCCAGGACTCAAACAGGACTAACCCAGGACTAAACCAGAACTCAACCAGGACTCAAACAGGACTAAACCAGAACATAAAACAACACATATTAACCAAAAAAAAAAAAAAAAAGTAATTATATTATTTCCTCTTTTCTGTTTTCATTAATCTTGTTTACGAATTTTTTGCCTCTGAGCCTCGGAAATCATTCCATTTCAATTTTCTCTGGTTTGTTACATCACAGTTTTTGCTTTCATAAATCAACAACAGCCTTGTTCTGAGCATTTCACGGCTCATTCCCACTGTGTTTTCTATAAATAACAAATATTTTAATAACGAATAACCGCGCTAAAAGACCCATGAGTTCACAGGAAACACAATTTGACCACAAAATGAGTCTGGGGATGGTTAATGGACTGAAAAACAGAACAGGAAAGTCTGGATTCTTATCTATGACGCAACAAAACAGGCAAAAAATCAAAATGAACTCCAACAACAACAAAGTGGACAATGATATAACGTGTTTAAAAGCTCAATTATTTTGTTAATTTCAGCTCTGAAAGTTCCAATTTCTACTGAACAAAAGGTAAAAGGAGCTGAAAACTTGAAAACTTCCACTGCATGACATCACGAGGTGGAACAGGTGGAGCAAGGTCTGTTTTTTTTTTTCTGAGTGAATTTAGTCATGTTTCACAAAACTCCAAAAACACAAAAAACAAACCTTGAGCAGAACCAGAGAAACGCTGAAAACAAAACCAGCCCAAAGAAAAACATCGATGTACAAGCCCAGAGACGAAGGTAAACAACACACAACACAGAGCCAGAGAGTCCGGGTTTAGTCCCGGTTTAGTTCTGGTTTTAGTCCTGGTTTAGTCCAGTTTTAGTCCTAGTTTAGTCCTGATTTTAGTCCTAGTTTTAGTCCAAGTTTATTCCTGTTTTAGTTCTGGTTTAGTCCTAGTTTAGCCCTGGTTTTAGTCCTGTTTCAGTCTTGGTTTAGTCTTGTTTCAGTCTTGGTTTAGTCCAAGTTTAGTCCTGTTTTAATCCTGGTTTAGTCCTAGTTTAGTCCTGTTTTAATCCTGGTTTAAGCCTGGTTTTAGTACTAGTTTAGTCTTGGTTTTAGTCCCGTTTTAGTCCTGGATTTAGTCTTAGTGTAGTCCTGTTTTAGTCCTGGTTTAGTCCTGGTTTAGACCTGGTTTTAGTCCTGGTTTAGACCTGGTTTTAGTCCTGGTTTTAGTCTTAGTTCAGTCCTGGTTTTGGTTTAGTGGTTTTTGTCCTAGTTGAGTCTTGGTTTAGTGCCGAATTATTTCTAGTTTACTCCTGGTTTTAGTCCTGGCTTTAGTTCGAGTTTAGTCCTGTTTTAGTCCTGTTTTTAGTCCTAGTTTAGTCCTAATTTTGTTCTGGTTTTAGTCCTAGTTTAGCCTTGATTTTAGACCTGGTTTAGTCTTGGTTTAGTCCTAGTTTAGTGCTGTTTTAGTCCTAGTTTAGTTGTATTTTAGTCCTGGTGTTAGTCTGAGTTTAGTTCTAGTTTACTCCTGTTTTAGTCCTGCTTTTAGTCCTGGTTTAGTCTTGGGTTAGTGGTGGTTTATTCCTGATTTAGTCCCGGTTTTAGTCCTAGTTTAGTCCTTTTTTTAATCCTGTTTTAGTCCTTGTATTAGTCCTAGTTTAGTCCTGGTTCAGTCCATTTCAGTTCTGGTTTTAGTCCCGGTTTTAGTCCTAGTTTTGGCTTGGTGGTTTCATCTTAAATCCAGATTAGACCTGGTTCAGACCGAGTATAGTCCTGATTGTCTCTGGTTTAGGTTTGGTTTAGTCTTTGTCATGGTTTTAAACTGTGCCAGACCTGAAAAAGTCCTGATTTAAACCAGGTTTATTTCTCAGACCTGGTTGAGTCTTACTTTTCTTTTACATTTTGTTTAGTCCTGGTTTAGAGTCCAGTCCCAAACAAAACCTCACATCAACTCTCTCTGGTTTAGTCCTGGTTTAGTCCTGTTTCAGACCTGGTTGAGTCCTGGTTCAGACCTTGTTTAGTCGTATTTTAGCCTTAGTTTAGTCCTTGTTTTGGTTTTAGATTGTTGTTTCAGTCCAGGATTAGTCCTGGTTTAGTTTTATCTCAGTCCTGTTTTAGTCTTGTTTCAGTTCAGGTTTAGTCCTGGTTTATTGCTCTTTCAGTCCTAGTTTAGCCCTGATTTGGTTTGAGCTTTTTGTTTAGTCCTGGTTGAGTACTATTTTCGTCCTGGTATTGTCATGGTTTAGCCTTGTTTCAATCCTGGTTTAGTCCTGTTTTAGTCCTTGTTTAGTCCTGCTTTTCGATCCTGGTTTAGTACTATTTTTGTCCTGTTTTCGTCCTATTTTTTGAGTCCTGGTTTAGTCTTGTTTCAGCTAGTGTATTCCAAGTTTAGTTCTGGTTTAGTCGTGTCTCAGTCCGTGTCTTCAGTCTTGTTTAAGTCTTGCTTCAGTCTTGTTTCAGTCCTGGTTTAGTCCTGCTTTAGTTGTCTTTTAGTCCTCCTTCAGTACTAGTTTAGTCTTGCTTTTCAGTCCTGGTTTTGTCCAGCTTCAGTCTTACTTTAGTCCTAGTTTAGTCCTGTTTTAGTCCTAGTTTAGTCCTGTTTTAGTCCTGCTTTTCAGTCCTGGTTTTGTCCTAGTTTTGTCTGCTTTAGTACTAGTTTAGTCCTAGTTTAGTCCTGATTTAGTCCTGCATTAATCCTGCTTTAGTCCTGTTTTAGTCCTGCTTTAGTCCTAGTTTAGTCCTGGTTTAGTCCTGGTTTAGTCCTGTTTTAGTTCTGTTTCAGACCCAGTTTAGTCCTAATTTAGTCCTGTTTTGGTTTTAGTTCTTTGGTTTAGTCCTGGCTGTCCTGGTTTAGTCTTGTCTCAGTCCTGTTTCAGTCTTGCTTAAGTCTTGCTTGAGTCTTGTTTCAGTCCTAGTTTAGTCTGTTTTAGTCCTGCTTTAGTCCTACTTCAGTCCTGTTTCAGTCTTGTTTAAGTCTTGTTTCAGTCCTGGTTTACTCCTGTTTTAGTCCTGGTTTAGTCCTGCTTTTCAGTCTTGGTTTTGTCCTGCTTCAGTCCTGCTTTAGTCCTAGTTTAGTACTAGTTTAGTCCTGCTTTAATCCTAGTTTAGTCTTACTTTAAACCTAGTTTAGTCCTGTTTTAGTCCTAGTTTAGTCCTGGTTTAGTCCTGCTTTTCAGTCCTGGTTTTGTCCTAGTTTTGTGTGCTTTAGTCCTAGTTTAGTCCTGCTTTAGTCCTGTTTTAGTCCTGCTTTAGTCCTGTTTCAGTCCTGTTTTAGTCCTGGTTCCGTCCTGCTTTTCAGTCTTGGTTTTGTCCTGCTTCAGTCCAGTTTTAGTCCAGTTTTAGTCCTGCTTTACTCTTGTTTCAGTCCTAGTTTTGTCCAGCTTCAGTCTTGTTTTAGTCCTAGTTTAGTCCTAGTTTAGTACTAGTTTAGTCCTGCTTTAGTCCTAGTTTAGTCCTGGTTTAGTCCTAGTTTAGTCCTGGTTTAGTCCTAGTTTAGTCCTAGTTTAGTCCTGATTTAGTCCTGCATTAATCCTGCTTTAGTCCTTGTTTAGACCTAGTTTAGTCTTGCTTTTCAGTCCTGGTTTTGTCCATCTTCAGTCTTGTTTTAGTCCTAGTTTAGTCCTGCTTCAGTCCTAGTTTATTCCTGCATTAGTCCTGCTTTAGTCCTGTTTTAGTCCTGCTTTAGTCCTATTTTAGTCCTAGTTTAGTCCTGCTGTTCAGTCCACCTTTAGTCCTGTTTTACTCTTGTTTCAGTCCTAGTTTAGTCCTGGTTCCGTCCTGCTTTTCAGTCTTGGTTTTGTCCTGCTTCAGTCCAGTTTTAGTCCTGTTTTAGTCCTGCTTTACTCTTGTTTCAGTCTTGGTTTTGTCCTGCTTTTCAGTCCCGTTTTAGTTCTCTTTAAGTCCTAGTTTAGTCCTGCTTTAGTCCTGTTTTAGTCCCGCTTCAGTCCACACACCAGTTGATAACAAACCCCAGCACACGACTCCAACACTTCCAACACTTCCAACACTTACAAGCACATGCTGAAACGAAAATCCTCCGAAACCCACTCTCCTCCTCCGCCTCGTCCACTCCCCCTCGTCCTCCGCTCAGCCTCACGTGAATCTCCGGAGCCAAAAAGTCTCCTTTAAAGTCCACCAAAAACAAGTCCCGGGTCCCTTTAAGAAATCCGTGTCCAGGTCCTGCGCGCGGAGAGAGTCTGTGCCTCCGGAGCCGCTGCCTCGGCCGACGCGGGAGAGAAAGTTAAAGGCAGCGACAGACGACTGGAATGTGACAGCGGCGTGGGGCGAGCGCGAGAGAGGCGGGGAGATAGGGAGAGAGAGAGGGAGAGGGAGGAGAGGAGAAAGAAAGAAAGGAGGAGGAGGTGAAACGAGTAGAGGAAAGAAACATGAAAAAAAAAAAAGTGTATGGAGGATTAAAGCTTCTCGATTACACGAAATGGATTCTTGGGAGTTTTAAATCGTGTTGAATCCGTGTGTCATTCGTTCGTTCGTTTTTCAAAATAAAACCAAAAATAAGAAAACGAAAAAACAACAATTTTCTTCGTTATTTGTCTCCAAAAGTAAAATGAAAAAAAAAAAAAAACAGATAATGATTCGTTTTTTCAGTTTTCGATTTTGTGTTTAAATGAAAAATGGAAAAAAAAAAAAAACGGATAACGGACGTTTCCCGTTTACGTGACTTCCGTGACTGCGATGTTGGACTGAACCAGGTCTGATCCAGGTCCGGGACCAGAGCGGGACCACACCGAGACCAGACCGGGACCAGACAGTGACTGAGATCAGAACTGAGACCAGACCGAGACCAGACCGGGACCGAGCTTTTGACTCCGAGCCTCAGCTTCGAGCTCCGGTCCTGCCGTGGGCTCTGAGCCTCCGGTCTGGTTCCGGCCTGGTCTCAATCTGGTCTTGGTCTGGTCCCGCTCTGGTCTCAGTCTCAGTCTGGTCCCGGTCTCAGTCCTGCTCTGGTCTCGGTCTGGTCCCGGCCTGGTCTCGGTCTGATCTCGATTTATCGGTCAGTCTTCGTTCCTCCCCTCACCTCTGGTCGTGAGCTCTGAGTAATGATCGAAAGGACGAGATCGCAGATACAAGCGCTTAAAATGAGTTTCCTCCGCAGGGTGTCTGGGCGTCTCCCTTAGAGACAGGGTGAGGAGCTCAGTCACACGGGAGGAGCTCGGAGTAGAGCCGCTGCTCCTCCACGTCGAGAGGAGCAGCTGAGGCTCGGTCATCTTTTTCCGAATGCCTCCTGGACGTCTCCCTCGGGAGGTGTTCCGGGCATGTCCCACCGGGAGGAGGCCCCGGGGCAAGACCCAGGACACGCTGGAAGGACTATGTCTGTCACGTGGAAACAGAGGAAGGACCCAAAACGCAGGACTAAACTGCCATGACAAGAGACACGGAGAAACTCGGACAGAGACAATGGACCAACAAAGGGCAGACGAGAACATAGGCTATAAATGCACACACATGAATGAGACACAGGTGAGACATTAGGGCGGGGCAAACCATCAACAACAACAAACAATCAGGAAGTAAAACTCAGAACTACAAATGTCAAAATAAAACACAAACTACAACCACTACAAAACATGAACCATGACAATGTCTCTGGACTGGCCTGGGAACAACTCGGGGTCCCCCTGGAGGATCTGGAGGACGTGTCTGGGGTGAAGGAAGTCTGGGAGTCCCTGTTTAGACTGCTGCCCCCGCGACCCGACCCCGGATAAGCGGAAGAAAATGGATGTATGTATGTGAAAGAGCCGAGCCTCCGTGTAGCTGCACATGTCGTGGCAGAATGTAAACACACACTCGTGCACCGAAACAAACGTCCCGTACAGAAACGGTTCAGCACGAACACACGGATGTATGAATGCACTGTTACACCTCTAATCTATCTGTCCGTCTGCATCTCCATCGCTCAAAATGCTCTGCTCCACTCTGTGATGTCATGAAGAGGTAGTTTCCAAGTTTAGAGCGGGAAACAACATTATAACATAGATCAGAAAACACCGTAATAGATGTCGTCATCCTCCTCCTCCTCCTCTCCTCTCCACCTCCTCCTCCTCGTCTTCTCCCCTCCTCCTCCTCCTCCTCCTCCTCCTCCTCCTCCTCCTCCTCCTCCTCCTCCTCCTCCTCCTCCTCCTCCTCCTCCTCCTCCTCCTCCTCCTCTCCTCCTCCTCCTCCTCCTCCTCCTCCTCCTCCTCCTCCTCCTCCTCCTCCTCCTCCTCCTCCTCCTCCTCCTCCTCCTCCTCCTCCTCCTCCTCCTCCTCCTCCTCCTCCTCCTCTCCTCCTCCTCCTCTCTCCTCCTCCTCCTCCTCCTCCTCCTCCTCCTCCTCCTCCTCCTCCTCCTCCTCCTCCTCCTCCTCCTCCTCCTCCTCCTCCTCCTCCTCCTCCTCCTCCTCCTCCTCCTCCTCCTCCTCCTCCTCCTCCTCCTCCTCCTCCTCCTCGTCCTCCTCCTCCTCCTCCTCCTCCTCCTCCTCCTCCTCCTCCTCCTCCTCCTCCTCCTCCTCCTCCTCCTGTCCTCCTCCTCCTCCTCCTCCTCCTCCTCCTCCTCCTCCTCCTCCTCCTCCTCCTCCTCCTCCTCCTCCTCCTCCTCCTCCTCCTCCTCCTCCTCCTCCTCCTCCTCCTCCTCCTCGTCCTCCTCTCCTCCTCCTCCTCCTCCTCCTCCTCGTCTTCTCTGTGTTTCGAAGTTGGAGAAAACTGAAACCACTGCAGACTGGAAAGCATTAACACAACCCCCACACCACACATCCACACGACACGACAACTCACCGAAACAACACAAATGTTTCCCCATAGTCCTTTTTTTTTCACATACAGACTCCATCTCGTCCTAAATTGACTTTCTGGAGCTTTGAACCCTGTTAGGAAGGAACGGGATGAATGTAAGTCATGTAAATCTGTGTCAGTCCTTCATGCGTTTTTCAAAATAAAATCAAAAATAAGAAAACGAAAAATACAACAATTGAACAAAATGAAAAAATGGATAATGACCGTTTCCCGTTTACGTGACTGACACTGCGATGCCGGACTGAAACTGGTCTAAACCAGGACTGAAACAGGACTGAAACAGGTCTAAACCAGGACTGAAACAGGACTGAAACAAGACTAAAACAGGACTAAACCAGGACTAAAACAGAACTAAACCAGGACTAAAACAGGACTAAACCAGGACTAAAACAGGACTAAACCAGGACTAAAACAGGACTAAAGCAGGAATAAAATAGGACTAAACCAGGACTAAAACAGGACTAAACCAGGACTAAAACAGAACTAAAACAGGACTAAAACAGGACTAAACCAGGACTAAAACAGGACTAAACCAGGACTTTTAAAGCAGGAATAAAACAAGACTAAAACAGGACTAAACCAGGACTAAATCAGGACTAAACCAGGACTAAAACAGGACTGAAACAGGACTAAAACAGGACTAAACCAGGACTAAAAGAGGACTAAAACAGGACTAAACCAGGACTAAAACAGGACTAAACCAGGACTAAATCAGGACTAAACCAGGACTAAAACAGGACTAAACCAGGACTAAAGCAGGAATAAAACCAGACTAAAACAGGACTAAACCAGGACTAAATCAGGACTAAACCAGGACTAAAACAGGACTAAACCAGGACTAAAGCAGGACTAAAACAGGACTAAAACAGACTAAACAGGACTAAACCAGGACTAAAACAGGACTAAACCAGGACTAAAACAGGACTAAACAGGACTAAACAGGACTAAACCAGGACTAAACAGGACTAAAACAGGACTAAACCAGGACTAAATCAGGACTAAACCAGGACTAAAACAGGACTAAACCAGGACTAAAGCAGGAATAAAGCAGGACTAAAACAGGACTAAAACAAGACTAATCCAGGACTAAAACAGGACTAAAACAGGACTAAACCAGGACTAAAAGAGGACTAAAACAGGACTAAACCAGGATTGAAACAGGACTAAACCAGGACTAAAACAAGACTAATCCAGGACTAAAACAGGACTAAAACAAGACTAAACCAGGACTAAAAGAAGACTAAAACAGGACTAAACCAGAACTAAAACAGGACTAAACCAGGACTAAAAGAGGACTAAACCAGGACTAAACCAGGACTAAAACAGGACTAAAACAGGACTAAAAGAGGACTAAACCAGGACTTAAACAGGACTAAACCAGGACTAAACCAGGACTAAAACAGGACTAAAACAGGACTTCACACATCCACATGAGCCACTGGACACTCAAAGCACAATACAGCAAAAAACGCACACACAGACACTGAGCATGAGGCTGGTTAGGTGTCTTGCCCAAGGAAACAACAACAATATTTAACCAGGTCAAATCAGGTGCTGGAGTCAAACTTTGGGCCAACTTGGGCAAAGTAGAAGAATTAAGCTGCTGCCCCCTGCTGTTTGTGTTTGTGAACTACACCTGCAGTTGTGTTTCATTTTCATTCACACTTTTGGAGAATCCTGCATAAACCAATCCATCTAATTCTCTTTCCCATCACTTCACACTCGCCACCTGCTGATGTCATGAAGTGTGACCCTCATTCTCCAGGAAAAGCTCCTCTGTGTTTTTAAAAATCAAGCTCCTTTACTGTTATGATACAAGCAAAAGAACAGAAAGGGTGTAAAATTATAAAAATTATTGACTGATTTTATTATATTATTTTTATCATCTTTTTTATTCTTTTTAAAAGAAATAAAATAGCAATCCTGGACCATAGTATGGACACACACACAAAAGTCACACTTTTTATACATATTCTTCTGTTTTCATTTCACTGACTCTGTCCCTGTCACTGCAAAACCTGAAACACGTCTGTGTGTCGACCCTTGTCACTTAGAGCCCTACATTTTTCAAAAAATGGAAACAGTGCACAGCGATGTGGGCGGGGATAGGGGGTAGATGAAAACAGAAATATTCTGAACACTCAAGCCTGTAATGAAGGACAATGATTATTCAAACACGCAACAATCTGAGAAAAAAACAACTTCTGAAGAATCTGACGAAAGAACACAGTTATAAAATGTTTCGAAGCTCCTAAAAGATGTTGAGATGATTCGTCCCATTTAAACCAAACAAATATACAACTGAGAAACACGTCTCCTTTAAATATGAATATATAAACACTACATCTAAACACACATGTTTGGATTGTCTAAACTTTCTTCTCAGCAGTTTCACACCTTGAGCCTGGCACTGTTAACACTCACACAGAAACACAAACACACACACACACACACACACACACACACACACACACACACACACACACACACACACACACACACACACACACATACTCCGTCTCTGTGTGTCGGACCGTTGGAGAGTGTGTGTGTGTGTGTGTGTGTGTGTGTGTGTGTGTTGTGTGTGTGCGTGTGTGTGTGTGTGCGTGTGTGTGTGTGTGCGTGTGTGTGTGTGTGTGTGTGTGTGTGTGTGTGTGTGTGTGTGTGAGGGGCATTACAGTTTCCTTTAATTACCTCAGCTGTAATGTTTTTAGAGTGTGATGTTATCCTCGGTGCATGACCTTATATGGGCATTAGCTCCACGCAAAGCTGTGCCAGCATGACGGGGTCAGGTGAGGTCAGGTGGGGGTCAGGTGGGGGTCGGTGGGGGTCATTTGGGGTCAGGAGCAGGGCTCACTTTGCACCCGCTGTGTTTGAATAGTCAGTCTCATATTACACGGGGCTGGAGGTCTCAAACTGTGGACGACATCACTTTCTGCTGGTGTCACTGTAAAAAAGAAACATCTGAGAATATGTTCATGTACTACATGTACTACATGTACTACATGTACTACATGGGACTCAGATCTGATGTTTGAATTCTGTTTAGTCCTGGTTTAGACCTGGTGTAGTCCCGATTAAGACCTGGTTCAGATTTGGTTAAGTCCTGGTGTAGTCCTGGTTAAGTCCTGGTTTAGTCCTAGTTTAGGCCTGGTTTAATCCTGGTTAAGTCCTGGTGTAGTCCTGGTTTAGACCGGGTTTTTTTCCTGATTAAGACCTAGTTCAAACCTGGTTTAGACCTAGTTTAGTCCTGGTTTAGACCTGGTTTAGACCTAGTTTAGTCCTGGTTTAGACCTGGTTTAGACCTGGTTTAGACCTAGTTTAGTCCTGGTTTAGACCTAGTTTAAACCTAGTTTAGTCCTGGTTTAGACCTGGTTTAGACCTGGTTTAGACCTAGTTTAAACCTAGTTTAGTCCTGGTTTAGACCTGGTTTAGACCTGGTTTAGACCTGGTTTAGTCCTAGTTTAGACCTGGTTTAGACCTGGTTTAGACCTAGTTTAGTCCTGGTTTAGACCTAGTTTAAACCTAGTTTAGTTCTGGTTTAGACCTGGTTTAGTCCTGGTTTAAACCTGGTTTAGTCTTGGTTTAGACCTGGTTTAGTCTTGGTTTAAACCTAGTTTAGTCCTGGTTTAGACCTAGTTTAAACCTAGTTTAGACCTGGTTTAGACCTGGTTTAGACCTAGTTTAGTCCTGGTTTAGACCTGGTTCAGTCCACATGTACTGCAAAAGTTTTTTTTTTTTTTTTTCCATTTTTCATTTAAACACAAAATTGAAAACTGAAAAATCAAATCATTATCCGTTTTTTCATTTTGGTTTCGGAGACAAATAAAGAAGAAAATGTCTGTTTTTTTCGTTTTCTTATTTTTGGTTTTATTTTGAAAAACAAATGATACACGGTTTAATGTATAAGTTGCCATTTTCATTTTTCAAGCGAAGTTCAACCATAAAACTGCTGCTTTAGGTTGAGGTTATTCAAATATTTTAAGTGAAGTTTACTCAGATATTATGATCCAATGTGAGTCTCGTTTTTTCGAGTTCACCGGGGCAACATTTATTTGCTTTTGCAGTTTTAAATGAGACGTTTTAACGGCATTATTACTGTACAGATTTGGCAGTGAAACCTGGAGTGAAATGTCTTTATATGGAAACGCTGCCAGCTCGAGGTCATAACGTTATATTGAATTTGACAAGAAAAAAAAGAGTTTGGTTTTCGGTATACGCGCTTCGGGGCTGTAGAATAACACTTAGGGAATTAAAAAATGGCTTTACGTGCTGCTACATTTGTGGAGAATACAATGCAGACCTCAAAAACAATTCTCCAGTACTGAATCCTGGACAAAACCCAGAATTAAACTATAGACGATTCTCTTTTTCTCATGTAACGAACAAAAAAAAGCGCAAAAATGGTAGAATTGAAGTTAGTTTTTCACATAATATATTAGATCACCATGTTAAAAGTGCGATATTCACTGAAAACCACATATTAACACTTTAGTTTTTAACACTCTGAGTTCGCCCTCCCTTTGCCCTCCACGCTAAGTCACTCCCCCTTCAGAGCACTCATGAAACTACTGCACATCGCATCAGGTTTGTGTCATGTTTTTGTGTATTTATTAGAGAATTGTTGCATGGGGGCAAGGGTGACATAGGTACAGAATCTTACAGCGACCCCTCCTTGAACCATCACCTTATCGTGGTGGAGGGGTTTGATGCCCGAATGATCCCGGGAGCTGTGTTGTCGGGGGCTTCATGCCCCTGGTCGGGTCACCCAAGGCAAACAGGTCCTGGGGGACGAGTCAGACGAAGAACGGTTCAGAAGCCCTATATGACAAGTGTACCAACGAGGCCAGTTACGTCGCCCGGATTGGCGTCATCGGGGCACCACCCTGGAGCCAGGCCTGGGGTGGGTGCTCGCCAGCGAGCGCCTGGTGGCCGGGCCTTCCCCCACGGGGCCCGGCCGGGCTCAGCCCGAAGGAGCGACGTGGGGCCGTCCTCACGTGGGCCCACCACCCGCGGGAGGATCCATATGGGCCTGGTGCAGAGGGATCTGGGCGGCAGTCGACAGCGGGGACCTCGGCGACCAGATCTCTGGACATGGAGACTAGCTCTGGGGCACGAGTGAGGGAAGGACGGAACGTGAGACTGACAGGTGGATCGGTGCAGCATCTGCAGTGATGTGGTCGCTGTATCGAACCGTTGTGGTGAAGCGGGAGCTGAGCTAAAAGGCAAAGCTCTCGATTTACCGGTCAGTCTTCATTCCTACTCTCACCTCTGGTCATGTGCTCTGGGTAATGACCGAAAGGACAAGATCGCGGATACAAGTGCTCCCTCCCTTAGAGATAGTGTGAGGAGCTCAGCCACAGTAGAGTAGTGGCTCAGTAGAGCCGCTGCTCCTCCATGTCGAGAGGAGCCAGTTGAGGCTCGGGCATCTGTTCCGGATGCCTCCTGGGCTCCTTCCTCGGGAGGTGTTCCGGGCATGTCCCACCGGGAGGAGGCCCCGGGGAAGACCCAGGACACGCTGGAGGGACTATGTCTCTCAGCTGGCCTGGAAAGGCCTCGAGGTTCCCCCGGAGGAGCTGGTGGACATGTCTGGGGTGAAGGAAGTCTGGGAGTCCCTGCTTAGACTGCTGCCCCCGCGACCCAGCTCCAGATATAAAGAAAATTGATGAATGGATGGATGGAATAAATTAATTCGGCTTTAAAATTGGAATAAACCACCCACTTACTTCGGAATTCAGTTTAACTCTGAATAATCATTTTCATTAGGAATTAAGTGTTTACACAGACCTTTTTAAAACGGAACTCAGTTTTATTGAGAATTAAATTAACACAAACAGACCTACAGTTGTGTTTAGTTTCATTCACACAACTTTAACAGACAAACCCTGCATATTTAGGCTGAATTCTCTCAAACTGAAAACACTCTGTTCTACCTTGTGATGTCATGTGGTACTACAGAAAGTGCTCCACTTCGTTTTTAACTCCACACGTCTTCACTAGAATCATTTGGATCATTTCAGGACTACCTCATGGATTGAAGCGACGCTAAAGTCGCACTGTAGAGAGCAACAAGAATTCTGAAAATGCGTCCAGCAGACTGTAAACCGGGACGAGGGGGAGTATCAACTCTCTCACACCTTTGATACAGTTTTAAAGACGTGGGACTGCAGATGGCGCTGTCGTCCTACATGAAATCCTCCATAAAAACACAACAAAGCCCCTCGACCAAAGACAAAAGACCGACCGTTACAAACCAGTGCGATCACAGAGTTTCCGTGCACTCAGCAGATGACATTAGCAGAGAGCGGAGCGTGTTTTTCTTTCCCTGCTCAAACGCACATCGGTCTGTGGACTCGTTACACCACGGCCGTGTTTAAGAAGGGCTTTCCACTCGGGGTTAACCTCAGAATGTCCACACGGCCCCTGGATAACAGCTCCACTGATACGGGTCAATATGGGAATGCGATTACAACGTAGAGCCGTCCGGACAAACCTGACATTGTTTCTACAGACGATATGTAACTTTAATTGTATAATTTTCATGACTTATTGACCCCAGGAATGACTTCTCTGCATTTTTAAAGACATATTATGCTTTTTTTATTTTGGTATTTAGTATTAATAATGCTGTAACAGATTTTTACTCTCTATAAAACACGAAAAACCGGACTAGTTCATTTTAAACACTTTGCAGCGGCCCACATCCTAATTATTCACCTTGATATTCCATCCAGTCCTTGTATTTGCAGAGGTCACTGGTGTTAGACTAGTGCATGTCAATGGCCACAGTTACCCTGCCACTAAAAACAGTCTTACCCACTCCACAAAACACCCAAAACAAATCTATTATTACACCAGACTGTCCATGTAAATGTCTGTGTTGGTAAAATCATTTTAAAAGTAAAACCAACCTTGTATTTGAAGGATTTATGTCTGAACAGCAGCAGTGAGTTGTTCTTCCTAATAGAAAACTTGGCAACGGCGGACTGATATATGAGAAAATAGTCCCTTAACATGCGACGATTCATGCGATGCAAGGTTAGAATAATATTTAAAATAAAACTTATCTTGCATCGCATGTTGAGGGACTATTTTCTCATATATTAGTCCGCCGTTGCCAAGTTTTCTATCAGGAAATACAACTCACTGCTGCTGCTGCTCAGACATAAACCCTTCAAATACAAGGTTGGTTTTACTTCTCAAATGATTTTATCGACACAAACATTCACATGGACAGTCTGGTGTAATAATAGATTTGTTTCGGGTGTTTTGTGGAGTGGGTAAGACTGTTTTTAGTGGCAGGAGAACTATGACCATTGACATGCACTAGTCTAACACCATCGACCTCACGACTCACGAGGAAATGAGGTCCAAAATTTCGGACTGTCCCTTTAACTGGTGGAGGGTCCAACACATGCTCTTCTCCATGGAGACGTTATTGCTTTGGCTAGAATGTTTCACAGTGTGGCATTAAACCTTTTCTATCTTCATGGAGACCAGACCAGACTGAGTTACAGGTCAGATTTGTGGAGAAGCGACCCCGCTCACAGTCAAAATGCCTGTTTTTGTGGGTATTTTTGAGCTATAAAACTACTTGCAATTTAATAAATATATGGTAGAGCTGTTTAATGTCACACTGTGGAACATTCCAGGCAGATCAATGACATATCCATAGAAACAAGCAGGTGACGAACCCCCAACCAAACGTTCGTGCACCTTTCCACAACTTTTAGAAGCCGAAGCGAAGCCTGTCGTCGCAAACATAAGCATAAAACAACTAGTATGCTAACAGAGCAATAATATAAACAGGTCCTGAACTGAGAGTCTCTTAAAAATACAAAAAAATATATGAAATTTAGAAATTAAATTGTGATTTTATGCTACACTTTTTGATCCCGTTCACGATCCTCCTGGAGAGCGTCCGTTTGGGATTTCTGCGCTTTCTGTAAAAGGAAAAAGCTTTACTTCACTGTCTGAAAGGCGTCTTGTGTTTGGGCCTGATGAAGTGGTTGTGGGTTCTACTCCCAAACAGAGCGCGGGCACTTCCTCCTCTGGGACGGGCTGTTGTTGAAGCGTGACAGAGGAGCGAGCGCTGGAGCTCTACCCCCCATTTAGTGCAACGTTATCCCAGAGAAGTGCTCCGTCCCTGGGGCTGTGTGAGGAGTGAAGGGGGGCATGAAGTGGAAGGACTATCAAAGAACCGGAAAAGAAATAATAAATACACCTAACTTGAAGTCGTATAAGAATTATGAACCTTCACATTTATTAAATTCATGGATTGTTTTCGGTTGGTAAAGAGGTGGTCAAATCAGTCAGTTTGGTAACACTTGATAATAACTAAGCTTTCAATTAGGCCCCATCCACACTAGTCGTATTTAAAGGTTGTATGGAGGATTTTTTTTTGTTTCAAACTGTCAGTGAAAGATTAAAACACAGTTACAGAGACGCAGCAGCTTTGTAATTATGATGACCAAAAAAAAAAAAGAACGAAAATCTATCAACTGTGGACGTAGTGAAGCCAGATAAACATCAGCCAATAGAAAACAAAGCTGCCTCATTTTCTATTGGCTGTTCGGTTGTCAATCAAACTCCTTACGTTTCTAGTGTAACTGACTCGTCGGAGCGCTGGGATTACGTGGTTTACGCGGCGGTTCTTAGAGGCTTTTTCAAACTGTCGCTTCCTCGCATTTCGAACAAAGTTTGTCGCGACGGCGGACGAGAATCCACGACCGGTTCGCCGCAAAAGAAAGTCAGTTTTTGAGGTCGCTGAAAGAAGAAGAGAAGGGGAAAAGGAGCAAAGCCAAACTGAGGTGATTCTTGGAGATCTCGTCCAGCGATGGCGCGACCGAAGCAGACGAAGGGTCTAAAAACTGACGCGTCGCTGAATTACTTCTAGACAGGAAACTTCAACAGTAATTCTGAACGCGCACAAGGACTGTCGCTGTATTTCTCTTCCCTTAAAAAAATCCTCTATACAACCTTTAAGTCGTTTTCGTTGTGGATGCAGTGTTCGTTCACACTAATCCGATGGAAAACGGCTCCAGAGACGGAACGATCTGGTGCCGTCAGCTCCCACGAATTCATCTGATCTGATCCGGCACCGTGTGGACGCCTGAAAACGTTGATACTCTGACGTAGGAGCTCTGGTTTCCGTCCTTATTGGACCACGTCACTGTGACTCGCTCCTTCCTGATTCGCTGGGTTTGTGACATCGGTTGTGTGACGCTATTGTGGAAAACAGTTTAAACAAGCCAGAGACAAACGGGAAACAGCGGAACTAGAACTACTCACTACTTTCACGCTTGCCATCTTCCTCAGCTCGAAATCGGCTGCTGCAACTTCAGACACTGGGCTCCACTTCCTCGTTTTTACCGCCAATGTGACGTTGTGATGCCTGCCTAGTCGTGTGATTTGCATTTCAGGCGGTTTTGCGTTACTGTGTGGAGGGAAGGCTTTGATTGCGGACACAGAAACGACGTGTCTGGATGCAAATCGTTTCCAATACGGTGATACGGTGATTCGTTTCAGTGTAAGCGTAACGTAAGCTTCATTAAAGGAACAATATTTCTGCAGAAACAAGCAGAAGAAAGCTCTCCTCCAGGCCAAATAAGAGTCAGGTTTGTGGAGATGCAAGCTCACTGACAGTAAGAACACGCCTTTCTATGTTTTTTTCAATGAAACAAACCAAAAACAAAACTAAAAACAAACAAAAAAAAACAAAAAAAAAAACATCAGAAATAATAAAATATATTTAAAAAACAGTTGTATTTTCCTATACTTGTAATATTGTGTCTTTAAAGTTGAGAAAATTATAGAGTGGCACCATAAAGTAATTAAAAAATAAACAAGAAGCCAATTTGTCCAACTACATTTACAATTATTTGACAAAGTAAATTTACAATTATTTGTCCAACTATATTTACAATTATTTGACCAAGTAAATTTACAATTATTTCTTTAAAACTGTTCTTTTCAGAGTAGCAAATATAGTTTCCAGTGGGCAATTTTGTAAAATGTGAAAATGGATTTTATTCCTTTGACTCAATTGTTTTATAATCAGGGCTCCCGGTCTTTTTCACTGACAAAATTTCAAAACTTTTCCATGACTTTTTCATGACCTAAAGTGAATTTTCCATGACTTTACAGCACCTAAGTGTGTAGAGTTGATCAGACTTTTAGGGCTAAATATGACATTTTAACTCTTTCCACTCACCTTATGGTTTGGGATTATAGTTTTTTATTGTTCAAAATCCTGTCAGTGCATTTATTGTCGTCTCTTTTAAACAGAAATAATCATAATAGTCTGATGAGAATTTAGCAGAACGCTGGAGTTGTGTGAAAGACCATGAGTGTGGAAACCCTGTATAAAGTTTGTGGGATTTGTGTCTTGTTTACATAATAATAGATGAACACTACATGCTTGGTTAATTGCCGCTCAGCTAAATGACCTTATAAAAATGCAGTCGGATAAGTAAGTCGACTGGAGGATTTAAGTGTGTGCTAACAATGTCATCCGTGTAACAGCTCTCCCATAAAAAAACACTATTTAACCAGGGCCGCTTTAACATTTAGGTGACTGTAAACAAAAGCACGGGGCCCACCGCTCACTAGGGGGCCCGAGAAATTATATGATCCGGTGTTGTGCAAATATTGTAATAACTATAACATGTTCTCTTACTGGTTTAAAACAGACAAATTAGTTTTACGGTGCGATCAAACTTGCACGGAGACTGTATCAAAACTGGATCTAAAATAGGACTAAATTCTGAACTAATCCTGGACTAATGTCATGTCTAAACAAGGGCTTTACCCCGAAACGTCACATTGTGGTGTCATTAAAATAAAAATGACAGTCCAGATCTGTTTCTTCTTTTGCACATTTTTTGTCTTTGGACCCAGCTCACAGTCGCAATTTTTATTGGATGTGCAAGTCTCTAATCCTGGACTAGACCACGACTAAACCTGGATTAAACCTGGATCGTAGCTGATTTCCGATCACGTGATCAGATCGGGACAATCCTAGTTGGAGGCTTATGAGCGCGTCCTCTGGTGCAGAAAATACGGTACTGAATCTGCACATTGGCATTTATGAGTTTTTTGTGTGTTGTGTGTTGGACAATGGGCAAAACTGTGACAATGAAACAAAACACGACTCCAGGTCTGTTTGTGATAAGGAAATATAATAGATCAGAAAATAGCATTATATTGTCTGTTTAACTTTTAGATCAGGGGTGTCAAACTCATTTTGGTCCGGGGGCCACATCCAACCGACTTTGATCCCAAAGGGGCCGGATCAGAAAACTCATGTCATATAAACCCCAAAAATAACAATAAGTTCAAATATTTGTGCAGAGAAACACAAATCTATTACAGAAATCTTTTTTAATTGATGAACTCTTTCTTTTACAAAATATTAGAATATTATGAACAACCCGAAACTTTAAGAAAAATGCAATTTCAACACAATGTTTTAACATGAACTTGGATGTAAATAGGAATAAGTCAATTTTTTCTTGTAAAATCCTGCACTCGGCTCCACTTTACTCATGTTGGACATTTTTCTGATGAGGGTGTCACGGTCAACAGTCAAAACGATCGTCCTTTAAGAGCGTTTGGAAAGAGACAAGTCTTCATTTGTGCTGCTCTGGTGGGAGGGGCCACGTACAGAGACGCTGGAGACGCTGCTGTGATAAACACCACAGAAAATTAACAAGATTTTAATAGAAAATATAATTAAAATATTTTAGTAGAAAGTCAGCTGAGGGCCAGATTAAAGGTCTTGGAGGGCCGGATCCTGCCCCCGGGCCTTACGTTTGACACCTGTGTTTTAGATCGATCTGTTTTAAGTGCATAGTAGGCTGCTCTCCAGAAAACAACTTTGAGATCACAACATTAGGATGGAGTAAACACATGTTACCACAGAGAGGAAACTGACCCTGGCCAGAGCGGAGTCACAGCGACCACACAGAGCTCACTGAAAGAGGAGACACACACACACACACACACACACACACACAACACCCCCGGCGATACTAGGGCATCAGTCAGCTCATGTCTACACCAGCACCACAAATACCACCACAACCAGCGTCACCGAGTCTCACTCAACCAGAGCTGGAGGTGCACAGAGGGGTGGAACGTTTAAAAGGGCCCAGATTACACTTCGATATAGAGTTGTGTTTTGTTTCATACACGCTTTGACCCTTTATTTTTATGTTTTTAGTCTGTCTCCATCTCCAAACCTCAAAATGATATTGCCTTTTAGTTTGATACGATCATAAATGATAAATATTGCCTTATTTGTCATTATTATCAGTTTCTAAGACCATAAACGAAAACAAAACTGGCAAATGATTGTGTTTCTGTTCGAGGGGTTTGTTTATGGAACAATCTGAGTGATGATTTTTTAAAAGTCTCACACTGTAGAAGCCTTAAAAAAAAAGAGTAAATGTTTTGAAAGACACAGAGCTCTGGTATAAATGAATTATACATTAAATTCTGTTTGTTTTTATTTATATTTTGTCTCTTATATGTACAGTGAGTCGTAAGTGAAACTGTAAACACAAACTTTCTGTTCATATGCTTCTTTTCTTTCTTGGAATTCTGTCATCGTTGAAAAGGGTTTGGCATTTTAAGTACTTTTTACTTCAGCTTAAACCCTTTCGGTCATGATCCACGGGGTTGTAGTCTATGTTTTGTTTTGTTTTGTGGCAAAATGATCGAATAAAAAAACGACTACATCTCAAAATGCTCCGTTCTGTCTTGTGTTGTCATGAAGCGGTTGTTTTCAAGTTAACGGCCACTTTTTACTTTTGTTCAGAAGAGAACTGAGCCAATGAAATGATGAAATGTTCCAAGTCGACAAATCATTTTAATTAAATGATAAGGATTTATATTGGACAAAAGCAGCAAGGTTTTATATTTTGTGGTATTTCTCTGTGAAAATCTGATTAAACTGTCTTTACTGTCTATGCAATTTCCAATTTTTTGTACTTTTTGCATGAATCCCTGTGCAGTTTGTGTCAGATACTATAGTTACCATGTACACATAAATAGTGAAACAGCGCCCTCTGGTGGATATTTTCGGAAACACATGTAAACAGAGCCTCGCCGCACGTACTAGTATTTTAAAAATCGAGTACTTACCGCAGGTGTAGATGACGCTGAGGTACTTCCTGGTCCCGGGGTAACACGGCTCCCCGAAGTCGTGCGTGGAGGCGGGGACTAAGCATCTCTGTTTCCCCTGGCAACGGGACGTGAGCACCTGCAGAGCCACGGCCGACTGACAATCTGCGGAAAGACACACAGACGAGGGGAGTTACACGAGGATTGTTTTGTGCAGAGGTGGTAGAAGAGTCAAAAACTGTTCTCAAATAAGACTAATGTTACTTCAGAACAATATTACTCAAGCAGAAGTACGAAGCAGTGGTCTAAGAAATGACTGAAGTGAAAGTAACACAGGCTACGTTCAGACTGCAGAGTTAAATGCTCGATTCGGATTTTTTTGTGAAATCTGATTTTTTTTTTTTGCAAGGTTGTTCACATTTCCATTTAAATGTGACTTGTATGTGAACATGACGTGAACATCCAGAACACTGCAGCTCAGGTCCTGACTCTGGACTTGTCCCTGTGGCTCAGAGACTTTAAAGCGGATCTGCGTGTAAAAGTCTCTCCATGGACGAGCACCAAATCCACCTGTGACATGTTAGTGCCACATGAACCGTCTGCACTCTGAGGAGCTCAGGGACCGACCTCCTGCTGTGGTCCTGGTTTAGTCCTGGTTTAGTCCTGGTTTAGTCCTGGTTTAGTCCCGGCCTCCTGCTGGTGCCCAGAGTCACGAGGAGTCAGAGTTTCAGATTCACGCAGCTAAAACCTGGAAAAGTCTGAACATGTAAGACAGACTGAAAGGTTTTAATTTTTCATTCTGCTCTCTTCTCTCTCATTTAATGTCTCTTTTTCTTTTTTAATTTTATGATGATTATTTATGTTTTTATTGTGATTTTAATGTATTTCTTATTCTGTAAAGCACTTTGAATTACACGAATTGTGCTCTACAAATAAACTGTGCTGTACAAATAAACTTGCCTTGCCACATTCACACTAGGCCAGGGGTCATCAAACTAAGGCCCGCGGGCCGACTCCGGCCCTCCACGCCCCTTTGACTGGCCCCCCAGCCCCTCTGCACCACTTGAGACAATCCTCAAAAGTGTCATGGCCTTTATTATTATTTTTTGAATTACTTTTTGGCAAATAATAACATGTCTGCATCTATTTTGTTGATTTTAAGTAAATATATTTATATTTAAATAATTATATGATTTATTCACCTGACAAGCTCGAGATCAAACAGTGACAGTGAGGCGTGCAGAGTTCTGTAGTGCAGTTAAAGACAGCAAAATGACTCGCGTTAAAGTATGAAAACTTGACAGAGAGTGCTGAGTTTTCAAAGAACAGTGGACATCCGATTATTTTTTTGTTCAGTGTGAGGAGCGTGCGGTTTGTCTGATATGTAAAGAAAGTGTGGAGGTTTTCAAAGAATATAATCTGAGTCGTCAGGGTCAAACAATTCTGTTATACGGCCCCATCACAGTCAGGAGCGATAATGTGGCCCCCAGAGAAAAAAGCTTGGTGATCCCTGCACTAGGCAATGTGGGAGAAGTGTCTTGCCCAAGGACACACTTAGTATCCCAAGTGTCTCCCATCCAAGTACTGACCAGACCAGACCAGATCAGGATTTGACAAGGAGCTTTGACCAAATATTGATACTGGGTTGAATAATGGCAATGAATACGATGAAAAACTGATTTAACTTTTTTATACTGACTGAAAAGACTTTGAACACGTGCCAGATATTGTTTTATGTGGATAGGCCTGGTAATTACTGAGATATGAACCATAAACCAGGTCAACAAATCTGTAATCTGACACTTACACGTGGCAAACTCCACCTGAGAATTCTGACCATGATTTAAAAACTACATTTAATCTTTTCAGTTTAGTAGAGATTTGCGGTTCTAACTCTTCAGGGTTTGCGCGTTAAATGTGCGAATGAAACAAAAGACAGCTCCAGGTGCGTTTGCGGTGAGGAAACGACATCAGAACAGATCAGAAAACAGCGTCAAATACGTTCCCTTTGAAGTGATATTTCTTGATCGACGTGATTTCGGCGAAACGGTCCGATCCATCACGGCGCTTTGACACGGCGACGACAAACGGACGCCCAATTAACCCTGATCATATTTACACAATACACAGCGCACTTCAGCCGCCGCATGAGTCAGAGCGCTGTACTACACCTGCACAGAGCCGCGGCGACAGGGGCCCCACAGAGAGAGCCTCAGGGGCCCATTGTCAGAGGGACACCCGATCCACGTGAACAGGAAGCTCGGAGGATCGGGTACAGTGTGTGCTCCGGCGTCCTGACAGGCTCTACCCACCGCACCATGAGAGAGTACAAATTTGAGACATCTTTTCTTCACTTAAGTACATTTTTAAGTGGTTACTTTTTACTGGTACTTCACTACATTTGAGAGAAAGTACCTGTACGTTCTACTCCACTACATTTTTTAACTTGCCTGATTCATCAGCCGGTTTTACTTCGTGGAAACCGTCTGACCTCGCAGCATTAGGATTCGTTCGCTCGACGGTAGGCGGGTACTTTTTTTTATGTTATTAGGTTCTTTTTTCAGACCAAGAGTTTGTTTTCATACCTGACTGTTTCGACTGCTCACTGGGTACTTTTTTTAATTTAACCCATCGCTGCTATTTGGTCATGATGTATGTAATGTGCCAAATCCCGTAGGAAGAAGGACAATAACGTCTTTCCTCTTGATAAACGACACCAAACATTCTCTTTGTTCCGACTTTAAATCCTCGATCTCGGGAATCGTCGCCAACACAGAATGTCTGTCTTCGTCTACATCCGTCTCGACGCTTTGTTTACTGTTGTGCTGTTCCACAAAAGGGACACAAACAGACGCGACGAGTTTGACGTCATGGCTTCATAGCTCTTCTCTGATTGGTCGGTGCGCCATCTACAAGTTCCAGGGTTCTTGCAAACCTTCTAGTGTATTCTGATTCCTGACCTAGTCGCTGGAGAGAAATGACATTGAGCGGAGGCACTAGGTGGTGCCAGCCTGTCTAGTTTTGAATGGGACTGAGAAGTAAAAGTATTTTTTTTATCACTGTTTGGGAGCTGCTGAAAAGGATGAGGGTTTGTTTAATTTTAACACATTCATAATTTGAGTAAATAAAAACAGCTGACCCCCCCCCAAATAAATACATAAATAAATAAATTTAAATTAAATAAAAAACAAACAAACAAACAAATAAAAAAAAGAACAAAAAAAAAAACATGTTGAACAAAATTCAGGACAAATCTGCATCAAAATCACTACATGTGAAGACTTAAAATACCTAAAAATCTGCACAAAATACTTTTACTTTTTAACTACATGTTTAAACTGGTACTTTAATAGAAGAGTAAATTGTTTCATGTGATACTTTCCCTTTTCCTTGAGTATTTCTTTGCTCCTTTATCTGTACGCGCCAATATTGAGTACTTCACATACTTCAAATGTGGCCCTCAGACATATTTTTCTTGGCCCTCAGACTTCCAGGTGAATTGGCTCAAATTATCTTGCATTAATTAAAATATAATTTTTTACTGCAAGTTTTTTTTTTTTAAAATCTACCTTGATAAAACCAATAATATTTAGTGTGTGGTTTTAAAAATCTTAGCATGAATAAAGACCGATGGCTCATTATAACGAGTTAAACATGCACATATTTCAATTATTCACTGTTTTGAGCATCAGTCTACGGCCCTCGATCGACCCTCTGCTTCGTCTGTGTTTAGATATGTGGCCCTTGATGAAAAAAGTTTGGACACCCCTGACATAGAGTAATATTCGTTAGTGTTTTCAAGATACAAAAACAGAACCTACACTCAATGTTTAATTCCTATACCAGGGGTTGGACGAGACACAGTTTTCACGAGACGAGACACACCACGAGATTGGGTCCACGAGAACAAGAAAAGACGAGATTTGAACATAATTTGTAATAAATACTGCAATCCATTTCACAATTTTGGCTTCACTATTTTTATTTATTTTATGTTTTTTGGAACTACAGCTTCTCAAAATGTACAACTCACCAACTTTTTTGTCCAAGTCAAAGATAAATTCATGGGGAAAGAATCTCACGAGATAAATTTTCTTGAGGCAATTTTGTCTCGTGAGATCTTGCCCCATCCCTATTAAATGTTGAAAATCACATTCTGTTGTCTAAAGAAAGAGTGGTTTTATTATTATTGTAGCATCATAAGTGGTATTGAGTATCAAATCTATTTTTAGTATCGAAATCGAGTTTGAAATGTTAGTATCGTGACAAAACTAGGACAGAGCAGACGTAGCTGCATAGACTGAGTTATAGGAGACACTGGTTCCACTTGAGATGTTCTCCCAGGCTCCTTCTCCTCACCCCAAAACAACTCTCCCCCAGGGCCCTTTGAAAACCGACACTGGCCCTCGCACTCGCTGAAATGAATTATGGGCGGGGTCAAAGGTTAAATGTCGGCAGTCAGGAAGTGAACGGGGCTAATCTACCATAACAGGACACGCAGTACGTCAACAGAGTCACAGAGCCGAAACGTCAAAGCTACGGAGAGACGTTTAGCAAAAAGGATAAAGACGTCACAAGTTCGGACACATTTTCATTTAACGTTCCTTATTTCCAGGATTATTTAGACTGTAGATTCTCACTGAAGGCATCAAAACTATGACGGACACAAAATAACTCAGGCTGTTTTAGATTTTTCCAAATAGCCTTAACTAGGGGTGTAACGGTAGCCAGGCTGGGACCACCTAGCGCCGCCGCTCAGTTTCATTTCTCTCCAGCGACTAGGTCAGGAATCGGAATACACAAGACGGCCAATCAGTGAAGAGCAGTGAAGCCATGACGTCAAACTCGAGCGTCTGTCTGGGTCCCTTTTGTGGAACAGCACAACAGTAAACAAAGCGTTGAGATGGATGTAGACGAAGACAGACATTCTGTGTTGGCAACGATTCCTTAGATCAAGGATTTAAAGCCGGAACAAAAAGAATGTCTTGTGAATTTTATCAAGGGGAAAGACGTTATTGCCCTTCTTCCTACAGGATTTGGCGAATTACAGACGTCACGACCAAACAGCAGCGATTGGTTAAATAAAAAAAGTACCAGCCTACCGTCAAGCGAACGAATTCTAACACTGAAAGGTCAGATGGTTTCCACAAAGTGAAATGGGCTGATGAATCAGGGAGTGTTGTGCAAATTCACACTTTTCATGAACTAGTTCAAAGTTCAGTTCATTTTATTTTTAGGTGAGATATGTAAATGAAAGGTTGCACTTATTTTTCAAACTGACTTCCAGTTTAGAACAACTTCACAACATATAAACCATAACCACTACAGAGCCACATCAGCCCATGTGACATAATGTGTTTAATGCAGCTTTGTTTACATCTTACAGAAACAAAACTTAAAACTGCATGGCTAATTTGCATAAACTGTAAACGCTGGAAAAAGCTGCTTTTTCCTTGTGTGCTGATGCATCAGCTTCTGTCGGACTAAAGGACACAACTATATGTGTTCTTTCTGTGACAGACAGATGTCACTGCAACTTTTGGACGAGTTTGTAGAATGCATTGAAAGTGAATGAGGGCAGCTCCCCTCCACGCTCTAGACGCGCATATGGAGCAGCTCGTCCTGTGCGCGTAGATTTCAGAAAATGGGATCCATCCTATTTTTTGACTCTCTACGTGAGCGTAGGCGCGTATCCCTGTCAAAATACACAGAGAGCATGGATCTTTGGTTGTATTTGTGCGTTTAGCATCTGTGCAACATGCTCCCTGGGCAGTTCTGTATCGTGTGAAAGAGCCCAGGTCCAGAAAGACTGTTAATTAGTGTTTTGAAATAAATTTTTGAAATCCTTGCATTTGCCGTGGTCAATCTGTACAGAAGGTAAATACAAGTGTGTTCAGCTGTTAGTTTCACTGTAGACCTGATACAAGTGGCTAAACGCGCCCAGTCAAGTTTGATCGTCTTTCCCGTTGACAGACACAGAGTCGTTGCTGCGCGTGTTTGTCCTGCTGCAGCTGCCAGTGGAGCCGCCTTTGCGTTGACGCGCAGCTGTGGTTTCACGAGGTCACACACGTAAACGCTGACGTGTGCAGTGGAGCCAGGGCCTAAAAAGTGCGAGCAGACCTTGTCAGTCGACTCATCAGGTGAAAACAAATCCCAACGTTTAATTGAACCCCAACAGTGACGTACGTCGTTCATCTCATATAATTTGAACAAATTCACGTTGAAGTTCACTGAAATATATTTATGAACGTGTTCATTGAACACGTTCATAAACATACACTCATACACTCGTTCATGCTCAACACTGAAATCAGGCTACAAAATTATTGGCCTGTGAAATGATGTCCAATTTTTTGATACGCCTTGTATATACATATGTATCTTTCTCAGACATGTGGGACCCGCTCTGTAACTGTCTGACTTACGTTTTGTTTTGTTTTTTTCATGCCTTGTCTACTGCTCCTCTTCACGTTGCATTTATTTACTCACCACACTCACATCTCACAGCCGACATAATCCCGGTCTGGAGCCCTGCACTCACCCACTGACGGCGCCCTCCGGTGGTAGGTGGGACACTCCAGCGCCCCCTGCTGCGTGCGTCCGAACATGGCGGAGTAGATGGCGATCTGCATGCCCCTCTTACAGCTCAGCCTCATCCTCTCCTCCTCACACACCACCTTGGACTTGTACTCGTCTGGACACGCACACAAACGTCAGACAGAGACATTAGATCAACATTTTCATTTGTTTGTTTATTTGTTTTGCTGTTATTGATCATTTTCTAACTGACGATGACCGTTCATTCATGCTAAAATATGAGATGACTTTAGTGTTAAACTCACAGCACGGGCGAGGTTAAACGCAAAATTAACTTTTTTAAGCATTATACCATGAAAAAAATCAAACTTTTATTAAATCCAAACTTTTGTTAAATCCAAAAAAACAATATAAACAAACACATAAACAAAACACACAAAAAAAACTGTACAAACAATCCAAAACACTGTAGCGACAGGTGAGTGGGCAGGTGAGTGGATAAGTTAGTGGACAGGTGAGTGGACAGGTGAGTGGACAGGTGAGTGGGCAGGTGAGTGGACAGGTGAGTGGACAGTGGACAGTGAGTGGACAGGTGAGTGGTCATGTGAGCAGACAGGTGAGTGGACAGGTGAGTGGACAGGTGAGTGGTCAGGTGAGTGGACAGGTGAGTGGACAGGTGAGTGGTCAGGTGAGTCAACAGGAGTGGACAGTGGAGTCAACAGGTGAGTGACAGGTGAGTGGACAGGTGAGTGGACAGGTGAGTGGTCAGGTGAGTGGACAGGTGAGTGGACAAGTGAGTCAACAGGTGAGTGGACAGGTGAGTGGTCAGGTGAGTGGACAGGTGAGTGGACAGGTGAGTGGTCAGGTGAGTGGTCAGGTGAGTGGACAGGTGAGTGGACAAGTGAGTCAACAGGTGATTGGACAGGTGAGTGGTCAGGTGAGTGGGGAGGGGAGTGGACAGGTGAGTGGTCAAGTGAGTGGACAAGTGAGTGGTCAGGTGAGTGGACAGGTGAGTGGACAGGTGAGTGGACAAGTGAGTGGTCATGTGATTGGTCAGGTGAGTGGACAGGTGAGTGGACAAGTGAGTCAACAGGTGATTGGTCAGGTGAGTGGACAGGTGAGTGGACAGGTGAGTGGTCAGGTGAGTGGACAGGTGAGTGGACAAGTGAGTGGTCATGTGATTGGTCAGGTGAGTGGTCATGTGAGCAGACAGGTGAGCAGACAGGTGAGTGGACAGGTGACTGGTCAGGTGAGTGGACAAGTGAGTCAACAGGTGAGTGGACAGGTGAGTGGTCAGGTGAGTGGTCAGGTGAGTGGTCAGGTGGTCAGGTGAGTGGAGAGGTGAGTGAGTGGTCAGGCAGGTGAGTGGACAGGTGAGTGGGCAGGTGAGTGGTCAGGTGAGTGGACAGGTGAGTGGTCAGGTGAGTGGACAGGTGAGTGGTGCAGGTGAGTGGTCAGGTGAGTGGACAGGTGAGTGGACAGGTGAGTGGGCAGGTGATTGGTCAGGTGAGTGGACAGGTGAGTGGACAGGTGATTGGGAGGTGAGTGGACAGGTGGTCAGGTGAGTGGACAGGTGAGTGGACAGGTGAGTGGTCAGGTGAGTGGACAGGTGAGTGGGCAGGTGAGTGGACAGGTGAGTGGACAGGTGATTGGTCAGGTGAGTGGACAGGTGAGTGGACAGGTGAGTGGACAGGTGATTGGTCAGGTGAGTGGACAGGTGAGTGGACAGGTGAGTGGCATGTGACAGTCAGGTGAGTGGTGGCAGGTGAGTGGACAGGTGAGTGGACAGGTGAGTGGACAGGTGAGTGAGTCAGGTGAGTGGACAGGTGAGTGGACAGGTGAGTGGACAGGTGATTGGTCAGGTGAGTGGACAGGTGAGTGGATAGGTGGGTGGACAGGTGAGTGGACAGGGACTTACTGGGTCTGCACTTGTACCACACCATGAGGTACTTGCTCCTGCCGGGACACTGGTCTGTCCCAAACACACGACTGTGCACCAGCACCTGACAGCTGCGCCTGTCCTGACACTCGTCCAGCATCTTCTGCAGAGAGAAAGACAGAGAGAGAGAGAAGCAGAGAGAGAGAGAGAGACATGGACAGAGAGAGGGGGAGAGAGGGGAAGGGAGAGAGAGAAGGAGAGAGGAATGGGAGGAGAGAAGCAGAGAGAGAGAGAGAGACATGGACAGAGAGAGGGGAGAGAGGGGAAGGGAGAGAGAGAAGGAGAGAGAGGAAGTAGCAGAGAGAGAAGCAGACAGAGAAAGAGAGAATCAGCGAGAGGGAGAGAGAAGCAGAGAGGGAGAGAAGGAGAGAGAAAGAAACAGAGAGAGAGAAGCAGAGAGAGAGAGAGAGAAACAGAGAGAGGCAGAGAGAGAGAAGCATAGAGAGAGAGTGAAAGAGAGAAGAGAGAGAGACAGGGAGAAGGAGGAAGAGACAGAGAAGCAGGAGAAAGCAAGAAGAGAGAGAGAAGCAGAGAGAGAAGCACAGAAAGAGCGAAAGAGAGAAGAAGAGAGAGAGAGAGGTGAGAGAAAGATGCACAGAGAGACAGAGAGAGAGAAGCAGAGAGAACGAGAGAAGCAGATAGAAAGAGACAAGGAGAGAGAAAGAAGCAGAGAGAGGCAGAGAGAGAGAGAAGAAAGAGAGAGAAGCAGAGAAAGAAGCAGAGAGGGAAGCAGAGAGAAGCAAAGAGAAAGAGAGAGGTAGAGAGAGAGAAAACCAAACAAAGAGAGAAGCAGAGACGAAGGAGAGAGAAGCAGAGAGAGAGAAACAGAGAGAGGCAGAGAGAGAGAAGCATAGAGAGAGAGAGTGAAAGAGAGAAGAGAGAGAGACAGGGAGAAGCAGGAAGAGAGAGAGAAGCAGGAGAAAGCAAGAAGAAGAGAGAGAGAAGCAGAGAGAGAAGCACAGAGAAAGAGCGAAAGCGAGAAGAAGCGCGAGAGAGAGAAAGAGAAGTTGAGAGAAAGAAGCATAGAGAGACAGAGAGAGAGAAGCAGTGAGAGAGACAAAGAGAGAAGGAGAGAGAAAGAAGCAGAGAGAAACAGAAAGAGAGAGAGAAGCAGGAGAAAGAGAGAAGAAGAGAGAGACAGAAGCAGAGAGAGAAGCACAGAGAAAGAGCGAAAGAGAGAAGAAGAAGAGAGAGATGAGAGAAAGATGCATAGAGAGACAGAGAGAGAGAAGTAGAGAGAACGAGAGAAGCAGGGAGAAACAGACGAGGAGAGAGAAAGAAGCAGAGAGAGGCAGAGAGAAGAAGAGAGAGAGAGAAGAAAGAGAGAGAAGCAGAGAAAGAAGCAGAGAGAGACAGAAGAGAGAGAGAAGGAGCGAAAGAAGCAGAGAGGGAAGCAGAGAGAAGCAAAGAGAAAGAGAGAGGTAGAGACAGAGAAAAGCAAACAAAGAGAGAAGCAGAGACAAGGAGAGAGAAGCAGAGAGAGAGAAGCATAGAGAGAGAGTGAAAGAGAGAAGAGAGAGACAGGGAGAAGCAGGAAGAGAGAGAGAAGCAGGAGAAAGCAAGAAGAAGAGAGAGAGAAGCAGAGAGAGAAGCACAGAGAAAGAGCGAAAGAGAGAAGAAGCGCGAGAGAGAGAAAGAGAAGTTGAGAGAAAGAAGCATAGAGAGACAGAGAGAGAGAAGTAGAGAGAAACAGACGAGGAGAGAGAAAGAAGCAGAGAGAAGAAGAGAGAGAGAGAAGAAAGAGAGAGAAGCAGAGAAAGAAGCAGAGAGAAGCAAAGAGAAAGAGAGAGGTAGAGAGAGAGAAGAGACAAGCACACATCCATGGTTATCACAAGGATTTTCTGTTTGTCGTTTGCTCTCTTACAGTTTTAAAAAAAGTTCTACTGGCCCCGTGTCCTCAGAGTCTGAACCTGCAGACAGACACACATCCAAGTGTTTCTCATTCTTTAAAACACAGGTGTCAAACATAAGGCCCGGGGGCCAGATCCGGCCCTCCAAGACTTTTAATGTGGCCCTTGGGTGATTTTCTACTAAAATATTTTAATTATATTTTCTATTAAAATATTGTTAATTTTCTGTGGTGTTTATCACAGCAGCGTCTCCAGCGTCTCTGTACGTGGCCCCTCCCACCAGAGCAGCACAAATGAAGACTTGTCTCTTTCCAAACGCTCTTAAAGGTTGTATAGAGGATTTTCCAAGGAACGAGAAATCCAGCGACTGTTTGTCCTTTTTCAAATGTTGCGCATGTGTGAAACCACCTCCCCTCCCCTAACGCCTCCTCCCGCCACCTCCTCCCTCCTCCTCCTTACGCCAGAAAAACAGGTTTGTTTACAGCCGGTGCTGCACATGACTTGTAAACAACTAACTACAGTGTTGGTTAGGCAAGACGGAGAAGTGAGGAGCGTGGAGGAGAGCGGGACGAGAGAGAGAAGTGAGAGTGGATCGGGCAGCGGGGACAGGAGCAGGAAAGGGGTGCAGAGAAGGTTGCGCGGAGATTCAGTGCGAATGAACTAGCTACAACACGCAGCAGCAAGCGGACTCTTTCTTTGCCTTGAAAATGACGTTTTCAGACATAGGATATCGCTTTCGTGTCCTGAAAAACGTTTGTCTTGCTCTTGGAAATAAAGTACGTTTTCATAATAAGCAGAAGTTTCCTGTCCAGGAGTAATTTGTGGACCAGTGCGTCAGTCTTTAGACCCTGCGTCTGCTTCAGTCGCGCCATCGCTGGAATGAATCTTCAAGAATCACCTTAGTTTGGCTTCGCTGCTTTTCCCCTTGTCTTCTTCTTTCAGCGACCTCAAAAACGGACTTTCTTTTGCGGCGAACTGCTCCTGGATTCTTGTCGCCATTGCAACAAACTTTGTGCGAACTGCGAGGAAGATATAGGTCAAAAAAAAGCCGCTAAGAACTGTTGCGTTGGTGGAGTAAACAGCGTCTGTGCGTCTTGCGTCTGTGGACTGTGTGACAGTCGTACGTAAACCACGTACCGGCGGCGCAGGCAAGTCAGTTACGCTAGAAACGTAGGGAGTTTGATTGACAGCCTGTCAGCTCACAGATAACGAGGCAGTGTCGTTATCTATTGGCAAATGTTTAGCCCCACCACGTCCAGAGTTGATGAATTTTTATTCTCTTTTTTTTGGTCATCATAATTACAAGGCTACTGCATCTATAATCTATCACTGACAACTTGAAACAAAAAAAAATCCTCCTTACAACCTTTAAAGGACGATCGTTTTGACTGTTGACCGTGACACCCTCATCAGAAAAATGTCCAACATGAGAAAAGTGGAGCCGAGTGCAGGATTTAACAAGAAAAATTGACTTATTCCTGTTTGTATATAAGTTCATGTTAAAACATTGTGTTGAAATTGAATTTTTCTTAAAGTTTCAGGTTGTTCTCCTACTGTCTGCCCGTCTGTATCTGTCTTTTGTTGTTGTATTTATCTATGAGGAGCCCCTTGAAAACGAGATGGTGACACATCTCAAGGGGCTTATCCTCCAAACAAATACATTCAAATTCAATTAAAAAGATTTCTGTAATAGATTTGCATTTCTCTGCACAAATATTTGAACTTGTTGTTATTTTTGGGGTTTATACGACATGAGTTTTCTGATCAAAGTCGGTTGGATACGGCCCCCGGACCAAAATGAGTTTGACACCCCTGCTTTAAAATCTCAATCTTCCACACAGTTCCTCAGGTAAATCTGCTCCGGTCTGAGAGGGATTTGAGGCAGTGAAAAGAGAAAGAGTTTGGAGCAGATCGTAGAAGATTGTTCTCTCTTTATAAAGTGTAATTTGGTGGAAAATTGAGCGACAAAGCGTTACATAATCATCATCATCAGAGCGGTCCAAACATTTTTACACGGGCCCTGCTGCGTTTAGGGTTTTAGGGACGACTTCTCTCTCTCTCTCAGACATCCTCCGTGTGTCAGATGCCCTCCCTGTGTCTCCATGAGGTCTTATTCTGTTTAAAAGCTGTTAACCCTGTAGTTTAGATCTCTACAAAATACAAACGATTGGACAAATTGGAAAACTGCACATAATAACAAATCTAATCATCACTTTTCAGGTTTTATTTATTGAGCAGAAGAAACACTGATCGAGATGCCGCATACAGACTGAACCAGGACGAAAACAGGACTAAAACAGGACTAAACCAGGACTAAAACAGGACTGAAACAGGACTGAAACAGGACTAACCCAGGACTAAAACAGGACTAAAACAGGACTAAAACAGGACTGAAACAGGACTGAAACAGGTCTAAAACAGGACTAAAATAGGACTGAACCAGGTCTAAACCAGGTCTAAAACAAGATGAAAATCAGTCTAAACCAGGTCTAAACCAGGTCTAAACCAAATCTAAAACAGGACTAAACCAGGTCTAAACCAGGATGAAAATAAGACTAAACCAGGACTAAACCAAACCAGGTCTAAACCAGGTCTAAAACAGGACTAAACCAGGTCTAAACCAGGTCTAAACCAGGTCTAAACCAGATCTAAAACAGGATGAAAATAGAACTAAACCAGGACTAAACCATGTCTAAACCAGGTCTAAACCAGGTCTAAACCAGGTCTAAACCAGGACTAAACCAGGTCTAAACCAGGTCTAAACCAGGTCTAAACCAGGATGATGTTAACGAGGTGTTAAACATGTGTGAATGAAACAAACACAACTCCAGTTCTGTTTGTGACGAGGAAACGACATTATACCACAGATCAGAAGATGGTGTAACACGGGACCTTTCAGAATTTCTACTCCGCACTCGTTCTGTGCGTGTGGGCCGTCCTCGCTCGGGGCGTTTACCTGCAGAGCGGTGGACATGGAGCAGAGGCGCTCATCCTCCTGCTGGTTGTAGTACCCCAGCAGCGCCTGGTAGGAGGGGGGGCAGTGGTGAGGGTCAGAGGGGCCCCTGCGGCCGTAGAAGGCGGACTGGACGGTGATGGTGGTGCGGGGGGGACAGGTGAGGGACAGCAGGCTGCCGTCACACGCCTTTTCCGTGTAGTTACGCAGGACTTTCGACAGGTATCCTACGGGACAGAAAAAAGGAGTACAAGAGGTTAAAAAAACACATATTATTAGGTAAATTTTGGGAGCTACAAAGAACTGCAGTGCGCATCTCTTTCCTTTTTTGTACTATGTTTAATGCCATACCATGGGACACTCCAGGCAAAGCAATCACATCTCCATGGAGACAAGCATGAAGTTGCTCAGTGCACCTTTAATAAAATATAAAATAGGCATAGAAATAGTGAGACGAGGTTCCTGGGTCGATCAGCCTAAATCTTACCGATATGGGCCGATATTTCACGTGGGCATGTTATACCTCGTTATAAATCTTAGACTCTTTACATTTTGATCATTTAATCCAATTTACAGACAGATAAATGTCCTAATATGTGGCTCCTCATCAGTATTTACCTGCAGAGTCATTTGTCTGTGTGTGTGTCCGTACTGTCCCTGAACACACCACAGAGTCGCGTCACTCACGTGTGTTTGTTTACACCTGCAGACACAGATCCAAACACTGAGATTATATTCTTTTTATGGACAATAGAGATGATTTGATGGTTACAGCCGCCATCTGGTGAGTCGGGCGGATGACATGACAAAAAATAATATTTTAATTAAATTCGGGCGGGTGGCGGTTTCACTACTCAAATAAAAAAACTCTGAACTCGGAGCAGCTGGGAGGAGACCGAGCGGATGGCGGGCGGGTGCGGTTTTGAAAACTGGTCAAAAACTGTGGTTGCAAATGGACAGCGGGCGGATGATGAGTTTTGCGATGCGGTTGCGGATGAAAAAGTAGCCCATCTGCACACCTCTAATGGACAATCGGTTTGAGTCTGGATTAAAAGGACATTTATTAGTACAGACTTGTGATGTGAGAGGAGCCTGTGTGAGCTCTGAGTGTTAGAAATATGTCTGTTTTGAAGCTAGTTTTGGTTCTTTCTTAGTGGTTAACGATTAGCTCCTGTAGCTCTCACACATAAACAGTCTGTTTTCTCTTCTATTGGCCGTATATTTGTTACTGGACCAGCACTGATATGTAAATGAGCTGTTAATAAAGGTGTGAATGATTGACATTTACACATATAATTAATTACAGCGGCGTGCAGCATTTACAGCTAAAGGAGTAATAGCTGTAGTTTACTTTCTTTACTAGAATGTGATGCAAAAATGCCATTAGTCCGACTTACTGTCTGTAAATATGACACAAAGAGGCAGAATAACAATAAATGTCGCCTAAATAAACCCAATTTAAAATCCACTAGAGCCAAGTCTAAGTTTTTTAAACAAATCAAGATTTACAGTGAATTTTTACATCACTAAATATATTGGCAGCTCCAACTCCAATTTTATCTATATCATATCGGCAACAACAAAATCTATATCAGTCAGGCCCTGGATCCTATCACTTCTTACATGAGTCAGCACCACTGGACTCCAGCACACGGCTCTGTATCGCTTGTATCGCTTCTGTATTGAGACGTGCAGATGTTTCAGACAGTGTCCTGGAGCAGTGGAGCGTTCAGTGTGTTTAGTTTGGACGTGAGTATCTCCTGGATGTGGCTCTGATCAGAACAAGCCCTCACAGATGCTCTGAGCTCCGGCTCCGGATATGAACCTGCAGCTCAAAGCCCGGATTTGTCAACTCGCAGTGCAGAAAAACAACATTCTTTTATTATTAAACTTTCACTGCCAGAAAACACACGTCTCCAGAACTTTACAAAGACGTGAGTTTGGTCACCAGTGAATCTCCCGGAGTTCAGACGGATTAGTCAATCAGAGACATTCAGGATTTATCCGTATCAAAACAAATGTGGTGCTTATGAGAAAAAATAAAGGAAAAAAAATCACACGGGGCTGATTTCTGTTGAAAGGAGACTGACCCAGGGCACGTTGAAGGAACTATGTCTCCGAACTGGCCTTGTGAGCTGGAGGAAGCGTCCGGGGTGAGGGAAGTCTGGGAGTCTCTGCTTAGACTGCTGCCCCCGTGACCCCGGATAAGCAGAAGAAAGCGGATGGATGGAATATTTCTGTTGTTCAATGCTGAAATCCAGTTGGTTTAAAGCTAAAATGCTTCTCTCTGATCTGAATGAATCTACCTAAACCCAGCGCCTTCAATCGTGAGTCGGTGCTAGTGCAGCTTCTGCAGCTCAGGGAGGGAATTCTGGAGGTTCTAAGCTTCAACATGAGGCCTGAACATAAACTGAGAATGAGAAACTTGTGTCCTCCATCTGCAGGTTGAGGCTCTGGTACAGTGAACATTACATCTGGGTGATATTTATTTTACAAACACTGAACAGTTACAATTTTAAATGATTTTAATCAAAGTCAGAGCAGGTACTTCAAGTCAATCAGACAGTCGAAGCTCTTTACATTTTCATATCACATTCTTCATATCCTGTTATTTATAAAACAGTAAACTACTGTCAGTTACATTTGTTGCAATATGTAATCTCATTTTAAATTAAAAATATTAAATATTTTTGTTGCTTGTTTAATTGCGTCCTTCTTTGCAAATAAGAAACTCAGGGGTAATCGGGTTTCAAAATAATCCTCAATTTCACAATTTAGTAATTTATCAAAATCTCAATGATGCAAAAAAAAAAAAAAGACAAAAAATGAATTAAAAAAATTAATCTAACTATTTAAATTAATTCCACAGCCCTGGCAAACACGTGGTTACTTAATAGTAGTAACTTCATAGTTAATCTCACACTATGGAACATTCCAGGTGAAAATGGAGAGAAGCAGATGGCTGAAACCCAACTGTACCTGTCAAAGGTCAAAGGTCAGCAGGGGGCAGCAGAGGACACTTATGTTGTGATACTTGATATTTTAAATAATACATGGAGAATGTACAAACAGATCTGGGGATGTAGTACAAAATGAAATCCTCACGTCCACTGATCTGTGCTGTAATTCTGAGACAAACTGAATCAGACCTGAAGGAGCTTCAAGAAACACAAACATTCAAATAATTTCTTATTGTCACATAAAGATTGTGTCACTTTAAACCAGGAGTGTCAAACTCAAATTTACAGAGGGACAAAATAAAAAACTGGGACTAGGTCGTGGGCCAAACTAAATAAGTAAATAAGTCTTTATTTATATAACGGTTTTCACAGACATTTTTGTCACAAAGACACTTTACAGAACATTATTATTCAGCATTATTCATTCACTCTACACCTGGTGATGGTAAAACTACTGTTGTAGCCACAGCTGCCCACCACCAACACTCACACACACCACTTTCATACAAGGCAACGTGGGTGAAGTGTCTTGCCTAAGGACACAACAACAGTTTTTGTCACTGGCGCCTCCTGTGGCTCCTGATTTTCCCAGTGTCTCCATCCAAGTCCTGACCAGACCCGACCTGCCGAGCTTCTGACATCTGACGGGATCAGACTTTTACAATCCCGTACGGCCACAACTAAACTAAATATTTACTGAAAAATGTCAACAACATCTGCATGTTTTCTGTTCTTTCGAGACATGTGAAGTTAAACCTTTTCTTATTCAAATAAATGTTTAATAATAGTTTTGCTTAAACACTGAATCCAGAACAAACAGAATATAAAATAATAACAACATTTTAAATAATAATGTCTCTATAGTCGATCTGTAGCTCTAATACATGTTTGATCTGATCTCACGGGCCAAATATAATTATATCACGAGCCAAATTTGGCCCCTGGGCCTGAGTTTGACATGTCTGATTTAGACTCACTCACAGTGGAAAGGGAAAGTACTGTTACACTGAAGAATATAACTCAACAAAGAGTAAAAGTATGGTGCTTTGAAACTACTCTGAGAAGTACAGTTTAATTTCAAAGTCTCTCAAATAAATGTACTGAGGTTACATGGGTGAAAGGGTGAAAAAGTCAGTTAGTGCTCCGTTAGTTTCCCTGCGAGCGCTCGACAAACACATTTACTCAGAGTCAACACTACAGTCGCGTTCATTTGCTTCGCCTTTGATGGAAAGAGGATGTAACAGTGACGCACACACACATCCTAATAGACAAACATGGCGCCGGCTTAAACACACACTCGTTGTATTAGATCACCACGGCGACGGAGGGGGGGAGGGGCTTCGGAGCTACACCTGTCCACGGGAACGACAGGTGCACGAGGCAAACGGGGCTTTTACAGACGGAGAAACATGACAGGAATGTGACGTGTGAATAAACAATTACAGTTTTATTTATCGCACAGGAGCAATTAAAAGGTACAAACAGAAGCAGAGTTACACAATAAAATCCATATTTTACAAACAAAGCAGTTTCCAAAGTGCTGCACAGAGATCAACAAAATGAAGACAATAAAAATATAAATAGCTAAACTTGGATCATAACAGTCCTAAAACAACAAAACCAGTCAAATCTAATAACAGCAAAACCATAAAAATGATAAAATAGTCAGTGTTGGGGAGTAACAGATTACATGTACCAGAGTTATGTAATCAGAGTACTAATTATGAGTAACTGTATTCAGTTACAGTTACTGTTTCAGTGAGTGGTAATTGGATTACAGTTACTTTGTTGAAATAAATGGATTACACAGAGGTGTTTTCCTGTTTTCATATTTTGGCTTAAGACACCAGTTCTAAAACCAGGACTAAACCAAGACTAAACCAGGTCTAAACCAGGTCTAAACCAGGACTAAACCAAGACTAAGACCAGGTCTAAACTAGTTTCAAACTAGATCTAAACCAGGTCTAAACCAGGACTAAAGCCAGGACTAAACCAGGACTAAAACCAGGTCTAAACTAGATCTAAACCAGGTCTAAACCAGGACTAAAACCAGGTCTAAACCAGGACTAAAACCAGGTCTAAACTAGATCTAAACCAGTTCTAAAACCAGGACTAAACCAAGACTAAGACCAGGTCTAAACTAGATCTAAACTAGAGCTAAACCAGGACTAAACCAAGACTAAGACCAGGTCTAAACTAGTTTCAAACTAGATCTAAACCAGGTCTAAACCAGGACTAAACCAGGACTAAAACCAGGTCTAAACTAGATCTAAACTAGAGCTAAACCAGGACTAACACCAGGTCTAAACTAGATCTAAACCAGATCTAAACCAGGTCTAAAACCAGGACTAAGCCAGGACTAAACCAGGACTAAAACCAGGTCTAAACCTAGTTCTAAACCTAGATCTAAACCAGGATCTAAAACCAGGACTAAACCAGGACTAAAACCAGGTCTAAACTAGTTTCAAACTAGATCTAAACCAGGTCTAAACCAGGACTAAAATCAGGTCTAAACTAGTTCTAAACTAGATCTAAACCAGGTCTAGGACAAAGACGCAACAGCTTCCTTCAGTCAGTTCACTTCCTGCCGTCCATGGGATTTCGCGCGCTGACAAACGCAGCCCTGTGACGTCACGTGAAACCCAGTTATTGTAAATTGTGCCCGGACATGAATATCGTGGTCATAAATGTGTCTCTTGTGTTTCAGTGCATACGGCATTAAATGGAAATAAACATACACTCTCTGAAGCCTCTTTATCCGACCACAAGAGCTTCACATGGAAGATTTGTTTCATCAGATTTAGAATTTTAAATGTCCGTTGAATTTCTCACTTTTTAATTTTTTTTTTTACTCTGAAAAAACATGTTTGAATTGTTTTTATTCAGAATAGCAGTGGATGAAACTTTACGTGTCCATTTCCCGTTTTTAAATACTTTTCAGATATTCAGCACAAATATTTTCAAGCCGTCAAATTCAATAATCCAAAGTCAGAGTGAGAAATTTGCAGTGAAAAAAATTTTGCAAGATATCTTCCATAGTTTTAGTTACTCACACAGTTTTCAAACTCTATCTCAGAACACTGTCGGTCTTTCTGCGACTTTCAACATAGAAACTCAAGCAAAACAACAAAAAAATAAAACTGAGCACCTAAAATCTGACAATAAAAGTCTCAGCAGAGTACAAACTGTGAAAGAAAATCATTTATCTGATGTGATTTTGGTGCAAATGTTTGATTTTCCAGAACACACACAGGCACATTTCAAACCAATTTCAGTATATTCGCTCCTCTGACATCTCTTATCTGTTAAAACAAATAAAAATCTGTAATATTAGGTTGAGTTAGTTTGGTTTATTTGCCATTTATAATTAAAATCGGCATTGGAAAAACGTGCAAAAAGCTCCAAGTGCAACATGAGACATTAAAAACAACCACATGAACAAACTACATATTACGGACGACACATGACGCGGTGAAATAAACAAGATACAAAGATGAAGGAGCTAAAATATGAAGGTGCGACATAAAAGTGTTTCTCTGTGGTTCCCGAGAGCAGCGCCGAGGCTCCGAGCTGCAACGAAACGCTAACGAAAGAGCGAAGAAAACACACGAGGTCTGACAGCAAAACCGTAACTTAAGGCTGTGCAATTAATCGAATTTTGATCGTGATTTCGATATTTGTTTGTCAAATGATCTCCAAACTCATATAATCGAGTTGAAAGGATTTAGACCACGGGTGTCAAACTCAGATTCACAGAGGCCAAAATTAAAAACTGGGACTAAGTCATGGGCCAAACTAAATAGTGATTTTAAAAAATTCAACATCTGCATGTTTTCTCTTCTTTCGAGATATGTAATGTAAAATCTTTTCTAATCAAAATAAATGTTTAATAATAGTTTGGCTTAAACGTTGAATCTGTACCAAGCAGAATATAAAAAATAACACAATTTTAAATAAATAATGTCTCTGTAGCAGGGATCTCCAAACTTTTGCGTCCTGTGAGCGACCACACAAAATGAAAATGGTCGAGAGCTCGTTTTAGCGGTTGCAAGAAATTGATTTGATATAAGAGAGCAAGACTTAGATGTACAGTTAGATGCCTATAAAACATTAAACCATTATCCGTTTATTAGTGCACAAAGTTCAAAATACAGTGGTAATGAATCAAATTTGAATTATTTTGTACAATATGTGTAATTCAGAAATCCTTTGATGAGCTCCTTGGAAGAGGGTGGAGAGATACTGGTGGCTCCCGAGCAACAGTTTGGTGACTCCTGCTCTGTAGCTTTTGAACTCCGTATAAATTTGTGTATATATATATATGTGTATATATATATATATATATATTTTTATTTATCACAAGCCAAAAAACAGTCAAAATGCAGCAACACATTTGCAAAGCATTCTGGGATTCGTAGTATTAGTGCATTCGTGCATGTGCCATACTGGTGGGCAGCTCTAATACAGATTTGATTATGATTTCACAGGACAAATGTAATTATATCATGGGCCAAATTTGGCCCCTGGGCCTGAGTTTGACATGTCTGATTTAGGGTGCACTCACCACAGACTGTATAAAAGAAGTGGACTAAGTGAGCGTGATGAAGCTTGTGATGTGCACGGTTACAGGAGCGAATCTGGAGCCAGACTCTATTTTTGACGGACAAAAGAGTGAAAAAATATTCAGGATCATGTAGAGGGTTAGTTATGGGTTAATATGAACATTTTAAGATGAAAACAATTAGACTCACAGCAGCAGTTACAGAGAGACGGGCGACAAGATCCAAATGTAAGTCAACTGGAGCCAGAGTCAGAAGAGTCAGAGTCAGAAGGAAGAGCCTCCTGGAGAACTTCCTATGTGACACACGGCGTCTACAGCGCGTTAGATCTGTCCACTCATATATACAGTCTATGACACTCACACTAGGACAGGGATCTCCAACCTTTTTCCTCCAGTGAAGCTACCTTTACAAAACAAACATTCCATAGAGCTAATCATTTTAGCGATCGCAAGAAATAAAGTATAGACAGAGAGAGAAAAAAAGAGCCATAGCAAAACTTAGATGGGGTACAGTTAGATAAAACGACATAAACGATTATTTATTTATGAGCGCACAAAGTCAGGCATCAAAATGATAGATTTACTATAATAATAGGCATTTAATTCATCAAGTTTTAGTTATTCAGAGCAATACATGTAATTCAGAAATCCTTTGGAGAGATACTTGGGAGAGGTTGGAGACTCCTGCACTAGGACTTTAGAACCATGTCCAAGCACGGATCTCCCCTAAAGCGTGGTACGTTTGTCCAGTGTGAGCGCAATCCCACCAGGTCCATGGTTTCTTATGTATGCGCACATGCACGACTTCACTATACAGTCGTCCTTCGCTATATCGCGGTTCACCTTTCTCAGTCTCGCTGTTTCGCGGTGTCTCCTGTTCAGTACAGAATGTGTTCAGTTTGACAAATTTACATAAACGTTCGATCTCTAGCAGTGTGATTCTGAAGTGCTGTGTGTTTGCAAGTTTTCTCTCTCCGACAAAATCCCACAATGTCGACGAAAACTTCTCCTGCGGTCGCACCTAAAAGGCAGCGGAAGACGCGTTCAGTCCTGGTTTTAGTCCTCCTCTTTCAGTCCTGGAATCAGCTCAAAATACAGCGCAAAAGTTTGATATAATCTCAGTTTAACGGGGAGGGGGGTTCGGGCGGGTGTGGGTCTCCAAAAATGGACCCGTGCAGGACTCAGATTACAGATTAAATTAAGGAAAATAACAAAAGGACGACAGCAGCAATACGTTTTAAGAAGCATGTAAAAAGGGTTAGGTAACTGTCCTGTGTGAGAAAAGTGTATAAAGTGTGTGCAGTTTTACTAATTGTAAAATATAAAGTTGACTACTATTTAGAACGTAATAGTTCGTGATAAACGAAGGACCACTGTACGAGCCCTGTCAGGTGCACTGATGTCACTCACACGAAGAAAACGGTGAATAAAATCCGCTCTAAAACACACAGTGAATCCACGCTGACCTTCAATAAAGACTGTAGAAAAGTTTTGCAGCGTCGTCTCCTCCTGTCCTCACACTTTTAAATTTTCAACAATAAAACCAAGCGGATGAAAATCTGCGTCTTACTACAGTGAAATTCCTCTATGAAGGGGCGGGGCTTCTGCACTTTTCAACAGGAACCCACCGGACCTGCCCGCGCAAGCCTTTCCCGTTTGATTTGCTGCGTTTTCTGTATTAAATTGCGATTAAACAAGCGGTGAACGTTTGAACCCCCCGGTGGCTGTTTCACGACCTGCTGCTGCGATGGGGGGGCGGGGCCAGCAGGCAGGAGGGGGCGGGGCCTGGCATTCCCCCTCAAGACCACACACAGAGCCGCCCGATCTGAGCTGACAACACAAACAACACGGACCCGGCCTCCTCCTCCTCCTCTCCTCTTCTTCTTCTCTTCTTTAACTCTCCCCTCTTTCACTCTGAAACACTTCTGCGGTGTAACTGTGTCACTTTATCGGGGCCGAGCTCTGGACAAACGCCAAAACCTTCGTCACGGTTCACACGCGCGGTTGCCATGGAGACGCAGAGAGAGCGACACCGAGGAAGTATTTTAATTATTGTTTTGAAACGAACGCGCAGTGAGAAATACGGGACGACATTCATAACACACGACTGAACACAAGAACTCACTCTTATGTAACGGATAATACTCCCTACAACTGTACAACAACTCAGCCTTATGTAACGGATAATACTCCCTACAACTGTACAACAACTCAGCCTTATGTAACGGATAATACTCCCTACAACTGTACAACAACTCACCCTTATGTAAGAGATAATACTCCCTACAACTGTACAACAACTCACACTTATGTAACAAATAATACTCCCTACAACTGTACAAAACTCAGCCTTATGTAACGGATAATACTCCCTACAACTGTACAACAACTCAGCCTTATGTAAGAGATAATACTCCCTACAACTGTACAACAACTCACCCTTATGTAAGAGATAATACTCCCTAAAACTGTACAACAACTCAGCCTTATGTAACGGATAATAATCCCTACAACTGTACAACAACTCAGCCTTATGTAAGAGATAATACTCCCTACCACTGTACAACAACTCAGCCTTATGTAACAGATAATACTCCCTACAACTGTACAACAACTCAGCCTTATGTAACGGATAATACTCCCTACAAGTGTACAACAACTCACTCTTATGGAATGGATAATACTCCCTACAACTGTACAAGTCACCCTTATGTAACAGATAATAATCCCTACAACTGTACAACAACTCACCCTTATGTAAGAGATAATACTCCCTACAACTGTACAACAACTCACACTTATGTAACAAATAATACTCCCTACAACTGTACAAAACTCAGCCTTATGGAACAGATAATACTCCCTACAACTGTACAACAACTCAGCCTTATGTAACGGATAATAATCCCTACAACTGTACAACAACTCAGCCTTATGTAACGGATAATACTCCCTACAACTGTACAACAACTCACTCTTATGGAATGGATAATACTCCCTACAACTGAAAACAGTTTGTATCTTTTTGCTTCGAAAAAAATAAAAAAATAAAAATAAAGGCCTTAGCTTGGTCATACTTCATGCTAGGCATTTGTGACTCACTACACTCATTGTTCAAGTTGTTGGCAACAACTGTGTAGAATTTCAGATCTCTAGGACAAAGGGTTTTGATGCTGTGAGCCTTTGTGTAAAACAAAATGACAATTCGGCACAAGATTGCCAAATTTGTGCCACAATAATAATAATAATATAATAATAATAATAATTGTTATTATTATAATACTAATTCTTCTGAGCTTTAGGCATGTTTTCTCAAGAAAAAAAACTAAAAGTAGCCAAAATTGTCCTCCAAGTGGCAGTTCTGCCTTCTATAGCACCGCCTGCACTGCTCCCTGTCTCCCTCGCTTTTACGCTTATAAACACAGGGTCCGTTTCCAATACAATCTGAATGTCCCACCCACCGTTTGAAAGCTCTGGTGATAGGCTAAAACAATATGTCAATCACTTTCTGGAAGATCCAATGACTGAAGAGATTTCCCGTAAACAAACTGATGACGCGTGCGTAAAGCCAGGAAGTACGTGAGTGCGTTAGCTTCTTCAGCGGCTTGTCCCAGCTAAACCCCGCCACCGACAACAGCGGGGAGGGTCTCATTTTGAAGCTAAGAGTGTGAGGAAAACAAGCGTACCCAACAGTGCTAGCAAACCTGCTAGAAACGCAGTGGAAGAAGGGAGAGAAGAGAAACTTTTTTTCATATCATTGTATCCGTCGATTCATACAGACGAGGGTTTTCTGGATTATTTCCCCACATGGAATTATTTTATGGAAAAAACAACTTGATATTCTTTTTCTGTGGATTATTATGGACTTATTGAGTACAACTTTTCATGGATTGAACGCGTTTTGGACTCAGAACCGGCTCAAGAAACGCGTATCTTATTCTTTGATTGTGATGTGAATTTTTAAGTTATAGCGTTTTGGGCTCGTTGTACGGCATAAAATGAATGATATGGTTGTTTTATTGAGAAATTAAGCTTTCAAACGATGTATGGCATGCCAGTAGTGAAAACAATAATGAAGGTGAAAATACAGAGTGAAATTTTTTTTGGGGAAAATCGCCCATCGGCGGGCGGGTGGATGGTAAGTGGTTTTAAGATACAGATTTTTATTCCATTTATTATTATTATTTTATTCCATTTATTATTTCCATACACAAGGGAATAGAGAAAGTACATATAAGTGTGGGGCCACGTTGTCTCATTAAATCAATAAAGCACCTTAACCTACATGTCACACAATAGAGGCAGAAGGTGTGGAGTGTGTTTAAAGTTCAGAACCTGACTTTATTTCTCGATAATGAGTGAACTTTTCCCCAGAAATCGTATTGTAAAAGCAGGACTTGACTTGACAGAAATCAAACAAGTAGACACGGATTTAATCTACTGAGAAAACATTATAATTATTGCAAACTTAAGACATGAGTACGGAAGCCGAGAGGGGTCACAACAAATGCAAATGCGACAACACAACAAAAAGCCACAACAAATCAAAAAAAAAGCCACAACCGAAATGACCGCGGGACGGTATTTTCCGACGGACCGATCAGGCAGCAAGTGAACAAGAAGAACTACAATGTGAAAAGTAAAGGAACAGAAAAGTTGGAAACATAAGTAAAAGTAATTTATTGTTTTATCATTATTCGTTTCAAGTTGTAGTTCTTCTTCTTCACTTGCCGCTTGATCGGTCCGTCAGAAAACAGAGTCCCGCGGTCACTTCCGTTGTGGCTTTTTAATGTGTTGTGGCTTTTTGTTGTGTTGTCATATTTGTATTTGTCGCGGCGTTTGCGTTTGTTGTGCCCCCCTCTCGGCTTCCGTACATGAGCCATGTGAGTCACTATATGACACTTTGAGATAAGAGCTGTTTGGCTGAGTGAGCACGGTGCAACCTGCTTCACTTTTCTCTCTGAAAAAGGTGTTCTGTGGCTCTACTTGTCAAAATCAGATAATAATTTACACTAAAACTAGTATCGAAACTAGATATTCATTTGAGCAGGGATCGGTACTAAAAAAAGTCCCATTCACAGGACAGAAATGAACCTTTCCTGAAACGCTTTAGAATGATTTTGAGTTGTATTACAATACCGTATTTTTCGTACTATAAGGCGCAATATCAATAATGTTGAATTCTCTCGTCTATTTTTATACATAAATTGCACTGGATTATAAGGCACATTGAGTGAAACAAACGGTCGACACTTGAGACCTTTAGCCCAGGCGTCCACGATCCATCAGCAGATCGTGACATATTTCACCCAGCGTTGTGAATGTGTATTATGAATGCGAATGTGGGTAGATCATTTAAGTTTGTTTTATAATTTCCTACGAGGACGACTCAAATATACATTGAGTAATAATGTGTTTAATGCAGCGTTGCGCACATTTGTTTACGTTTTACAGAAATGAAACTTAAAACCACATGACAAATTTGCATAAACTATAAGCGCTGAAAAAACTGCTCGCTCCTTGTGCGCTGATGCGGTTCAGCTTCTGTCGGACTAAGGAGAGGTGGGATTAAATACGTTTTCTTCTTCCCACTCCTTTTTGGGCAAAATAATAATAATAATAATAGTAATTTTTTTGCTGTTGTTATTTTCATTTCTATTATGAATTTCACTTATGTTATATGTTCTGTTGTATATAAATGTAAATCTTTACTTGCCCAAAATAAATACATAAATAATAATAATAATAATAATGCTCCGACAATCCATTAAGCGTTGCGGCTTCGTAGTTTACCGAAGTCATACTAAAACATTTTGACAGATTTTTGAGCGCCATGTACCACATAAAATCGGTTCGAGGTCAATAAGTACAACCAGAATTAATACATAAGGCGCATTGTAGATTTTTTGAGAAAATTTAAGGATTTTAAGTGCGCCTTATAGTCCGAAAAATACGGTAAGGGTAAGAACACATCGACAGTTGTACCACTGTGGAAACTACCTGGACCACTGAGGGATTATACAAATATAAAACTACATGGGAATAGAAAATAAAGTACTTCTATTTAAGGTTGAAAATCACATTCTATTGTCTAAAGAAAGACTGTTTTGTGTTGAGTATCAAGTCTATTCCTTAGTATCAAAATTGAGCTTGCAAGTTTAGTATCGTGACGGAAGATTTTACCAAATCTCGTGAACATTTAAAAGTAAAAATCGCGTCCACCCTCTCTACTTTGGCTGACATTCCTCGGACTTATACCTTGCGTCTAATGACTGGCTAAAGCTCGGAGTTTTGGAGCTAGAAGCCAAACGGTGCATTCCTGCGCCGGACTGCTGAGTGGTGTCATGTGACCGCGGAGCAGACTTTGAAAAGGGGCAGGTGTAGTCAGGAGCAGAGGAGGAGGAGGATAATTACATGGACTTCTATTGTGCACAGATGAAATGTCTCCTCTTTAATCTCGTTTTTTTTTTTTTTTCTATACAGGAACATCGGCTTCAGAAGTGCGGTCCTCTTGTGTCTTTTAACGGACTGGTAAACAAACGTGACAGGAATGGTTTTGTCGAGAGCAAACAAAACACAACCAAGCAGACAGGGAAGTATATTAAGAAACAGTAGTAACATATGCAAAATTGGAATATTAAGTAAGCTTTTATGGTCTTTAACATAAACTATAAAAAAAAAAAAAACTCAAGTAAAAACAACTGACTAAATATAAAAAGCTATAGTATTCAGCCTGCGCTCTTAAAGTTTTACGATACGATAATGATACGATATCGTCCCGGTATGAACCTCAAGGAACGATATTTATTGCGATATCGTGGGAAAGCTCACGGTATGATGGGGAGGCTCACGATTAGAGATGTAACAATATCCAAATCTCTCGGTACGATATTTTCACGATGTACATTTCACGGTACAATATTTATTGCGATATTTTGTGGAGGCTGTGAACAAAACTGTTAATGCTTTTTCCTCTTAAAATGCCTTGACAAGACTTAATCCAAAGAACTAACACTTAAAAGTGCTTAGAATTGTTATTTCTTCATATAGTCGACACTGAAACAGAGCAAAGGATCATGGTCTATGTAGTTCCCTCTGTCTTTTTTTGCACCATAACTCTGATGATAAGTTCAGATGCGTCTGAACTTTGATGATACGATATCACGATATTTCGGTTATTGTTGCATCCCTACATACGTCACGACCAAATAGCAGCGATTGGTTAAATAAAAAAAAGTAGCCGCCTACCATTGAGCGAACGAATCCTAATGCTGCGAGGTCAGACTGTTTCTACAAAGTGAAACCATTTGCTAAATCAGACTAACATCACCTACGCTCCCACACGACAATTCTCCATAAACATACAAAAACATGATACATATTTTCAAACCAATAAAAGATAACCTGGCGATTTAAATAAGTGTTAGCAGTTAATTAGTCTGATTCATCAGCAGGTTTCACTTTGTGGAAACCGTCTGACCTCGCAGCATTAGGATTCGTTCTCTCGTTGGTAGGTGGCTACTTTTTTTATTTAAGCTTTTCCCGTAGAAAGAAACACAATAATGTCTTTCCCCTTGATAAAATTCACCAAACATTCTCTTTATTCTAGATATAAATCCTGGATCTCGAGAATCGTTGCCAACACAGAATGTAACTCACACTTCCGGAGTTGTTGCAAACCATCTAGTGTATTCTGATTCCTGACCTAGTCGCTGGAGAGAAATGACATTGAGCGGAGGCACTAGGTGGTGCGAGCCTGGCTAGCAGTCAGTGTTGGGAAGGTGACTTTTAAAATGTAATCCCCTACAGATTACAGATTACATACCCCAAAATGTAGTTTGTAACGGAATCCATTAAATTACTTAAAGTGAGTAATGTAATCTGAATACTTTGGATTACTTGATTTGCTGTAGAGAAGCAAAGACGAGGAAATCTTCACATAAGACATTTTGTCTGCTAAAATAAAACAAAAAGTCCAGTTTTTACTTAACCAAATTAAAAATATTATTGATAGAAGACAAGGAAACACGGTCCGCACAGCATGATTTAGTCCTGTTAAATCCTGTTTTAGGCCTGGTTTAGTCTAGGTTTAGTCTTGGTTTAGTCCTGGTTTAGACCTGGTTTTAGACCTGGTTTAGTCCTGGTTTAGACCTGGTTTAGTCTTGGTTTAGTCCTTGTTTAGTCCTGGTTTAGACCTGGTTTTAGACCTGGTTTTAGGCCTGGTTTAGACCTGGTTTAGTGTCCGGCAATGAGTGGAATTACCGAAAAAAAAAAAAAAAAAAAAAGGGATATAACCCAAGATGTGAAAACAGGAAAATACCTCAGTGTATTCCATTTATTTCAACCAAGTAACTGTAATCCAATTACCACTCACTTAATCAGTAACTGTAACTGAATACAGTTACCCATAATTTGTACTCTGATTACGTAATGCCGGTACATGTAATCTGTTACTCCCCAACACTGCCAGCAGTTAATGTATATATGTAAAATAACCGTCTTTAAGAATAAATCAGCCTTACAGTTGTTATCAGTAAAATCTATACTGACTTAACGTAACGTTTATGACATTTAAAAATAGTACATATGTTCCTTCCTGTGGCTCATAGTTGCAATATATTTTTCCAATTAGGTTATAAATAAATATATCTGCTCTTATCAATCAATCAATATCACTTTTATTTGTATAATTGGCGCACGGAGCAATAAAACACAATCATAATAGAAAAGCTCAAACAAAAAAGTCTCAACAGGTCGGACCATCAGGCACATAGTGAATAACACTGCCACCAGCGTAAAATAAATCACTACTGAGGTATTAGTTAATTGCATCTTGTCAGACGTTCCAAACCACTCGTAAATAAATCAGCAACTGAAAGTGAGTACATAACAGTGTAATGAGGTAAAAATGATTAGTGTAATTAAAATATAAATCACGTTGAACGGTTGAATAGAGCTAATGACAAAGGCGGACATTAACGAGTTTTATTGCCTTTTCTAAATACCAGATCAAAACAGTATTCCTTATTTAGACAACAGAGCGTGGTCCTTATATCTGTGTAAACCCTCAGTGGTCCAAGTTAGAGTCCTGCACGGGTCCATTTTTGGAGACCCGTCCCCGCCCGCACCCTCACAGTTCAGCACCGCACCCGCCCGTCAACCCGTTATAAATCTCACACAAATTAAAAGCATTTTAACTGAAGCATCCGTGAGAATACAAACGGAAAAGTTACGACTTCAAAAATTACGAATTCACAGACGCGACTCGACTGTCAAAAATACGTCATCACTTCACGGGTTTTATTTACTGAGCAGAAGAAACATTGATCGAGAGGCCAGACTTCTGCACCGCACACACCACGGACTGAACCAGGACTAACCCAGGACTGATTCCAGGACGGAACCAGGAGGACTAAACCCAGACCGAACTATGATTAAACCAGGACTAAACCAGAACTGAACCAGGACTCACTGTCTGGACACGTCCGGAGGCAGTGTTGGGAAGGTGACTTTTAAAATGTATTTCCCTAGAGATTACAGATTACATACCCCAAAATGTAGTTTGTAACGTAATCCATTAAATTACTTAAAGTGAGTAACGTAATCTGAATACTTCGGATTACTTGATTTGCTGTAAAGAAGCAAAGACCAGGATATCGTAACATAAGATGTTTTGTCTGCTAAAAAACAATAAAAAAACCCAGACTTTACTGAACAAAATTTAAAATATTATTGATAAAAGAGGAGGAGACATGTCCGCACAGCATGGTTTAGTCCTTTTAAATCCTCTTCGAGACATAGTTTAGACCTGGTTTTAGTTCTGGTTTAGTCCTGGTTTAGATCTGGTTTAGACCTGGTTTAGTGTCCGGCAATGAATGGAATTACCAAAAAAAAAAAAAAAAGGGATATAGCCCAAAATGTGAAAACAGGAAAATACCACCGTGTAATCCATTTATTCCAACAAAGTAACTGTAATCCAATTACCACTCACTGAAACAGTAACTAACTGAATACAGTTACTCATAATTTGTACTCTGATTACGTAATGCCAGTACATGTAATCTGTTACTCCCCAACACTGTCTGGAGGTGCACCTGTGTGGACCGTCAGGTGACCGCAGGCGAAAGGACCGTAGCAGAGCTTCACGCCGCAGCGAGTTTAAGCACAGCCGTCGCCCGATCATGCTTTGCGTACACCCTGCTCCACGGGCTCGGGCTTCTCTCTATCTCTTAAATCCAAAATTAGTCCTGGTTTAGTCCTGATTTAGTCCTGACCGGCCCGTATGTAATCACTACCCACCCTCATACCTGTCTGTAAAATTCCAGAACCTTTAAACCCGCCCATTTCAGTAACTATTTGTCGGTACCCATCGGATCCCCACATACCCATTACTAGTTTTAGTATCAATTAGTAACTGATTTTACTACTTCTTTTGACAACCAAAAATAAGAAGACTGCTCTTAACAACGATGTTTTGAGATGTATGACATAAGGATGGGCAAACAATCTTAATCATCTGGAGAATTAACGATCGTTTTTCGATTAATCATGAATGGTTTTATATTAAAATTATCATCATTATTATTACTATTACTAATCTGCTTAAATAAACTCAACTTTACAACATATAAACCATAACCACTCTAGAGCCACATCAGCCCATTTGAGATTATAATGTGTTTAATGCAGCTTTGACACATTTGTTTACATTTTACAGAAACAAAACTTAAAACCACATGACTCATTTGCATAAACGATAAGCACTGAAAAAACAGCTCTTTCCTTGTGTGCTGATGCGGTTCAGCTTCTGGTGGACTAAAGGACACGACTCAGTGGAATATGAGTGTTCTTTCTGTGACAGAGGGATGATGATGATGTCGGTGAGTCTGTTCTGTGTGTGTGTCACGTTGGAGATCGTTCATGTTTTCAGAGATCAGACGTGTGCAGGTTTAGTGCAGCTCTTTATTTAACATCATTTCACTCACTTTATTTATTTTGGCTTCTCTTGTGATGAAAAGACTGAAAAGTGTTTGTCTTTTTGACGCATGTGACTCAGCTTTATGTTGCAGTAACTGGGACGCTGCGTTTACATGCACCATGGGATACTCAAACAACCCGCTCATACCCGGGACACTGATGTGCTGTAAACACACACACTGAGTGGAACAGTGTTTGTGTCAATTCAATTCAAGTTTATTTATATAGCACATTTAAAACTACTTCAGCTGACCAAAGTGCTGCACATACAAGTCAACAAAACAGAAGAAACAGATACAAATACAGAAAACATGTGAAAACTACAATAAAAACACCAAGATAACCTGACTGGCTCGTACTAAATGCCAGGGAGAAGAGGTGAGTTTTCAGTCTAGTTTTAAACTGTCAGACGCAGCCTCGTCTCCTTACGCTACACAAAGCAACATACATTCAGTTTGTTGATTAAAAATGAATGTGAAAATGAAAATTTTTAATGATCAATTATTGATTAGTCGACGAATCTTGCCTAATACGACATGACTCTTTAGAAAGTCCAAAAAGTACAATTTGCTGAAAAAGCTACACCAAATTTAACCAAATCTGGAATCAATCTTGTGAGTAAAAATAGTTTCTACTCTCGGCACTTTTGGCAAACATTCCTTGAACCCAAACCATCTGTGAATAAACCACGAGTAGATAACGGCGTAATGAGGCAAAATGATGTCTGTAATTAAAATTTGCATGGTTGAAATAAATTGTGTAACTTTTCTGATCTGTCACCCAATTTTTTTTTTTTCCCATGCAGATGTTATTGCTTTGCCTGAAATGTTCCACAGTAACTGATCTAACTTGCATTTGTTAAATTACAGGTGTTTTTTTTTGCTTAGAAAAACATGAGCAGGGTCGCCTCACCACAGATCTAACGTGATAGATCCATTTAATGCAATACTGTGCAGCTTTCTGGACAAAACAATAACATCTCCATGAGGACGAGGAAATAACAAACCCTCCAGAAACCAGAAAAGTTCCACAGTGCACCTTTTCCGCTAGTCACAAAGTCTGACATTATGAGTTATACTGCCCTCTGTACATACCATATCTCAGTGACGTTTTCTTCTTTGTCATTTTTCCAAAACGGTTCAGCCCTGTTTGCTCTCAGCTGCACTGCCTTTGGTACATGACGGGACCTGCCCACCACAGCCTTGTCTTTTTAATGGCCAAATAAACACGGCAGGCAGACATAATAGCACGCTGCTTTTGTCAGGAGCAAAAGGCCAGGGAGCTGTTAAAGGACTAGTCTGCTCCACATGAAAAGGAGAGGGGAAAGAGGGCACCCCTGTCGCGTACCTCCATTCTAAACGCTTTTTTTTTTTTTCTCTTTTTTCTACGCTGCCAGTCAACCAGTTCTTCTTTACGTTTACTACTAGATCATAGTAAGTAAAAGTACTGATACTGGAGCATAAGAAAAATATTCAAGTGAGCATATATAAGTGCTAAAAAAGGTCATTAAATAGTAAAAAGTTAAAGTATTTCGCAGAGATTTTGAGATCTAATAAAGCTTCAAATGTAGTTTTTGTAGGATTTGACAACGATTTTGCTTTCCTAGTTGTTTATTTTTGTTTGCTCAAGTTGCAAATGTGTTAAAAATAAACCCTGATCCGTTTCAGCAGGTCTAAAAAAAAAAAAAGGGAAGAGACAGAATGAGGCTACCTCCATTCTAAACGCTTTTTTTCTCTTTTTCTACACTGCCAGTCAAACAGTTTTTCTTTACGTTTACTACTACATCATAGTAAGTAAAAGTACTGATACTGGAGCATAAGAAAAAATAATTCAAGTAAGTATATATAAGTGCTAAAAAAGGTCCTCAAATAGTAAAAAGTTAAAGTATTTTGCAGAGATTTTGAGATCTAATAAAGCTTCAAATGTAGTGGTTTTGCCAACGATTTGTGCAGAATTTTCTATGTGAGTTTTGCTTTCCCAGTTGTTTATTGTTTATTTTTGTTTGCTCAAATTACAAATGTGTTGAAAATACTCATGTAAGCATATATAAGTAAGTTATATCCCAACTAAAAATGGTACTTAAATAGTAAAAAATTTAAGTATTCCGCAGAGATTTTGAGATCTAATAAAGCTTCAAATGTTGTGGTTTTGACAACGATTTGTGCTGAATTTTCTTTCTGAGTTTTGCTTTCCCAGTTGTTTATTTGTTTATTTTTGTTTACTTAAATTACAAATGTGTTAAAAATAAACCCTCAGCCTTTTCAGCAGGTCTAAAACAACAAAGGGGAAGAGACAGAGTGAGGCCACCTCCATTCTAAACAAAATTTCTAAATTTTTTTTTTTTACACTCTGAATTCTGACTGCTGAATTTGAGAGCTTGAAAATATTTATGCTGAATATTTACAAGGTGATTTTTTTTTTATATTAAATTTTAAACAAAGTATACTTGAAATTTCAGCAACTAAAATTCTGAATAAAAATAATTCGAACATAGATTTTAAGAGCTGAAAAACTCAAAGCGAGAAATTCAGTGGTATTTAAAATTCAAAATCTGATGAAACAAATCATCTTCCATAATTCTTAAGTTTATACTGTGGAACATTCTAGGCTCATCATGGAGACAAGCCGAGAAGTTACACAATGAGTGCACCCTTCAATAAATTAACTAAATATTCTTTTTTAATTATATTTTAGATTCAAATCCTCAAAGTCTCTTTTTGTTTTGCTTTGTCAGCGGTGTTACAAATGGTTTTCACTTCCCAGCTCGGCCACGTCAGAGTCCAAGAATGCCAAGCGTGCAAAGCAGTGGTCAAAGGGTAAATGCTATTTTAAAAAATCCAAAATCTAAAACAAATTTTGCGTTATTTTGAGTTTTTGATGGCTTGGGTGTCGTGTTGTGACACCTGTCAGTGGCCGGAGCAGGTTTACACAGGTGCTTTTTAAACCCTGCCCCTTTTTGTCCCACTTGAAAAGGAGGCTTCAGTCAACAGGTAAGTGAGTGAAGGAGACAAAAGGAGGGATCTTAAAGAGGAGAGGGAGAGAGAGAGGAAGGGGAAATGGAGAGGAACAAAAAGAGAGCAAAAGAAAAAATACTCAAGTAAAAGTAAAAGTATCACATGATAAAATCTACAAACTATTATTATATTTCCGTTAAACCTGTACTTGAAGGTGCACTATGTAACTTTTAGGTTGGGCGTCCGTCACCTGCTTGTTCTGTGTCATTGCTCTGCCTGGAATGTTCCGCAGTGTGACTTTAAACAGCTCTACTTGACATTTATTCAACTACACGTTTCTTTATTGGCTCAAAAATACCAAGAAAAACTGACATTCTGACAGTGAGCGGGGTCGCGCTGATGCATCAGCTTCTGTCGCACTAAAGGACACGACTATATGTGTTCTTTCTGTGACAGAGGGACGTCACTGCAACTTTTGGACGCGTAACTAGAATGTAGTGAAAGTGAAGGAGGGCGGCTCCACTGCATGTGCTCGCCGTGTGTACGGAGCAGCTCGTCCCATGTGCGGAGATTTCAGAAAATAGGATCCATCCTATTTTTTGACGCTCTAAACAAGTGTAGGGAGAGCATCTATTGTATTGTGCGTTTACCATCAGCACATCGTGGAAGTTCTGTGTCGTGTGAAAGAGCCCAGGTCCAAAATGACTGTTAATTAGTGCTTTGAAATTAACTTTTGAAATCCTCGTGTTTGCCGTGGTCAGTCTGTACAGAAGGTAAATACAAGCCTGTTCAGCTGTTAGGTTCACTGTGGAGCTGATACAAGTGGCTAAATGTGTCCAGTCAAGTCTGATGGGCTTTCCCATTGACAAACACAGAGCCAGAGCCGCACGTGTACGTCCTGCTGCAGCTGCCTGTGGAGCCGCCTTCCGCACGACAACGCTGACGAGTGCCTTGTCAGTCGACTCATCAGGTGAAAACAAATTCCGATGTATAATTGAACCCCAACAGTGACGTACGTCGTTCATCTCACATAATTTGAACAAATTCACGTTCAAGTTCTTGATTTACAAATGCAATGTTCAGTTCAAAGTTCACTGAAAAATGAACATGTTCAATGAACACGTTCTTTTGAACTCGTTCATGCACAACACTGCAAACAATAACATCTCCATGAAGAAAAGAAGGTGGCAGACCCTCTACTAGAAAAGTTACACAATGGACCTGTCAAAAAAAGTACTGATACTGGAGCAAAAGAAAAAAAGACTCAAGTAAAAATACCACATAAAAAAAAAAAAAAAAAAAAAAAAAGTACTTTAATAGTAAAAAAAGTAAAAGAGATTTTGAGATCTAACAAAGCTTCAAATGTAGCGTTTTCGACAAAGATTTGTGCTGAATTTTGTTTGAGATTTTTTTTTCCTAATTGTTTTTATTTGTTTATTTTTGTTTGCTCAAATTACAAATGTGTTCACTGGAGACGAAGGTTGGGGCAGAGAAGGAGAGCGAGGAGAGAAGATGTGGTGGGAGACTGAAACAGAGGAGGAGAAAATGATAAAGAAAACAGAGAGTGAGAATTGAGTGAATTTTTAAAAAAATCTTTCTGGTACTACATGAAGGGAGAGAGAGAAGGAAGCGTGCAAGTAAGAGAGAGTGGGAGGAGAGGAGGAGAGAGGGTGAGAAGAGAAATATTTTTTTTCGTCCCTCTTCTTCAGAGCTGGCCCCCGGGGCGAGTGTGAGCTCATTGTTTACCTTTACCCACAATGCAGCGTGGCAGGGCGGAGGAGGATCAGGTGCTGCTCAAGGAGACCTGAAGACGGGAGAGTTTTTGTAACAGGCCTGTGGTGAAGAGTGTCTCAACATATTTGCTCAGACTAAGAAAACACTAAAGTTCAAAGCATCAAACGTCATACTACAACCACAACTACTACGAGTACTACATGTTTTTAAAGTTATTACCGTATTCTTTGGACTATAAGTTGCACTTTTTGGGGGCAATTAATTTTATAAAATCAGACCAGGAACCGACATTTCCTGTTGAAAGTCAAGTTGTAGTAAAAACAATAGAAGAGAGAAAAACAGACTGTTAACGTCACATATGAACAGTTCTCTCTAATCTCTACTCCACAAAAGGTCCGTATTTTTCGGACTATAAGTCACTCCGGAGTATAAGTCGCACCAGCCAAAAAATGTGTAATGAAGAAGAAAAAACATATATAAGTCGCACTTTTTGGGGGAAATTTATTTGATCAAATCAGAGACCAGGAACCGACATTTCATCTTAAAAGTGAAATTCTAGTAAAAACAATAGAAGAGAGAACAACAGACTGTTAACGTCACATATGAACAGTTCTTCAGATAAACTATAACATAAACAACAGAACAGAACAAGTTTAACAAACTCTCCATCTCACTCCAAATCACTAAATCCATTCAATTCTTCATCCTCGGTGTCACTTCTGAACAACTCGGCCTCGACCTCCGGAGGTAAACAGAGCGACGCTTCCTCTTCTGTGTCGCTGTCGTCAGACTCAGCATCAGTTCCAGTTAGAATTATTTGGGTCTTTCTGAATCCCGACAGGATGGTTTCGGTGTCACTGAAGTCCAGACTTTGTCCATCCATCCAGTGACTTCAGGAAAGTTGAAAGTTGCAGGTTTCTCTCTCACTCCAAACTTTCTTTCTGCTGCTCGATTATCGTTTTCAGCTGCAGATTTCACGACTTGCAGCTTGTAATCTGCAAAATCTGATTTTCTTTTCGGGGCATTTGTGTTCAGTCTTCTCATTCACCTTTATAAGTCTGTTTAAATGTTAAATCGTTCAGTGGTGCAGAAGTAACGGTGCGATCGACTGACATGATACAGACAGGACAGAGGCTCTTTCTGCAGGAGACATGCGCAGTAGAGCCAAGTGACAGTGGTACAGGAGGAACAGAAGCAGCAGATACTCACACACAAGACTAGAACCTCTCCACACTTCACTGTCAACATTTTAATATATAAGTCACACCGGAGTAAACACCCAAATGTGAAGCACTTTCTGCTATCATAGGTGTTTCTGCTGCGTCATCGTTGTAGCAGCTTTAGTTCGTTGTCACGTGGGAGGGTGGCAGAAATATGCTGTTGAAAAAAATGCCAAATCAATCTAAAAACACTTCTGCGACAAATACAAGGCCCACACATCACTCTTAGACGGTAGAAAGCTCTGAAAAGTTGATATTGCATGAGATGGGCCCTTTAAGACAGGCTTTTAGTTGACTGTGTCTGTAATTCCTGTGTTTTTGTTTATGTTGTTCTTTGTGCTGTAAAGCACTTTGTGTTTTTTTTTTGTCTGTGAAAGGTGCTATATAAATACAGGCTTACTTACTTACTTAACTTGAAAACTACTACCTGACATCACAAAGTGGAACAGAGCATTTTGGGCTTTAGAGATGTAGACAGAGAATAATAAAGGATTACTCAAACACAAAACACAACTCCAGGTCTGTTTTTGAGGAGGTAACAACATTATAACAAGACTTGAAGTGCCAGTTTAGCATAATATAGGACCTTTAAAGTGTGAGTATGTTTAGAATGATAGAAATAAAGGACAAACATTGGCCTATTACTACGAGGGCCTGACCGATATAGATTTTTTTTTTTTTTTGCGGCAAATACGATACAGATAAAATGGGAGTTGGAGGCGCTGATAGCTGATAGTAATTTTAGTGATGTAAAAATTCACTGTAAAACTTCATTTGATTATAAAACTTAGGTCTGGCTCTTCGGGATTTTATATTGGGTTTGTTTAGGCAACATTTATGATTATTCTGTCTCTTTACAGTCACATTTAAAGACAGTAGGTCGGCCTAATGGCATTTTTGCTTCACATTCTAATCAGCTAATTGCAAACCAACGAGAAAGAACCAAAAGTAGCTTCAGAAACGACAATTTGCACTCACCGCTCACACAGGCACCTCTCAGATCATAAGTCTTCACTAATAAGTTTGATAAAAACAAGCAGTAGTTTTGTTGCTGGCCTAAACTGTGCTGAAGTTCACTTTTATTTATCGTCAGTATCGTGGATCAGATACAAGAGCGTTTAAAGCAGCGCCTCAGTGTTGCGCATAGGCAGTACGGCGTCATATGCACAGACAAATTACTCTGCAGATAAATACTGATGCGGCACCACATATTAGGACATTTATCTGTCTGTAAATTAGATATATAGATAATATAGAGAGTCTAAGCTTTATAATGTGGTATAATATGCCCACGTGGACTATTACTATAGATCTATTACTATAGATTTAGGTCGATAGCCGATATGTTTCCAAGTGCCCGTATCAGCCAATTGATATATCAGTGGGGACATAATTACTCCTAATATAAAAGGTAAGTATCCACGGTCCCTCAAGACTACAAAGCCACTGGGGCCCCTGTCAGGAGCAGGGATCACACAGCTGATTCGGTGCATGTTTTGAGATGACAGTGGCTCAGTGGTTCAAGCACCTGCCGATGCCTGTCAGGCCCTGTGTCCCTAGGCAAGACACCTCACCTGCACTGTCTTTAAGAATGCGGCGAGGGTGTTTGACTGCGCGTGTGATTGGTGGCGGTCAAAGGGGGTTTGGGGCTCAGACTGGCAGCTTCTCTTCCGTCACTCTGTCCCAGGGCAGTTGTGGCTACAATAGTGTCTCACCCCAGGAGAGTGTGGAGTGAATGAAGTGAATGATCTACAAATGCTAGGGATATAACGATATCCAAGTCTCACGATACAGTATCGTCACGGTATGAACCTCACGGTACGATATTTATTGCGATATCGTGGGAAAGTTCACGATACGGTATTTCAATATTATACATAATAACAAGACTGACATTATAAAATGCTTTGACCATTTGAACATTTATTGTCATATTCTAGGAATGTAACGCTATCCAAATCTCTCGATACGAGTACGATATTATCATGATATGCATCTCACGGTACGAAATTTACTGCGATAATTTGAAGAGGCTGATAATTAAAGATGGGACAGTTTTTTTTGCTTTTAAAATACTTTTACAAGATTTTGGTGTTAATTATTACCATCATAATCCCAAGAATTCAAGTAAAAAACATATTTCTTCATGTTGTTGGCACTGAAATGAATCATGGGAAATGTAGTTCCCAATGTTCATAAGCTGTTGCTGCTATAAAACCTGCATTTACGCAAAGGAACTTGTGATTCGATATTATTGTGACGATATTATTGTGAGACTTTTGATGATACCATATCACCATATTTCAGTTATTATTACATCCCTAACAAATAGTATTACACACACACACACACACACTTGCACTCACGCTCACACCAGTGTAAGCAGACCCTGTTGTCACATAGTTTTATTATAACTGTTATTATGCATGAGTCCAGTTTCTGCCTTTGTTCACAGTATGAAAACCCACATTTTTAACTAAATATTAAATATATTTGTGCTGACAAAGTTTTAGTGAAACATGTTTCTAACCCGCCGTGCACTACTGTGATAACTCAACAATGTGAATGTGAAAAATTCCCCTCTGTTGCATTTTTCAAACATATTGTGTGGCCTAAACCGACGCTGCATATTCCACATAACTTCCCCCTTGGTATTGTTCGGAGAAAATGACAGAAATCCAAGTCTCTCGGGACTTTGAGGAATTCTCCCTGCCCTGCTCTGAGGTGTAGGGTGACCTCCAAGAATGAGCCAGGTATGTCTGAATGAGGAGAGGGGGAGGACAGGGAGGAGAGAGGAGAGAGGGAGGAGAGAGGGAGGAGAAGAGGAGTGGCTGTTAGTCCGTCAGAGCTTTTGAAAGATGCTGTGATCTCCCATTGGCTGACAATGTGATGACGGTTAAAACAAAGTGTCCAACTCAAAGGGCCTGTACCTGATTTTTTCCCAGATATTTGAGTAAAATGTGTCTTGCCCCAGTGCAGTACAGCACAGATATATTATATAAACAGCTCTTGAGGTCAAAATAACTGGAATGTTTGTGTCTAAAAAATTTTTATGGATGATAAAAAGTTGAAAAAATGGAGGCACCCAAAAATACAAAATAATAAAAAGTCCTCAGCCTTCATCAGGGCAAACTCACTGAGTTTCATGTGTGAACTGTTATCTGCCATGTGATATTACAGACTTTTTACTATTTTGTACTTTTTGACTATTTGAGACTGGTCCTTATACTGAAAGAGCACCGAAAGGACAATTCTGCACAATCTCTGTACATCCAAGTAGCACTCCTTACCCCCTGCAGACTTTTATCGATAATATTTTGCCATCATCATGAAGGTAACAACAACTAGCATGCAAAGAGCACACTTCCTGAAAAAAAAAAAGCTTTACAATTAAATTCAGACAGTACAAAGCAAACTTATTTTCAAATAGAAGTGGAAAAATCAGGTAGAGGGCCTTTAAGCTCCCCACACAACTCCAGGCATTATTCATTCACTCTCCACAGCACTGGTATTTGGTATCAGGACTGTGGATTAGGGTTGCAACTGTACATGTATTCGTGCTGAACAGTTTCAGTACGGGATGTTCGGTTCGGCGCAGGACCGTGCACGAGTGAGTTTGCGCAATTTGTGTGTGTTTACATTCTGCAACTACATGTGCAGCTACACAGAGACTCGGCTCTTTAATATTCACGAGGGAACTGGTCCGTGATTGAGGTGACATTGTTTCCCGTGGCGCTTTTATAGTTAAACCTTGACGACAATTGCCCCCTGCCTTGACTACGTCCCTTAAAACCACGTGAATCCTCTCAAAACTACGGTCGTCGTGCCACAGTCCTCACTTCCGCCTTTCCCCGGCACAAAATCTCTGCTCCCCTCATACCCGCAACCTCTGTTCTGAGCGAAAGGGTATTTATTTTCAACCGCTGGGGACGCTGTAACTGCAGCAGATCTGCACTCACTGCAGACGATGTGGACGAAGTTGTTTTTTCTGGCCAAAAATATGAAGATTGAGTAAAACTTCATGCTGCGCTTGACTTTTTGAAATGTTTAGTTTACTGTTTACAAGGAATTTTTTTTTTTATAATGTTTCATAAATTTGTTGCTTATTTGAGAATGTTTTATTTGAGTTATTATTACCATATTTTCCGGGCTATTAGATGCGCTCTTAAGCCTCTAACCCCATCAAAAAACAACTGCACACCCCACAATCCAGAGCGTTATACACGAATCCAGTCGGGTGTCCCAGCACGACTTCAGTAAACTACAAAGCCGCAAACACACACGGAGCAGACAGCGACCGCACGGCGACAAACACCCACAGACACACTCATTGCTCCACGCCGACGAGGAACGGAACGGAGGAACGAACCAAAAAAACGAGCGCAATGTGCCACTTCTAGACACGACTGAACAACTGAGTCACTGCGAACACGCCGACAATCCGTTGGTCCCAGACACACCCTCCCTACACGCCACAACTGAACAAAGCCCAGAGTCACCGTGAACGAACAAACAAACAAAACCACTCACCCATCACACTGTTGTGTTTCATTTAAAGTCCGGTGCGGTTTATTTGTGAAAGAAGTTCGAAAATAGACCATTCAATGACAGTGCGCCTTATAATCCAGAGCGCCTAATAGTGCAGAAAATACGGTATCACCAAGCAGCACTTTGCATTTATTTTATTTTATCGTTTGTATAATGTTAAAACAAATTGTTGGTTTAATAAATACACAAATGTTTTTGCATTTTGTTCCCAAACTGTACCGAAAAACTGAGACCGTGATTTTTGTGTACTGTTACACCCCTACTATGGACAGTATTTTTTGGAGCCTTTTCTGACAGGTACTTGTCCCTACTTTTCAAATAAGCATCAAACATCTAACCACAGTTCAGTACTTCGCAAATACAATAGGGTTCGGTCAAGTGGTAACGGAGGGAAACGGGCAGATTTTGTACATTCAAATGTCTCTTATTCAGAAACTAGAGGGACTATTGAAATAAGTAAAGTATCAGAATGTAGGAAAGAGTTACACTCCAACAGGGTCAAGTTAAACCTGTGATATTCTTTTAAGTTGTTGACAAAAACTCATGTCGGTAACAGAGGGAATGAAATATGCAGCACTTTTTGGGCAATAAATACAAACAGTGAAACTAGCGGTTCTCACTTACATATCCTTAACAAACTGGTTTGAATATTTGCTTCATATAGTTTTCTACCATATGGTACAAGATTAGGTTGAAAAACCTCTTACTTTTTGAGTAATGAGATTTTATTATTATTAAAAAAGGTCATGGTAACGGAGGGAAAATTGTACAAACAAGTAGAAGGTGCAGGATTTTACATCATTTGTCGCTTTTTTCTTCTGAATACTTTAATATTACTTCAAAATAAAAGGAAACTATTTCTATAAAATATGTCAGTCCTTCCAAGCAAATTTTTATCATTTTAAATAAATTTTTTTGAAAAATCCTGTACCTTCATCAACAGTTCAAAGATGGAATAACACAAGATATGATGAAATACATCCATTTATTTACATGATTTTCAGGTCTTTGAAATTTGGAAAATAATTTTTGTTCCATGTTTCATACATGGTCTGTTTAAAACGTATGTAAGTTTAGAACCAAAAATGGTACAGAAAAAAGGTCAACTGTTTCATAAACTAGAGTACATATGTATCTGTTCAATACATTTTTATATCAGACACATTAACTTGAATTTTTGGCCTTGTTGTTTACTTCTGCTTGACCGGGTCCAATACAGTTTAGGTTTTCCCTGCAGCCCTCACTCAAGAACTGACATAGTGTAACTCCACCTGTTGGATGTTGGCGCATGACATCACTGGTGTATATAAAAACATTCCTCTGCGTCTGCTGCGTTTTTGCTCTTACACAGTTTTCCTTTTGGTGTAAATTAGGGGTAAGATCCGCTGCTATAAACTGGAACCTTTGAGATTTCCTAATTACAACTATTCAAATGATCTGCTCTATAATCCTCCGGCTCAGAGTCTCATACCAAAGTATTTATCAAATTACAGAACATTAAGAGATTAAAGCTTAACATAATGCCGCAAATTGCCTGTTTGTGTACAATCAAAAAGCAGGCTAAATGAAAAGTGAAACAGCTATCCGCTTTACGTAAACCAGAGCGGCTAATCTGCACGGCTCTCCTGCAGTAAGAGGTTTGTACGAACGCCGCAGAATCAAGCCCGATGTCACGTTTCATCTGCGTTCAGCGTACGGGCTTTTGCTGTGGGCTTCGTCGGAGTTTTGAGAGTAAATTACAGCCATCAAACCATCACAGGGTCTGGAAAAGCAGTCTCCAGAGCGAGCGGTGATTACTGGGCACGCTCAGATGTCCCGGACGCTCTGAGCTCTGGCACGGACCTCTGACAGGTCATCAGGCGAGCGGCGGGCGGCGGTTACGCAGAGTGGTCTGAAATGGACTTTGTTATAAAAACGTTGTATGAAACTGAACAAACTGCCAAACTGTTCGGCAAAAATAGGCATCTGGATCAAAGTTGTCACTGTATGTGGCCTCGGCTCTTACGGGGGGCAGAAAAAATGTACTGCAATCACTGTGTACTGCCAAGTTTTTCCTCATTCTCAGTATATGTACAGACCACACAGCAAAATACAAGATCGAGGTAAGTTAAAAAGCGTGTAATTGTGTAACTTTTCTGGTGGAGGCTCCGTCAAACCCTTTTCTCCATGGAAATGTTATTGCTTCATCTGGAATGTTTCACAGTATCTTATTAAATCTTTCTAGCATGAGTTACAGGTCAGATCTGTGAAGAGGCGACCCCGCTCACGGTCAGAATGCCTGTTTTTCTAGATGTTTTTGAGACATTAAACCACTGTAACTGAGTAAATGTGAAGTAGATCTCTTTAATGTCATACTGTGAAACATTTCATGCAGAGTAATGACATCTCGACAGAAACATGCAGGTGACAGACTCTCCACCAGAAAGTTGAAGTTACACAATGCACCTTTAAATTAAGGAAATGTTTGTGTATTTGAGTAGTTCAACAAGTTAAATAAAACCATCAATGGAATGGGAATGTTTCTTATTTTAAGTGGAAAGAGTTGTGTCATATTTTAAGCAACACAAAGTCTTGTTCTACTGGTAGATAATTTCACTTGTCAAGTGAAATTTACTCCATCCATCTATCCATTTTCTTCCGAGTTGCAGTCTAAGCAGGGACTCCTAGACTTCCTTCACCCCGGACACTTCCTGAAGCTCCTCTGGGGGGATCCTGAGGTGTTCCCAGGCCAACACAGAGACATAGTCCCTCCAGCGTGTCCTGGGTCTTCCCTGGGGCCTCCTCCCGGCGCTCAGGAGGCATCCAGAACAGATGCCCTCTCCTCAGCTGCTCCTGTCGACGTGGAGGAGCAGCGGCTCTACTCCGAGCTTCTCCTGTGTGACTGAGCTCCTCACCCTATCTCTAAGGGAGCGCCCAGTATCCGCGATCTCATCATTTCGGTTATTACCCAAAGCTCATAACCATACGTGAAGGTCAAAACGTAGATCGAAATTTACTCATATCATTATAAAATGTTCTTAAGTAAAGTCATCTGAACTTTTTTCAGGGCACGCCTCATGTGAAGCTCAGAACCTCCAGAATTCCCTCCCTGAGCTGCAGAGGCTGCACTAGCACTGACTCATGGCTGGCTGCTGGTGCTGGAGTTCATTCCGATCACAGAGAAAATGAGGTGGCAGAAAGTCACACTGTGCCCCTTTAACAGTGTATAATTTCTGTCATGAGTAACTATAAACAGAACTATTCACTTTTCTTTTTTCTGCGTAAACTATAAATATCCAGATTCAGAGAAAGAAATATGAAATGAGCCAAACCCGACGACCAAAGGCAGGAGCAGGGCATGAGAACGGTGTGGAGTGAAACCCCGGTGACCGCTGACAGGCCGGGCCGGGCTCTGGCTTTAGGGCCTGTAGTCATTAGTTTTCCCACAGACCACAAAGGCGCGCGGGCAGCGGGGACACGACGTGCGCTTCCATCACATGTGATCACAGCTCCGTGTTTCACCTCGTCACTCCGCCGCAGAACATTTGAGACGCCGCCTAAAGATGCGGGTGATTTTAAGTGAAACGTGGGACTGGGGATCGGAAAGGTCAGAGGTTAAAGTGTCAAGACGGTTGAACATCGGAAAGTTTGAGTTCAGGGATTTCCTTATGGAGCAATGACAGGGCCGCAGGGTTTTGGAAATAAATCTAATTGCCATGTGTTGTCCAAGTATTGAAATTAAACTCAGATTTTGTTCAGAAGTATTGCATATAAACTCTGGAGCCATTTGAGAAAAGAAAGAAATATCTGCCACTTCTGACACGTCAATAAAGTCCAGAGAAAAAAGCCCACACATCTTCCCTGTCCACAAACGCACAAAACACTTTCCTCTGCACATTTTTCACAAACTAAACATCTATATTTTCACTAAAATAGTCTGAACTATGTCGCCATGTTTGTTTTGGTTCATTTGGGCGCTTGCTTCGCCCTCCACACAAACCACAATGCAGCGACGTGATTGGCTGCCCACTGCTGGACCAATTTAAACCTTACAGGGAGAATATGTCAAAAAGGATTCTTGTGAGTTTCAGAAAGTTACTTGTTAATGCCTGAACTCATCAGATCTAAGCAGGTCAGGCCTGATTAGAACTTGGCAAAGGTGCAGGTTTGCATAGGGACGGTGGGGACATGTTACAAACAATATTTGGGGAAGATAAAATAGTCCCTACCAATGAAGAAAAAGAAGTAGAGCATTTCACTGGGTCATAAATGAGTTAAAAATAGCAGTACAGGTCTACAACAGTAGTCTTTAAACAGAAGGTTATCCTTACTGGAAAATGTAAAAGTGGGCAAGGTTCAAACCCAAGGCACTCGGACTGAATATATTAAAAGCCCTTTGTTGCATGAAGGGACGCCAACATGTTTCGACCAGCAAGATCTGAAGAAATAGTCCCTACCAATATTTGCCATTTTATTTTAATAAACAAAAATATAAATTTATTCAGATATTTTTCCAAACACAATAGTATAAATTTAACATGTTTTAGTTCACATTTTGACGTTCTGAGATGTATTCAGTGATATGACGACAGGGTTACTCCTGCCGCTGTTTCATTGGCTGCAACAGATGTGTGAAGAATCCCTCAGTCGTCCCGGTAGAATCCACGGCGAGGAGAAAATTCAGTTTGTCGACTGGACTAAAGTAAGTTAGGTTGAAGAGGTTTCGCAGCTCATCCAAGCTGACAGAACTGAAGAAGCAGCTTGGATGAGCTGCGAAACGTCTTCAATCAAACTTACTTTTGTCCAGTCGACAAACTGACTTTTCTCCTCGCCTTGGCTGCAACAGAGTGATGTCATTAGTGGAGCCAGGAGCCTAAACTGGGGAAGCGACAGGACAGGGCCGCACCTGAAGATGTCGGCTTGAGCAGGTGTGAGTGAAGACGCTGCACCAAACTTTGAATAACTTTTCAAAAGGAAACTTACTTGACTTCATCTTCAATTAAGCTTTTGTCTTATAATGAGTCACAGCGGAAAAAGAGCAACTATCACCATGAAGTGCACCTCCCAAACGGAGCCCTACTCCTGCTGGATTCTACTGACCACGGAGAAATGTTTGGACATGACCTCACAAATATCTCATCACCGACAAGCAAAGGGAAATCTACTACAAACTCCTACATCACTGTTATCTGCTAAAGAATCATCTTAGAAGGACAATGGACACAAATTGTACATTTAACGAACTGGAAAACTTGAAAAAAATAAAATTAAATTAAAATTTTAGCTGATAATGCCCCACCAAAGCCTAGACCAAACCTACGCCCTTGCTACTTGGATGGCTGCTGGGAATAACAGGTGCCACAGTAGGCAGCAGTGGCTCTAGTGGACACAGGTGTATCAACTTGTCTATAGTTGTGAGTTTTGGTGACAGTCGGAGTCATCGATGGTGCAGGTTGGCAGCCTCACTTACGTCAGTCTGGCCCAAGGCAGTTGAATGAATAAGAGCGTGTCCAAAAAGCATGATATAAATCAAATCTTACTATTATTATATAGGATAAACTACAAGAATCTCATGCATTTCCGACAATGATTGGAGAGGTCTAAACCACAATACGACTTCTACTACTTCTCCATGTTTATTAAAAGCTTTTCTTTCCAGAGCACATTTAACTACATCATCATCATCATAATCATCATCATCTTTATTCTGGACTCACGGTCCATTTATAAAACAGACAAGGACAGTGACATTACAAAAGAACAAACATTTACAAACCAGACCAGTGTCTCCACATGTTGGACTGATCTTATTGCGCTGAATCTCATATATTATGTTAAATATGACTGTTTATGAATTAATGTCAAAATATACCTGTGACCGAAATAAATAAATAAATGAAATTAATATTTGTGAGTTACTGAGTACGTATACATGCACATCAATAACCCGGTTATGATCGGGTTTTTTGAGTATCCCGTTTCTTGATGGTGCATGTAAACGCAGTATCCCGGTTATGGCAGTATCCCGGTTATTAGAAACCGGGTTACTGCAGCTGGTTTATTCCGATAGTAACCGGGTTACTTGTGGCATGTAAACGCAGTACCCCGGTTACTGCAACATAAAGTTGAGTGCGCATGCGTCCAAAAGACACTTTCCAGCCTTTCACCACAACAGTAGTCACATAAATAAATTGACCAACATAAATAAAGTGACCAAACGAGTGAAATGACTGTAAAATAAAGAGCTGCGCTAAACCTGCACACGTACGACCTGCACTCGTGTGACGCTGAAAAGCTAAAACATGAACTATCTCCTATACTCTATACGCACAGAACACACATCATCAGCACCTCTTCTGTCACAGAAATAACACACATAATCCACAGAGTCGTGTCATTTAGTCCAAAAGAAACTGATCGCATCAGCGACACAAGGAGCGAGTTGTTTTTATCGCCGCTAACAGTTTATGCTAATTAGCCTACAGTCTTAAGTTTCGTTTCTGTAAAACGTAAACAAATGTGATCACAGCTGAATTATCTGATCAAACGGGCTGATGTGGCTCTATAGTGTTTATGGTTTATATGTTGTAAAGTTGAGTTTATTTATGCAGAAGATTTTAATGAAGAATCTGCACAGTGGATTGTGGGAGATCTCGTAGCTCCTTAGCTTCTTATGCTAAAGGAGCTCACGGTTTGTATTTTTCCTGGTTTATGAAATTGATTTAAGTTAATTTTTGCGCCTGCGCATTTGTAAGATTATGTCAAGAAACCGGGATACTCCATTTGTTCATGTACACGTGGATATGAGTGTCCCGGTTTCTCAGTGCGCATGTAAACGCAGTAACCCGAATACTGACATAACCAGGATATGGCTAATAACCGGGTTACTGATGTGCATGTATACGCACTCAATGTTTCATTGTCCGATTTGTTCAATCTGCAGATAAAACTGTACATTAAAATTCTTAGTGCAGCTTGCAGAGTGTTCACTCGTGGAGTAACAAACATGTCAGTCGCACTCGTCCATCGTGGCCTCCTCAAAATCACCACAAAGCATCGTCGTACACACCTGCAGTCTTTGCAAACAGGCTTTTTTGTAATTAATCCAATCTACAGCGGTGTACAAAATGATTTAAACAATAATCCAATATTGTACACAATTACAACATTTACAATTTGATCATTCAAACTCAAATTGTGGTTCAACTCAGATTCAACCGCGATATCTTGTTCAACCTACAAACCAAGACCATGTTTCCCTGTAGTCAAAACTACAACCTGAGCTCGTGACGAAGACTGTGGGAGGTGGACCAGACATGTAAAGCAGCTCAGATCACTCTCCAGTTTCACACGGTTGTTTAGTTTATTTATTTAAAGGAGATGTATAGGGATTCTAGACTCAAAAATATACAAAAATCTAGTATCAAAACTAGATACTCATTTGAGCAGGTATCGATACTAAAAAAGTCACATTGACAGGACAGAAATGACTCTTTCAAAGCTTCAGAATGATCCTGAGCTGCGTCAGAACATCCATGGACCACGACAGAACCGACCTGAACCACTCAGAGATGTAAAAGTACTATGACCACATTATGTTGACTAAAGTAGGAGAGTTTTTAACCCTCTAGGCTCCACCGTCGACTTAAGTTGACAAGATGATGTTCTGAATAAAATGGACGATTTTGGCAAATAGGGTCAAATTTCATTCAAGCAAAACCAGGTCTGAACCAGGTCTAAACCAGAACTGAACCAGGACTGAACCAGGTCTAAACCAGGACTGAACCAGGACTGAACCAGGTCTAAACCAGGACTGAACCAGGTCTAAACCAGGTCTAAACTGGGTCTCAACCAAGTCTAAACCAGGACTGAACTAGGACTGAACCAGGTTTAAGCCAGATCTAAACCAGGTCTCAACCAGGACTGAACCAGGTCTAAACCAGGTCTAAACCAGGACTGAACCAAGACTGAACCAGGTCTAAACCAGGACTGAACCAGGTCTAAACCAGGTCTAAACTGGGTCTCAACCAAGTCTAAACCAGGACTGAACTAGGACTGAACCAGGTTTAAGCCAGATCTAAACCAGGTCTCAACCAGGACTGAACCAGGTCTGAACCAGGTCTAAACCAGGACTGAACTAGGACTGAACCAGGTTTAAGCCAGATCTAAACCAGGTCTCAACCAGGACTGAACCAGGTCTGAACCAGGTCTAAACCAGGACTGAACCAGGTCTAAACCAGGTCTAAACTGGGTCTCAACCAAGTCTAAACCAGGACTGAACTAGGACTGAACCAGGTTTAAGCCAGATCTAAACCAGGTCTCAACCAGGTCTCAACCAGGACTGAACCAGGTCTGAACCAGGTCTAAACCAGGACTGAACCAGGACTGAACCAGGTCTAAACCAGGACTGAACCAGGTCTAAACTGGGTCTCAACCAAGTCTAAACCAGGACTGAACTAGGACTGAACCAGGTTTAAGCCAGATCTAAACCAGGTCTCAACCAAGTCTAAACCAGGTATAAAACCAGGGCTAAACCAGGACTGAAACAGGACTAAACTAGGATGAAATTAGGATTAAACCAGAACTAAATCAGGCCTAAACTAGGTCTAAACTAGGTCTAAACCAGGTCTAAACCAGGTTTGAACCAGGTCTGAACCAGGACTGAACCAGGACTAAACCAGGACTAAACCAGGACTGAACCAGGCCTAAACCAAGTCTGAACCAGGTCCAGGACTAAACCAGGATGAAAATAGGACTAAACCAGGTCTGAATCAGGTCTAACTCAGGCCGGTATCAGGTCTAAACCTGGTCTAAACCAGGTGTAACCCAGGTTTGAACCAGTTCTCAACCAGGTCTAAACCAGGATGAAACTAGGACTAACTCAGGACTAAACTGTCAAAATCGAACGTTTTAGGAAAAAAACCTCTGGCGCCTAAAGTATTTATTATCAGAATCGGTATCGAGTATCGAGTTCCTTCGCATCAGAATCGAGTTTGAAATGAACACTGTTACGGTGTCACTTGAACGCAGCCCACACACTCTCGAAACACAGTGCATTCTCGGGTTAACAAAGCTTCAGTCTTGGTTCTCCGGTCACGTTTGGGATTAGCCTAGTTTCCGTGCGCAGATCTCACACGGGGCCAGAAGAGCGGGGAGGTACTGTGCCCCCGCCGGAGCACTTACAGTCCTTACACCGTGAATCAGCAGGATTAAGATTACCGCGGCTCAGATTGGCACAAATGAGTCTTTAGTGGTGATTTACTCGAGAGCAAAAGCAGTGGAGTGGAACAAGAGTGGTTAAAATGAGGTTACACTGACGCTGGAACAGGTTTTTTTTTTATTTCTATGGGGTATTAACTGTAACACGTAACATTAAATCGACATCTTTTCTTTTATTGTTCGAAAACCTTCCCGCAGTTACAAATATCTGGGCACTAAACACTGAAAAATCCATGTGTCATTCGTTCGTTTGTTTTTCAAAATAAAACCAAAAATAAGAAAACAAAAAAACCAACTATTTTCTTCATTATTTGTCTCCAAAACCAAACTGAAAAAAAAAAAGGATAACGATTCACTTTTTCGATTTTTGATTTTGTGTTTAAATGAAGAATGGAAAAAATGGAAAATGGACATTTCTCGTTTCTGTGACTTAAACTGCCATGTAGGACTTTTGTGGTGCATATGGACTGAACCAGGACTGAATCAGGACTAAAACAGGGCTAAAGCAGGACTAAACCGTTTTCAATCCTGGTCTGGTCCCGGTCTCAGTCCTGGTCCTGTTCCCAGTCTCAGTCTTGGTCTCAGTTCTGGTCCTGGTCCCAGCCTCAGTCCCAGTCTCAATCCCAGTCTCAGTCACAGTCTGGTCCTGGTCTGGTCCCGGATTCAGTCCTGGTCTGGTCCTGGTCTTGTCCCGGTCTCAATCATGGTCTGGTCCTGGTCTGGTCCCGGCCTCCATCCCGGTCTCCGTCCCGGTCTCTGTTCTGGTCTGGTCCTGGTCTGGTCCCGGATTCAGTCCTGGCCTCAATCCCAGTCTCAGTCCTGGTCCTGTTCCTGGTCTGGTCCTGGCCTCAGTCTTGGTCTCAGTCCTGGTCCTGTTCCTGGTCTGGTCCTGGTCTTAGTTCTGGTCTGGTTCCGGTCTGGTCCTGGACCTGGTCCTGGACCTGGTTCAGTCCTGGTTCAGTCCTGGTTCAGTCCTGGTTCAGTCCTGGTTCAGTCCTGGTTCAGTCCGGCATCACAGTTTAAGTCACAGAAACAAGAAAACTGTCGTTATCCATTTTTTCCATTATTAATTTAAACACAGAATTGAAAACTGTAAAGTTTTTTTGTTTTTGGTTTGGAGACAAATAATGAATAAAATAGTTGTTATTTTTGTTTTCTTATTTTTGGTTTTATTTTAAAAAACAAATGAACGAAAGATACATGGATTCTGAAAACTTGTACTGTACTGTTGAGAAAACTGAACTCTTTTAATGTATCAAAGGGTCTGCTTACTTTTTCTTTTATTTGCTGGTCTCAATCCCTTGTCCTTGAGGATGAAAACAAACTGCAGAACATTGTTAAAACCTGTTCAAAAATCACAGGGGTCAAAGTGAGGGAGCTGCGTTCTCTGTGGGAGGAGCGAGTGCTGAGTGAAGCCAAGTGTCTCCAGGCTCGGCCGCTCCATCCTCTGACTCCTGAGTATGATCATGATGCCTGCAGGGTGTCGGTTTTACGCTCCCGTATGAAAGAATAACCGGTTCTCTCTTCTTTGCACTGTAATATGTAGATTGTCATTGAGATCTCTTGTGGTTTTCTGAATCTGAACAACGTAAAGGTCCCACATTATGGAAAACTGACTCTTGTGAGCTTTTAGTCATGTTATAATGTTGTTACCTCCTCAAAAACAGACCTGGGACCTGGGAGAGATCACTAAATTACTAAAACCTCTTCAGGCGTGTTTTTCGTGAGGGAACAATGTTATAACATGGTGTAAAGCTTTGCCTAATATCCTCTCATATAATTATTTGCAAATTCCAAAGACTGCTGTCATTAAAGGAACATAATTTCTTCCTTATCGGGAAATCACACCACAAACCCTGTAGTTTAGATCTGCGCAAACATGTTCTGAGATGATATATTATCTCAAATGTTTTTCTCCTCTTAGATGTGTTTGAAATTTGACATGTGAGCAGAATTCAAGGATGAAAACATCTAATCAATCACTGTTTATTACCGATCTTATGAAGAAAATGCCAAATCAAATTATAAGCACTTACATTACAAAAAAGGAAGGACAAATAATAATATGTTGTGTCAGCAGTTTAATTAGTGTGTGTGTGTTTTATTTAACCCGATTCAACCTCGCAACATTAGAATTCGTTCGCTCGATGGGAGCCAGGTACTTTTTTTATTTAAGCAATCGCTGCTATTTGGTCGAAAACCAGGGGTGTCAAACTCAATTCTTGGTCCGGGGGTCGTATCCAACCAACTTTGATCCCAAAGGGGCCGGATCAGAAAACTCATGGCATATAAACCCCAAAAATATCAATAAGTTCAAATATTTGTGCAGAGAAACACAAATCTATTACAGAAATCTTTTTTAATTGATGAACTCTTTCTATAAAAATAAAAATATTATAATATTATGAACAACCTGAAACTTTAAGAAAAATGCAATTTCAACACAATCTTTTAACATGAACTTGTTTGCAAATAGGAATAAATAAATTTTTCTTGAAAAATCCTGCACTCGGCTCCACTTTTCTCATGTTGGACATTTTTCTGATGAGGGTGTCACGGTCAACAGTCAAAACGATCGTCCTTTAAGAGCGTTTGGAAACAGACAAGTCTTCATTTGTGCTGCTTTGGTGGGAGGGGCCACGTACAGAGACGCTGGAGACACTGCTATGTTAGATTTTAATAGAAAATATAATTAAAATATTTTAGTAGAAAATCAGCCGAGGGCCAGATTAAAGGTCTTGGAGGGCCGGATCCAGACCCCAGGCCGTATGTTTAACACCCCTGGTCGTAACGTATGTAACTGGTGCATTAAGCTTTTTCCCAAATCCCGCAAGAAGAAGGGTAATAACGTCTTTCCCCTTGATAAAATTCACCAAACATTCTCTTTGTTCCAGCTTTAAATCCTCGATCTCAGGAATCGTTGCCAACACAGTATGTACGACTCTTCGCTGATTGGCTGGTGCCCGAACTCGCACTTCCGGTGTTTTTGCAAATCATCTAGTGTATTCTGATTCCTGACCTTGTTGCTGGAGAGAAATGAAATTGAGCGGAGGCACTAGGTGGGCATTTGATTTGCCTACTGACTTAATCTAAAATGTTTGGATACTTGAACTGTAGCCGACTAAATTGTTGTTGGACTAAACAAAAGGGAGCGTGAAAAAATTGCCCCAAACTATTATGTATCTCTGTTTATCTGACCCAAACTGCACTCACAAGACTACACCTGCAGGGGGAGTTCATGCAAAAACTTTAAAAAGTACTACAAAACTATGTACTTATATAAACACAGATTGAACTTGTAAATCATGAGTTTTGACGATGAAACGACAAATACATATTTTGTTTGACTAAGACTCCACTGATCTGTTAATCAACTACGGACAGCACACCGGGTAAAATTATTTTATGATCTTTTGGGGCTCAGAGATTAAGAAGAAATGTTTAACTGCCCCTAATAACTTTTGAAGCTAATGACCAGTTTCTCTTGATCTCCGAGTTTTAGTGCCCCCGCTGTTGAGACAAGATAAAGTCCCGTCTTATCAGCAGAAAACTCTTCTCATGTGTTACCGACGTGGAAGGTGGCAAATGCCTTCGTGATAAAGAGAAGCGCAGACCTGAGATTTGTCTGACTGTTTGACCAACACCTACAACCAACAATAATAGAATAGTCTGTCCAAGGCCGAGCGCCAAAGTACATCCCTGACATGTTAGTGCCGTATGAACCATCTGACACTCTGAGGACTTCAGGGACCGACCTCCTGCTGTAGTCCTAGAGTCCTGGTTCAGTTCAAGCCCCAGAGTTCAAACATGGCCCAAGCTCAGGTCCTGTTTACACGAGAACACTTGCGGGTAAAAACAACAAACTATTTTATCAGAAGTGCCTTTCGTTTACACCACAGGTGTCAAACATAAGGCCCGGGGGCCAGATCCGGCCCTCCAAGACCTTTAATGTGGCCCTCGGCTGATTTTCTACTAAAATATTTTAATTATATTTTCTATTAAAATATTGTTAATTTTCTGTGGTGTTTATCATATCAGCGTCTCCAGCATCTCTGTACGTGGCCCCTCCCACCAGAGCAGCACAAATGAAGACTTGTCTCTTTCCAAACGCTCTTAAAGGACGATCGTTTTGACTGTTGACCGTGACACCCTCATCAGAAAAATGTCCAACATGAGAAAAGTGGAGCCGAGTGCAGGATTTTACAAGAAAAATTGACTTATTCCTATTTGCAAACAAGTTCATGTTAAAATATTGTGTTGAAATTGCATTTTTCTTAAAGTTTCAGGTTGTTCATAATATTCTAATATTTTGTAAAAGAAAGAGTTCATTAATTAAAACAGATTTCTGTAATAGATTTGTGTTTCTCTGCACAAATATTTGAACTTATTGTTATTTTTGGGGTTTATATGCCATGAGTTTTCTGATCCGGCCCCTTTGGGATCAAAGTAGATTGAATACGGCCCCCGGACCAAAATGAGTTTGACACCCCTGGTTTAGACGGTGACAGGCGTTTTTGTGGCTTGAAAACGCTAAAATCTGCAACCACCCTCTAGAGTGGAAAAGTTTCTGAATTCTGTGTATTGTGGATAATAAGTCAAATTTGATTAATTACCAATGTAAAAGTATAATATTTATGCCCAAATTGGTGCTCCGATAATGGACAGTGTTTATAGGCATCTAACTGTACGCCATCTAAGGCTTGACGTGACTCAGTTTCTTTGCGACTGCTGAAATTTGTAGCTCTCTGGCGTTTTTGTTTCGTAAAGGTAGCTCACTGCACAAAAAAGGTTGGAGACTCCTGCTCTAAAGTAAATAAAAATGACTCAAATGTTGAAACTAGCGTGCCAGCTCCGGGGAAAACACTGTCCTAATGAAACACGTACAGTTATTATCCCCGGGACTAGTTATGTCTTGTTCAAAAGATGACCATTCATCCAGCAGACCAAACCAACGGGAAAAGAGGATTAACAACTGTAGCCCGGGATCACACGAAAAGTCAGACTCTAGTCAGACCAAAGGTATTCTCAAAAAAGTATACAGTTTTACAAATCCTTAGTTACTGTAACTGAGTAGATTTTGTGGCTGACTCTACTTTTTCGAGTAAATTTTTAAATCTGTACTTGATTATAAACCTTGTAAATATTTTCACTTTAAATCATAGAAGTTCTTGAGTATACAGTGGTCCCTCCTTTATCGCAGGGGTTATGTTCTAAAAATAATCCACGATAGGTGAAATCCATGAAGTAGTCAACTTTATATTTTACAATGATTATATCTGTTTTAAGGCTGTAAAACCCCTCACCACACACTTTATACATTTTTCTCACACAGGACAGTTTATTCCTTTTTACATCCTTCTTAAAACTTGTTGCTGCTGTCGTCCTTTTGTTATTTTCCTCCTTCTTTATGTAACGAACTGAAGATTCATTTATTCCGTAATTGAGTCTACAGAGTCCTGCACGGGTCCATTTTTGGAGACTTGTATCCCGTTAACCAGAGATTATATCAAACATTTACGCTGCATACGCCACGGACTGAACCAAGACTAACCCAGGACTAACCTAGGACTGATTCCAGGACTGAAGAGGAAGACTAATCCAGGACTGAAACAGGCTCAGAGGTGACTGCAGGAGAAAGGACCGACTAAGAGCGCCGCACCTTCCGGATTTAAGCACGGCAATCGCCCGATCGTGCTTTGTGGACACCCTGCTCTGTGTTCTCTCTCTTAAGTCCAAGATTAGTCCTGGTTTAGACCTGGTTTAGTCCTGACCCACCCGTGTGTAATTACTACCCTCCCATAATACGCAAAAACGTGTAACGTAAAAATCATCTGTGAAACAGTGAGACCGCGAAAGGTGAACCGTGATACAATGAGGGACGACTGCAGACCAAATTGTCCCAACTCACCTCTATCTCTGCTCCCTTCTAACCCACAAACACAAATGACATTGCAGCGTCCAAGTCATATGTGGCCAGAGCTCTGAAAATATATAGATTGTGATTTAAAATGACTAAATTCAGTTTTTGATCTAAAATGCTTAAAAAGTAACCAGTAAGATGCACTCTTTACTACTTTACTTTTATGTATTATTTTGGCAGCACTGAGTAAATTATTTGTCCTTTCACTTGAGGACAAATTTCCAGTACTCTTTCCAACGCTGACATAATGAAAAATCATGAAAAATATTATATCCTGATTCTTGTGAGGTTTAAGTCTCATTAGAGCTTTATTTCAGTCGAGATCGGCAATTCCAGGACTGAATTCATCCAAATTATTATAGTGAAGGTGTATGGAGTTTAAAAACACAATGGAGCACTTCCTGTATTACCACATGAACAGAACGGTTGGGTTACATTTGCGAAGAAGATCCTGAAAAGAGCCGTATCTCTAGCACCAGCTGGTAATCCTCTGTCCGTCACCCGAGTCTCTGTCCGTCTCTCATCCCTCGCTCACATCTGTTTAGTTTAAGTATTACCTCAGAGTTAGAAAGTGCTCACCAAATCTCCCCATGGGGCTTTTAAAAAAAACTACACCGCCCACTCCCACCCAAGTCCTCCCATGACCCCTCCGAGCACGTGCCTATTCCATCTGACCCCGGGAGGTCGAAGGGCACGCGGCAAGGGAGCCCTCTTTCTCCACAACTCTTCTTCTGATTGGGTTTGGCTTAACGTGCGTGACAGCTCAGGCTACTCATGCCCCTGAAGTTATCACTATTTAAGCTTATTACATTCAAGATTTTACTTAAAATTTGGCCAAGTTTATTGTAATTTTAAAATTGTGGTGTTTTTAAGTTTAAGTTTATTTTTTTATACTTTTTTTTTAGGTCTGATATTATGAAAAAAGTGACTCTTGTGAACTTTAAGCCATGTTTAATGTTGTTTCCTCCTCAAAAATACCTGGAGTTGTGTTAGGTTTCATTCACAAATACCTGAGTAACCCTTTATTATTATTTTGTCTACATCTCCAAAGCTCAAAATGCTCTGTCCCACCTTGTGATGTCATGACGTGGCAGTTTTCAAGTTATAACAGCTACCTTATTCCATTTGTTCAGAAGAGATTGGCAGTTCCAGGGCTGAAATCATACACATGATTCAAGTGAATGTGGATTGAGTTTAAAAACACAGTGGAGCACTTCTTGTTTTACCTCATGACATCACAAGGTGGAACATTTGAGAGAAGAACTCAGGCCCCTTTTACAAGTACATGAGTATTTTTAAAAACAGAGACATTTCCCTTCATTTGTACTCATCTTTTACACGCAAACGGCAAATTCGCCTCTGAAAATGGATTTTTCTAAAAACTCCGGCCAGAGTGGAGATTTTGGAAAACTCTGGTTTGCCGTTTGTGTGTAAAGTGAGATAAACAGAGTTTTAGGACCCGACTAATGTTTCCCTTTTGCTCTGATGATGATGATGCGTCAGAGCATCAGTCACATTTCTTCTGCTGAAACACTTTTCATGTGTTTGCATTTTCACACACAGCTGATGTTTCATATCCATGACCAGAGACGATTAAAGCTCGGAGGTCAGTGATTTTACCACTTCTTTAACAGATCTGTGGAGAGGCGAGCCCGCTCACTAATGCACGTTTTTCAAAGTATTCTTGAGTAAAACTTACAACTGTGATGAAATAAAAGCTACAGGTTTGAGTCTAATCCAGCTCCTCCCAGAGGTTTGGTGTAGTTCTGATGACGCTCGATGGTGTATTTATGTGGGTTGATGTAAACGAAAACTTTTTTGATGTGCACAATGTTATTTTGGAAAACGGAGGGAGGGAAATATTCGTTTCTCAACATACCCGTCTCTGCGTAAACGTAGCCTAATTCATCAGCTGGTTTAACTTCATGGAAATCATCTGACCTCACACCATTAGGATTCGTTCACTCGACGGTAGACGGGTACTTATTTTATTACTTTTTTTTAACCAATCGCTGCTATTCAGTCGTGACATATGTAATGCGTTGCTAACCGGACTAACTGGTATATTAACCTTTTTCCAAATCCCATAGGAAGAAGGGTAATAACGTCTTTCCCCTTGATAAAATTTACCAAATATTCTCTTTTTTCTGGCTTTAAATTCTCAATCTTGGGAATTGTTGACAACACTGAATATATGGCTCTTCACTGATTGGCCGGACTTACACTTCCAGGGTTTTTGCGAACCGTCCAGTGTATTCTGATTCCTGACCTTGTCGCTGGAGAGAAATAAAATTGAGCGGCGGCACCAGCTTAAATACGCAAGGTTTGAAACAAAACACTACTCCAGGTTTGTGATGGGGAAACAACATTATAACAAACGCAGATCTGAAAGTATCATAAAATGGTTTCTTTAAATGCGGCAGCCGTACGGGGACAAAAACAATAGCGAGACATCCTTAAAGGGGTTGTCTGCGTGCCCTCGGATGCCCACCCAGACACGAGCGGAGAGGGAAGACAGGAAATCCCGCAGATAAAGGAGAGGATTCATCATTTTAATGGTCACTTTTACGAGGCAGAGGAGCTGGGTGGCTCATCGGCAGACGGCAGACACTTTTCAGATGCACTTTTGTTGGGCGCTTGTTAGAAGTCCGCTGCGGTCGGTTTTGTGTCGGAGCGATGCGGCACACAGGAGCCACAGCCCGGGGCCCGCGCATGCAGATGGGTCACGGAGGGGTTGGTTTTCACTGCTTTTGTCCGCTGTTACTGAGACACATGTGAGGAGGCCCCTGTGTGTGTGTGCGAGTGCTGTGGAGCAGGGGACTTTTAACACTGCAAACGGTTCAAATAATGGCCATAAGTCGTTTTTAAGTCACTGGATTTATTATTTTGAAATGCATTACTTATTTTTTGTTTTGTGCTTTGTTATTCTATTGTAAAATGTGAGCTACTGTGTCCAAGAGATTCAAGATTCAAGATAATGTGTCCAATTATGTCATTACTATGTCCATTTTAAATACATAAATACATACATATACACATACATAAAATCCCCTTTGGATCAATAGTTTGTCTAATTAAAGTAAGTTTGCTATACTTGGAATACATTTTGTGAATATAATGACACATAAACGGCATTGAAACATTGAAAATTAAAACATTTAATCAACACTGAAATAATAATTTTGTTAATATGGTCAATAATCAGAATAGTTAGAATAATAATGTATGTACAGTATCTCAAACTCTTTCTGAAATGTCATCAGAGGAACATCATAATTTTGAAATTTAACGATCACTTTCAAATGTTTTTCCTTTATGCTATGTAATGTTCTGCCTATCTAGTTAACTATTTAATTAGTTTTGTATCCTGAAGTCATGGTATTTTTCATAAACAGACTACAAATCATAAGGATGAAGTGTCTCCAGTGTCTCCAGTTCAACACTGACATTTTGGGGCATAACAACAGAGATTACATGTATTTATAGAATTTTGGATGAAAAAATAATCAGAACAGAATTCAAAGAGTTATTCCGATGTATTTAAAGGTTGTATGGAGGATTTTTTTTTAGTTTCAAATTGTCAATGAAAGTTTAAAATACCATTACAGAGATGCAGCAGCTTTGTAATTAAGATGACAAAAAAAAAAAAAAAAAAAAAATCTATCAACTGTTACCAAATAAACATCAGCCAATAGAAAACGAGGCTGCCTCATTTTCTATTGGCTGTTAGGTTGTCAATCAAACTCCCTAGTGTAAATGACTCATCGGCGTGCAGGGATTACATGGTTTATGCAGCGGTTCTTAGAGGCTTTTTCAGACTGTAGCTTCCTCGCATTTCGCACAAAGTTTGTTGCGATGGCGGACGAGAATCCACGACCAGTTCGCCGCAAAAGAAAGTCCGTTTTTGAGGTCGCTGAAAGAAGAAGAGAAGGGGAAAAGGAGCGAAGACAAACTGAGGTGATTCTTGGAGATTCCTTCCAGCAAGCAGCTGAAGGGTCTAAAAACTGACGCATCGGTTGCTAAATTATTTCTAGACAGGTCATTTCAACACTAATTCTGAACGCGCACTGGATGTAAACAAACGTGATTTCTAGAGTAAGGAAAGCTGTGGAGGAGGAGGGTGGTGTCATGCATGCACAAGGACTGTCATTGTTCTCTTCCCTTAAAAAATCCTCTATACAACCTTTAAGTAGTATTCCCAATTGTTGCCTATACTATTGCTCTTATTGTTACTATTAGTGGTGTGCAAAAATATTGATATATCGATATATCTTATTGTTTAATGTGATGATACAGTATCGATATCGTGAGCTAATGTATCGATATATCGCGTATTAGAGTATTTTTGGTATATTTGACTAAATTATTTTGTCACAGTGCTACAGTTTTGTTGCTTGTTTAGAGGAAGGAAACTCGTTCATGCGACACATTTGACATTTTCACCGTGTTTTGACGATTAAAACGTTTGTGTTTCATATGAACTTTGCACAAGAAGTGGTTAAACAAAGACTTTTAGTGTCACAGACATGATTTAGTCTTTATTTTTATTGAACCGAGGTATGTATCGAATCAACAACTTCTTAACGATACCCAGCCCTAGTTACAAAGCTAAAACGTCAAACTTGATACTGATTCTGATACCACGGTGATAATTAAAAACACTATAAATCACAATAGAATGTGATTTTCAGCAATAAATGGTGGAGGTCCAGGTAGGTTCCACAGTGCTCCATGGTCGTATACTCGTCTATGGGCTCTTATACACTGCAAATTTCTCTTATCTGACCAAGATTTTAAAATTTATATCAGGTTATTCATCTTGTTTTCAGATTTATTACCTACTTACTAGACCAGAGACTAGGGCTGCGTATCATTAAGAAGTTGCCAATACGATACATACCTTGATACAGTGCACTTTTGGTTTGATACGATATATTTCAAATTGAGTCGATACAGTTCAATAAAAAATAAACGCTAAACCATGGTTGCGATACTAAAAGTCTTTGTTAAACCACTTCTTGAGCAAAGTTCATATAAAACACAAACATTTTAATCCTCAAAACAGTGAAAATGTCAAATGTGTCGCATGAACAAGTTTCCTTCCTCTGAACAAGCAACAAAACTGTAGCGCTGGAAGGAAAGAATTCAGTAAAACATACCAAAAAATACTCTTGGTGATATATCGATACAGCAGCCCACAATATCGATACTGTATCATCACATTAAACAATAGAATATATATCGATATTTTAATATGTTTGCACCAGACTGCTTAATTCTAGTCTAGAGGTTGTTTATTTTAAGATAACTTATCAAGTAGAATTATCTTGCTGCATGGACAGATCATTTCACAAATTTTAAGTCATTTTCTGATAGATTTAAGTGTTTATATCTTAAATTCTGGACAAGCTTTTTTGCAGTGTACTTGTTCTGATACTAGCCTGATTCATCAGACGGTTTCACTTTGTGGAAACCGTCTGACCTCGCAGCATTAAGATTCGTTCGCTCAACGGTAGGCAGGTACTTTTTTTATTTAACCAGTCACTTATATTTGGTCATGACTTTTGTAATGCGCCAAATCCCGTAGGAAGAAGAACAATAACGTTTTTCCCCTTGATAAAATTCACCAAACATTCTCTTTGTTCCGGCTTTAAATCCTCGTTCTCGGGAATCGTTACCAACACAGAATATATGGCTCTTCGCTTATTGGCTGGTGTTTGAACTCGCACTTCTGGGGGTTTTTGCGAATCGTCTAGTGTATTCTGATTCCTGATCTAGTCGCTGGAGAGGAATGAAATTGAGCGGAGGCACTAGGTGGCGCCAGATACTGCTCCAGATCGAAATTCTAAAGCTATTCATAAAAAAACACTGTGGAGCACTTCTTGTATTGCCTGAGAGAAGAACTCCACCTAAATCTGCAGGGTTTGTGTGTTAAACATGTGTGAATGAAACAAAACACAACTCCAGGTCTGTTTGTGATGAGGAAACAACATTATAACCACTGTTGGGCAAGTTACTTTGAAACTGTAATGCGTTATTTATTACCTATTACTGTCATTTCAAAGTAATTTGTTACATTACAATATTACTGCATTTAAAATGTAAGGCATCACATTACTATTGCATTACTTTAAGTTACTCTCAACTGAACCAGGACTAAACCAGAAGTGAACTAGGACTAAAACAGGACTCACTGTCAGGACGGGCTCGAAGGTGACCGCAGGAGAAAGGACTGGCTTTGCTCCGCACCTCACGGAGGTAAGAGCGGCTGTCGCCCGATCACGCTTTATGAACACCCCTGCTGCTCAGGCTCACGGCCCTGATTTCAGCAACTATTTTCCTCTGTCTTTTGGGTGCGAGCGCAGGAGCCTTTGTCAGTGCAGAATGTTTCGTCGACGTTGTGGGTTTCGTCGGGGAGAAAACTTGCAACCGTACAGCACTTCAGAATCACACTGCTACAGATTGAACATGTATTTAAATTTGGCAGCTGAACACATTCTGTACTGTACAGGAGACAGGAGTCCCTTGGCCAGTCAGGACGCAGCGGGAGGAACGCAATACGCATTCATACAATGTAAAAAAAAAAAAAGGGCATGCAAAATTGCACAAAAAAAAAAAAATAAATCTGCGAAACAGCGAGACCGCGAAAAGTAAACAGCGATAGAGGGAGGGACGAGTGTAAACCAGGTCTAAACCAGGTCTAAACAGCGTGGAGTTCTTTGTCAGTCCTTTCGCCTGCGGTTACCTGAAGATCTACGAGGGTGCATCTCCGGCGTTTCACCGCTGCTGATTTCACGGTGATTTTAGCGAATTTGGATGAAGAAAAACCCACCACTTCAATCCAGTACATTTGTACCGAGTAAAATATTACTATTTTTTCCCCTGTAATGCCTTACATTACTGCATTACAGCAAAAAGTAATGCAATACTGTAATTCCTTACTTTTATAACGCGTTACTCCCAACACTGATTATAACATTCTGTAGATCAGAAAATATGGGCTCTTTCAGTGCACTCGAGACAGTTTTTTTTTTTTTTCTTCTGTTGTAGCATACTTTGAGTGGGTGGGCAGTGGTATTAACGAGATTATCTGCTTCTGGGGCCGGTGTGGGGAAAAACAAGCAGAGCGAGTGCTCAGGTGCAGGCCCCGGGACGCTGTGTGTGCCGGAGATCCCCTGCACTTTAAACATGTGCGGAGAAGTCGACGTGAAAGCTTATCTGAGCTCGGCGAGATAAGCAAGATAACCGTGACTGTGGTCTTTGTGCGCGGGGGACGCTGCCGGAGACGGACTGAGGTGGATCTGGGTCCTAACAGCAGAGAAATGTGGACAGGTTTCACATCCGACATCGACTGGTGAGAGGAAATGTAAACAAAAAAACATACGGATGGTCACTTTAAAGTACTTTCCTCATCACAAACAGACCTGGAGTTGTGTTTTGTTTCATTCTCACATGTTTAACACAAAAAAACTCTGCATATTTAGACTGAGTTCTTCTCTCAGTCTAAAAAGGTGCCTTGTAGGGGTGTAACAATATCCAAGTCTCACGATACGGTATGAACCCCTCGGTACCATATTTATTACGATATTATGGGAAAGCTGTAGTTCCCTCTGTCTTTTTTGTATTGCTGCACCATAACTCTTAATTTAAGTGCTTTGTGTTGCATTTTTTTGTATGAAAAGCACTCTGTAAATAAAGTTTGATTGATTGATTGATAATTTAAACTATGATACTCATGAAAGCCTGGCTCCAAAATCGCTCCTGTAACCGTTAACATCAGGAGCTTCATGGGTGACGTCACGTATGGGAAGTGCCGTTCGTTTAGACAGTGACGGGGTTTTTGGGGCTTAAAAACGCAAAAATCTGAAACGACCCTCTACAGCCAGAATTACACCAAGACTAAACCAGGTCTAAACCAGATCTAATCTTAGAGTAATCTTGGACTTGAGAGCGAGAGAGCCCTGTGTCGGTCTTTTCGTCTTCGGTCACCCAACGGTCTAGGCGGCCACACCTCCGGGCCTTTCCCAACAGTTAGTCCTGGTTCAGTTCTGGCATAGTCCTGGTTTAAACCTGATTTTAGTCCTGGTTTTAGTCCTGGTTTAGACCTGGTTTACACCTGATTTTAGTCCTGGTTTTAGTCCTGGTTTACACCTGATTTTAGTCCTGGTTTAGTCCTGGTTTTAGTCCTGGTTTAGACCTGATTTTAGTCCTGATTTTAGTCCTGTTTTAGTCCTGGTTTACACCTGGTTTACACCTGATTTTAGTCCTGGTTTAGTCCTGGTTTTAGTCCTGGTTTAGACCTGGTTTTACACCTGATTTTAGTCCTGGTTTTCGTCCTGGTTTAGTCCTGGTTTAGACCTGATTTTAGTCCTGGTTTTAGTCCTGGTTTACACCTGATTTTAGTCCTGGTTTAGTCCTGGTTTTAGTCCTGGTTTAGACCTGGTTTACACCTGATTTTAGTCCTGGTTTAGTCCTGGTTTACACCTGGTTTACACCTGATTTTAGTCCTGGTTTAGTCCTGGTTTTAGTCCTGGTTTAGACCTGGTTTACACCTGATTTTAGTCCTGGTTTTAGTCCTGGTTTAGACCTGGTTTACACCTGATTTTAGTCCTGGTTTTAGTCCTGGTTTACACCTGGTTTACACCTGATTTTAGTCCTGGTTTTAGTCCTGGTTTAGACCTGGTTTACACCTGATTTTAGTCCTGGTTTTAGTCCTGGTTTAGACCTGGTTTACACCTGATTTTAGTCCTGGTTTAGTCCTGGTTTTAGTCCTGGTTTAGACCTGGTTTAGATCTGGTTTAGACCTGGTTTAGATCTGGTTTAGATCTGGTTTAGACCTGATTTTAGTTCAGGTTTAGACCTGATTTTAGTCCTGGTTTTCGTCCTGGTTTAGTCTTGGTTTAGTCCTGGTTTTAGTTCTGGTTTAGACCTGATTTTAGTCCTGGTTTTCGTCCTGGTTTAGTCTTGGTTTAGTCCTGGTTTTAGTTCTGGTTTAGAGGCTCATGAAAAGCTGAACACGCTCCACTGTAGTGTTTCCGTTTACACTGCCCAAGACGCAAAACTCTGGTCAGATCTGCTCAGGTCGTGTACACGTTTACGTCACACACATCATCACCGAGCGTCACCACCGAGCCACCCGGCACGCATACACAATCTAATTCCACACACTTCTGCGTCACCGTGTGCTCGCAGATTTCCTCCTGAAAACCCTCGTCTAAACGCGAAATAAAAAGCGAAGACGCAACGCCACTTTTTACGTCTTCTCTTCAGTCCGTCGTCACATAAACATCGCCTTAGTCAACTCTTTTTATACAGTCTATGAACAAAACACAACTCCAGGTCTGTTTTTTGAGGAGGTAAACACATTCTAACACGACTTAAAGGTTGTATAGAGGATTTTTTAAGGAAAGTGAAATACAGCGTCAGTCCTTTTTCAAATGTTGTGCATGCATGACACCACCTTCCTCCTCCACAGCTCCCTCAGTAGAAACATCTCCTCCCGCCTCCTTACTCCAGAAATCACGCTTGTTTACAGCCAGTGCGCGTTCAGAATTACTGTTGAAGTGACCCGTCTAGAAATAATTTAGCGACCGACGCGTCAGTTTTTAGACCCTTTGTCTCTCTGGAAGGAATCTCCAAGAATCACCTCAGTTTGTCTTCGCTCCTTTACCCCTTCTCTTCTTCTTTCAGCGACCTCAAAAACGGACTTTCTTTTGCGGCGAACTGGTCGTGGATTCTCGTCCGCCGTCGCAACAAACTTTGTGCGAATTGCAAGGAAGCGACAGTTTGAAAAAGCCTCTAAGAACCGCTGCATAAACCACGTAATCCCCGCGAGTCAGTTACACTAGAAACGTAGGGAGTCTGATTGACAACCTAACAGCCAATAGATAATGAGGCAGCCTCGTTTTCTATTGGCTGATGTTTATCTGGCCTCAACACGTCCACAGTTGATGGGTTTTCATTCTTTTTTTTTTTTTTTTTGGTCATCATAATTACAAGGCTGCTGCGTCTCTGTAATGGTATTTTAAACTTTCAATGACAATTTGAAACTGAAAAAAAAATCCTCCATACAACCTTTAAAGCTCACAAGAGTCCATTTTTCGTAATATAGGACCTTGAAAAAAAAAAAGCAAATGGAACATACACAAACACGTATTACCAAAATCGTTCTTTCCGAGTGCAAACAATAGAAAACTGTGCATTATGCCTCTACCTGAGCTCCCCAGACGCAGATTAACAGAACCTGGGCTGTGTGTGTGCATCTGTGTTTGTGTGTGTGTGTGTGTGTGTGTGTGTGTGTTAGTGCAGTCTCACAGGGGGGTCTACACAATGGCTCCTTGTTCCCATACCCCCCGCACGAGCTCTGTCTGCGGGTACAATCCCAGTCCGGCCACCCCGTAAAAAATAATGGTGTTTTTCAAATGGGCAAATTGGGAACAGAGCAGCGACTCCGGGCCAAACCTGAAGACTTTTACTTCTCTTAAAAAACGGTTTAGAGCGGCGCGATCTCATTCCTCACTTACTTAAAGCATTCTGAGTATCCTAATTATTCACCACGAGGAGTTTGTAAGCGTTTTTCACAACTTTCAGAGGCCAGAGCTCACTTCACCGACGATAAAAATGGTTTAAAGTTGGAGAATAGAGTTCAGATTCTTCAGACCCCAGATGCTTATTTTATATCATAACGTGTCTCTCAAATGCAGAAAACATCTCCTTTCCAAACTTCACCACAACATTCGCCACAAAATGTTCAGTTTTTACCTAGATATATGAATGAATGAATGAAGGAATGAAATTGGCGAATCTGTGTATCATTCATTTATTTGTTTTTCAAAATAAGAACTAAAATAAGAAAACAAAAAAACAACAATTTTCTTCAATATTTGTCTCCAAAAACAAAATGAAAAAAAAAAAAAAAAAAGATAATGATTTGTTTTTTTCATTTTTTGATTTTGTGTTTAAATGGACGAATGGAAGAAATGGGACTATACCAGGACTAAACCAGGTCTAAAACCAGAACTCAACCAGGCCGCCTAGTCCGTTGGGTGACCGCAGGCAAAAGGACCGACACAGGGCTCCAAGGTTACTCCAAGATTAGATCTGGTTTAGACCTGGTTTAGTCTTGGTGTGGTCCTGGTTTAATCCTAAACTCTAATGCTAAGACATGATTTTACAACATCTGTACTGGGGCAACACACAATATATTTAATAACAGTGGACCCAAGATTTTTTGTGCCACGGACTGGTTTTATGTCTGACGATCTTTTGCAGACCGGATCGGGGGAGGTTCTTTTCAGGACCAGCGGCTTATAGGAGAAGGTGCGGTGGTCCACGCGGCGTACGCGAGAAGACGCGACATACAAGAGAAGCATGGTTTAGTCCTGTTTTAGTCCTGGTTTTAGACCTGACTTAGACCTGGTTTAGACCAGATTTTAGTCTTGGCTTAGTCCTGGTTTTAGACCTGGTTTAGACATTGATTTAGACCTGGTTTGGACCTGATTTTAGTCCAGGTTTTAGTTCTGCTTTAGTCCTGGTTTTATTTCTGGTTTAGTTCTGGTTTAGTCCTGGTTTTAGTTCTAGTTTAGTCCTGATTTTGGTCCTGTTTTAGACCTTAGACCTTTAGTTTTTTAGTTCTAGTTTAGTCCTGATTTTGGTCCTGTTTTAGACCTTAGACCTTTAGTTTTTTAGTTAAAGTTTAGTCCTGATTTTAGTCCTGTTTTAGACCTTTAGTTTTAGATTTTAATCCTGATTTACTCCTGGTTTTAGTTCTGGTTTAGAAGCGCAGGAAACACGGGAGGAGGCACGGTCATCGCAGCGTATGGAAGGGGGGGGGGGGTCCACGCTTTCACGGTCCGGGACCAAACGACCCTCGGCCCGGTACCGGTCCACGGCCCGGGGACTGGGGACCCCTACTTTATAAACTGGGAAAGGCAGGTACCTCAATTCCAGCTCTAGAATGTGCATTGCGTCCTTCGGCGAGGCAATGTCTATTTTGCTGATATCTGACAGTGATAAATGAAAACTGGAGAGGCTGTTGGCACAGGTTGGCACAGGTTGGCTCAGGTTGGCTCAGGTTGGCACAGGTTGGCAGGCATGACTTTCTTGTAGCTACACTTATCTGGGTCGGGTGTGTCAGTCCTTGGGCAGGACACTTCATTTCCAGGGCCGTGCTGGTCTTGGAGGATGTCAGGGAGTTCACATAAATAACAGTTGTTTTAGTTTCTCAGAGCGTCTATTTAAAGTGAGTCTAAACACTTTTCAAACAGAGCGGCTAAATTTGGACGTGTTTGGAGGATTAAAGAAAAGAGAGGCGGAGGAGGGCGGGGTCTGGAGGACTAAAGGGAAGCGTGAGGGACAGAGGATGGGCAGAGTCTGGGGGTATGAGGAACAGTTTGATTGGTCTAACAGAGTTCTGATTACAGTCATGTGTGATGTCATGTAGTACTTGAATTGCAGCAGTCACTAAAGGCAGCGCACACTGTTTTTGAACACAAATCCACAAATGTACCTACTATGCACTAAAATGATCCAAAAAGTTGATTTGGGGCGCTTTCACACTGCTAGTTTGGTTATTTGGTCTGCACCAGGCAATAAAATTGTTGTGGTTAAACTTTCACACCTGCAAACAAACCAAAACTGGTCTGATTGACGTATGTCCGAGGCTCCTGCGCACAGCGGGTTCAACTGCACGTGGATCAAGGACACTGAGGCTCTCTCGCACGCCAGACCTCTCAGAAGCAAGGCCAAGATACACCGTCTCGCCCAGTGGCCTTCCTATGGAGCCAGTCGGTGGGGTGTGGGCTGGTCCCAAGAGGAAACTGGCCTCCGACTCCCCGGCCAGTGGACCTCGGACTCCCAAACCTACGGACCACCAATCGCGGGGCAGGCGTCCATACCCGACCCCAGCTCCCATCACACCCCTTAACCGGGGATTGGGGAGCTTGCTCAGTTCGGGACGGTGGAAATTGAGGACCGGGAACATGAGCCTGCCCTCCAATGATGCATTTCGAGTAGTTCGTTTGGACCTACTGTCTCTAGTTTGGACCCGAGTTTGCACCAGAGGGACCACACCAGAGTTTGGCATTTGGTTCAGAGTCAAGCGGACCGAGACCATCTCTTTTTGAGATCTCAGTCTGCTTGATTTAGTGCGGATCCGAGCGCGATTGATGCCTTCACACTAACAAAAACGAACCTAAGAGTTTTTGGTTTGAATGGAAAGTTTGGTGCGCACCAACTTGATTTGATCCACTTTAAAAAGACCCCGGAGTTGTGTTTTGTTTCATTCACACACGTTTAACACACAAACTCTGCATATTAAGGCAATGCTTCTGTCTCAAACTAAAATATGAAGCATTGTGGTGATACAGGAGGCGCTCCACTGTGTTTTTAAACTCCGAAGACGACCACTAGAATCATTTCAGTCCTGGAATAGCCAATCTCTACTGAACAAGGTGGAGCAGAGCATTTTGAAGTTTGGAGATCTAGACAGACTAATAATAAAGAGTTACTCAAACACGTGCGAATGAAACAAAACACAAGTCCAGGTCTGATTTTGAGGAGGTAACAACATTCCAACATCCAGAAAAAGCTCAAAAGAGTCAATTTTGCGTAATGTAGGATCTTTAACGGCTAATGACTGGCCAGTAAGACACCATCTGTAATTAGACTCAATAACTAGAGCAAAGCAAGACCACAGTAAGATGTCAAAAACCCGCATACCTGCAAAGATGACCCTAGCACGCTTTCAGAAAAAAAGGTTCTGCAGTTTGTAGGGAACGTGGAGGAACAGAGCTGAGCTTCAGGTGAGGGTGGACACGCTGGCTCCTACACGGACATAAATCACCTTTTAGGAAATGAAGGGAAGACAGACAAATTAGGGAAGGGGGCGGAGCCAAGGACATGAAAGCATCGCTCGCATTCTTAAACAGGAAAAAAACAAAAACTGCAAATGAGCATTAAAGTGCATATATGACAGATTTTCCACGTTTTTCAAATTGGTGAGATACCTGTGGTAAAAAATTATAGTTTTACAGTAGTTAAAGTTCCTGTATTATGCAAAATGGACTCTTGTGAGCTTTAAGAATGTTGTTACCTCCTCAAAAACAGAGCTGGAATTGTACTTTGTTTTATTCACACATGTTTGAGAAATCTTTTATTATTAGTCTGTCTACATCTCTAAAGCTCAAAATGCTCTGTTCCACCTTGTGATGTCATGAAGCAGCAGTTTTCAAGTTAACAGCTACAGCATATCGTATTTTTTGGACTATAAGTCGCACTTTTTTTCATGGTTTGGGTGTTTCCCATGACTTATACTCCGGTGTGACTTATATATTCGCGAGAGGTTCTAGTCTTGTGTGTGAGTATCTGCTGCTCCTGTTCCTCCTGTACCACTGTCACTTGGCTCTACTGCGCATGTCTCCTGCAGAAAGAGCCTCTGTCCTGTCCAGTGTTGGGGAGTAACAGATTACATGTACTGGAGTTAAGTAATCAGAGTACAAATTTCCTGTTTTCACTTATTTATTTATTTTTTCTCAGTAATTCCACTCATTGCTGGACTCTAAACCAGGTCTAAAACCAGGTCTAAAACCAGGTCTAAAACCAGGTCTAAACCCAGACCAGGTCTAAAACCAGGTCTAAAACCAGACCAGGTCTAAACCAGGTCTAAAACCAGGTTAAACCAGGAACCAGGTCTAAAACCAGGTCTAAACCAAAACCAGGTAAAACCAGGTCTAAAACCACCAGGTCTAACCAGGTCTAAACCAGACCGGTCTAAAACCAGGTTTAAAACCAGGTCTAAACCCAGACCAGGTTTAAAACCAGGTCTAAAACCAGGTCTAAACCCAAACCAGGTTTAAAACCAGGTCTAAAACCAGGTCTAAAACCAGGTCTAAAACCAGGTCTAAACCCAGACCAGGTCTAAAACCAGGTCTAAAACCAGGTCTAAACCCAGACCAGGTTTAAAACCAGGTCTAAAACCAGGTCTAAACCCAGACCAGGTCTAAAACCAGGTCTAAACCAGGTCTAAAACCAGGTTTAAAACCAGGTCTAAAACCAGGTCTAAACCCAGACCAGGTCTAAAACCAGGTCTAAAACCAGGTCTAAACCCAGACCAGGTCTAAAACCAGGTCTAAAAACCAGGTCTAAAACCAGGTCTAAACCCAGACCAGGTCTAGAACCAGGTCTAAACTAGGACTAAACCAGGACAAAACAAGGTCTAAACCAGGTCTAAATTATGTCTCAAACAGGATTTAACAGGATTAAACCAGGACTAAAACCAGGACTTAAATAGGTCTAAAACAGGATTTAACAGGACTAAACCATGCTGCACGGACGTGTTTCCTTGTCTTCTATCAATAATATTTTTAATACGGTTAAATAAAGACTCGGCCTTTTCATTTTCTTTTAACAGACAAAACTTCTTATGTGAAGATTTCCTCGTCTTTGTTTCTCTACAGCAAATCAAGTAATCCAAAGTATTCAGATTACGTTAATCACTTTAAGTAATTTAATGGATTACGAAACTACATTTTGGGGTATGTAATCTGTAATATGTAGGGGAATACATTTTAAAAGTCATCTTCCCAACACTAGTCCTGTCTGTATCATGTCAGTCGATCGCACCATTACTTCTGCACCACTGAACAATTTTACATTTAAACAAACAAATAAAGACGACTGAGAAGACTGAACACAAATGCCCCTAAAAAGAAAATCTGATTTTGCAAATTACAAACTGCAAGTCGTGAAATCTGCAGCTGAAAACGATAATCGAGCAGCAGAAAGAAAGTTTGGAGTGAGAGAGAAACTTGTGACACATGAAACTTTCCTGAAGTCTCTGGATGGACAAAGTCTGAACTTCAGTGACACCGAAACCATCCTGTCGGGATTCAGAAAGATCCGAATAATTCTAACTGGAACTGATGCTGAGTCTGACGACAGCGACACAGAAGAGGAAGCGGCGCGACGTTTACCTCCGGAGGTCGAGGCCGAGTTGCTCAGAAGTGACACCGAGTGTAAGAGAATTTCAGTTTAACATTGACACACAAAAGCTTTATTTACACCATCATTTTCCCTTGGCACATCACTATCTAAACTGTGGCATATTCCTCTCTACTGGCCTTCATAGTCTCACCACTTCTGGAAGTCAAAGGGGCTTAAACACTCAAAGATCATACTATGTTCTCTTTTTAAATCATACTATGCTCACTTTTCAAGTCTCCTCTGGCCGTAGTATTGATGGTAAATAAACTTCTCCTGCGTAAGACGTCCAGTTGGTCTCCAGCCTTTTAATTCCACCCTTTCTTGGACAAGCTGAAAAATTCGACAACACCGAGGATGAAGAATTTAATGGATTTAGTGACTTGGAGTGAGATGGAGAGTTTGTTAAACTTGTTCTGTTCTGTTGTTTATGTTATAATTATCTGAAGAACTGTTCATATGTGAGGTTAACAGTCTGTTGTTCTCTCTTGATTTTACTATAACTATTGATTTTACTATAACTTGACTTTTGAGATGAAATATCGGCTCCTGGTCTCTGATTTTATAAAATAATCCCCCCAAAAAGTGCGATTTATATATGTTTTTTTCTTCTTCATTAAGCATTTTTTTGGCTGGCGTGACTTACACTCCGGAGCGACTTATAGTCCAAAAAATACGGACCTTTTGTTCAGTAGAGATTGGAAATTCACATGTTTGTGATGAGGAAACTACATTAGAACATTAATCAGAAAATAACATAATATCGGCCCTTAAAGTGGTAGTTTGTGGAAAAAAATTGGAAAGCAGAATCCCTTTTAACTACGTAATCAACACGGAAAATTACAACCGAAATACAGAGTCAATTCAGATAAAAGGAACATTTTATTTTAACACGGATTTAACTAAATAAAGGCGTTTTTCTCTTGGGTAACGCACAGTCAGCACAGATCAAGCAACTTAAGATGATTTCCAACACGCCGTCTGCTCCGCTCTGCTCGGTGAGAATCCTGCATGCACCGACCTGGTCACACCCACAGTCTGTTTTCTCAGGGTAATCCTCAGATATAGGTTTAATTTTGTAACATTGTGCCACGCTGTACGCTGCGTGGACGTGAATAGAATGACCTTGGACGGCCTTGGAAGATTTTTAATAGTACGGAACAATATATACTGATTGGAGTAAAAGCTTTGAAACTACAAGTGTTCAGAGTAAATTGGGTTTATACAAGAAAACTACTACTAAATTACTAGAGCTAGACCGAGATATAGAGCCAGTATTTGCACTTTTTATATGAGCTATTGGCCTTAAAGTTCCAGCACAGGCCTGTATTTTGTTTTGGCTGACCTGCTGCCTAAAGAGGACACACAAAGCCTTATTTGAGGAGGTAATTGCGCAAAACGTGACTACACAGCTTTGTTAAATGTTTGCAGGACTCGAGGGAAGTGCGTGGTAAATTTAAATGACACAATTTGGGGGAGATAATCAAAATCACCTCTGCATAACTGTCAGAAAATAACGGTCATTGATTTCTCTAGATCAGGGGTGTCATACAGACCCATGGGCCGGATCCAGCCCTCCAAAACCTTTAATCTGACCCTCGGCTGATTTTCTACTAAAATATTTTAATTATATTTTCTATTAAAATATTGGTAATTTTCTGCGTTGCTTATCACAGCAGCGTCTCCAGTGTCTCTGTACGTGGCCCCTCCCACCAGAGCAGCACAAATGAAGACTTGGGTCTTTCCAAATGTTCTTAAAGGACGATCGTTTTGACTGTTGACCGTGACACAAAATGTCAAAAATGAGAAAAGTGGAGCCGAGTGCAGGATTTTCCAAGAAAAAATTACTTATTCCTATTTACATACAAGTTAAAGGTTGTATGGAGGATTTTTTTTGGTTTCAAATTGTCAGTGATAGATTATAGATGCAGTAGCCTTGTAATTATGATGACCAAAAAAAAGAGAATAAAAATTCATCAACTCTGGATGTGGTGGGGCTAAACATTTGCCAATAGATAACGACACTGCCTCGTTATCTGTTAGCTGACCTACGTTTCTAGTGTAACTGACTTGCCTGCACCGCCGTTACGTGGTTTACGTACGACTGTCACACAGTCCACAGACGCAAGACGCACAGACGCTGTTTACTCCACCAACGCAACAGTTCTTAGCGGCTTTTTTTGACCTATATCTTCCTCGCAGTTCGCACAAAGTTTGTTGCAATGGCGACAAGAATCCAGGAGCAGTTCGCCGCAAAAGAAAGTCCGTTTTTGAGGTCGCTGAAAGAAGAAGACAAGGGGAAAAGCAGCGAAGCCAAACTAAGGTGATTCTTGTAGATTCATTCCAGCAATGGCGCGACTGAAGCAGACGAAGAGTCTAAAGACTGACGCACTGGTCACCAAATTACTCCTGGACAGGAAACTTCTGCTTATTATGAAAACGTACTTTATTTCCAAGAGCGAGACAAACGTTTTTCAGGAAACGAAAGCGATATCCTATGTCTGAAAACGTCATTTTCAATGCAAAGAAAGAGTCCGCTTGCTGCTGCGTGTTGTAGCTAGTTCATTCGCACGGAATCTCCGCGCACTCTTCTCTGCACCCCTTTCCTGCTCCTCTCCCCGCTGCCCGATCCGCTCTTCCCGCTGCTCCTCACTTCTCCGGGCACGGAATCTCCGTGCACCGCTCCCCTCTCCTCTCTCCTCTCCTCTCTCCAAAATTAGTTTGACACCCCTGGTTTTCTGTTTACAAGGAATTAATTTTTTATAATATTTCCTACACTTGTTGCTTATTTGAGAATATTTTATTTAACTTATTATTAGGGATGAAACAATATCCAAATCTCTCAGTACGATATTATCGCGATATGCATCTCACGGTACGATATTTATTACGATATTTTGAAGAGGCTGATATAATTATAGACAGGAGCCCTTTTTTTTTGCTTTTAAAATACTATGGCAAGATTTTGGTGTGAATTATTTCCGTCATAATCTCAAGAATTCAAGCAAAAACATATTTCTTCATGTTGTTTGCGCTGAAATGAATCATGGGATATGTAGTTCCCGATGTTTATAAGCTGTTGCTACTATAAAACCATGCATTTACGCAAAGGAACTTGTAATTCGATCTATGGTTCTGCATTTTGTTCCCATACCGTACCGAAAATGAACCGAACGGTGACCTAAAAACCGAAGTACGTACTGAACCATGATTTTCGCGGACCGTTAAGACTCCTGACTGTGGGTGACGCTCCCTTCGTCCACTTTTTTACACAGTCTGCGCGTACTACTGTTATTAATAAACAACATTCCAGTCTGCTGTTGTAGCTGTCAGGTAAAAATCTCCTCCACACATTTGCACAGTTTTCTTTCGAGGGGGGTAATTCCAACATCCCCGTCCTCCCCCCTCCTCGCCGTGGGGCAAGTGCAAACACAGAGCTGTCCCTGGGTCTGAAGGAGGTGGGGGGGCGGTCCCGGGGCGGTGGTGACGGCACGGTGCTTTTGGGTGGGATCGGGGATTTGGGTAAGTCTGCTAAAATAACCATTAGGCCATTACAGAGGGCTGGATGTGCTGACGCTAAGCTCCCTTCAGACAGAACACGGCGCATGGGAGCAGCGGGCCGGGCTGGCGGAGCTGTCTCCCGTTTAATTTGGGACTAGTTTAACCCCGAATCAGGAGCGAGACAGACTTTGTTTAGAAACTCCCACTCTCACTTATAATTATAGTCATTTTTACTCAGTCCAGTCAACACAAAAATTTGCATTTGCTTTGGGAGATGTTTGAGGCATTTTAGTACAAAATTGCGTGGATGGCAGAAGCGTTACTAAACGAGATCCTCGCTGGAGCAGGTATCGGTACTAAAAAAGTCACATTCACACGACAGAAATGAGCCTTTACTGAATAGTTTTAGAATGATCTTGAGACTAGTACTAAACCACTGAGGGATTACATGGAATAGAAAGGAAAGTACTACCATTAAACGTTGAAAATCACATTCTATTTTTAACACTAGACGCAGATCGTTGGTGATTTGAAAGATTAAAGGTGCTCTGTGTAACTTTTCTGAAGGTGAGGGGTTTTTGACCTGCTTGCCTACATAGAAAGCTCTGCAGTAGAATTCTCTTTTTTGCATTTATTAAATTACAGGTATTTTATACATCAAAAATACTATTTTCCATGGACATAGAAACATTTAATGTCTTACAATGGAAAGGCAAAGAAATAACATCTCCATGTTGGACAAGCTTCCAATTACAACACTACACACTGACTGAATCAAATGTCATTTCATTGATTGCAAACCCAGAGGAAAAGCTCTGGAGCTGATATTCATGGAGATGTTATTCCTTTGGCTAAAATATTCCACAAGCGCTTTTCTGCATCACAGACACAGACAAATTACTCCTCTGATAGATACTGATGCGTCGATACATATTAGGACATTTATCTGTCTGTAAATTGGATTAAATAGACATAATACAGAGAGTCTTTAAGATTTATAACGTGTACGTGGACTATCACATGTATCGACTACATTTAGGATGACAGTGATATGTCCCCAAGTGATCATATCGGCCGATAATATCGGCCAACCGATATATCATCCGTGTCCTAATAAAGATATCTGTATCCTAGAGACAGACAGGGGACACAACCTGGTCAGGTAAGTTACAGGTCAGATCTATGGAGAAACACCACTGCCAAACATTATTTAAATAAATATTAGACTGATTTATCCATCCATCCGTTCTGTGGAGTCGCACACAACTACCACAACAGTTCATAGTTTCATAGTTTATTTACTTAATGAGACAAGGACAGTGCACAATCTGCTTTTACTTTAACAGGAGAGATGTTTGTACCAGGTTGTAGCACCAGTGCTAATTTCCACCTGTCGTCCCTGGGCAGATTAATCGATTGAATTTAATTGACCTTAGCTATCAGCAGTTCCGGTTAAGGTATAATTGGGACAAATATCTGTTGCATTTGACCCACTCTTTAATGCATCTGGGACAAGAAGTAGTGGGAAAACCTTAGAGACAAATATCCAGATCTGGAGTTTATGGTGAGGAGCAACACACTAGTGGGTCAGTCTATTATTTGTACAGTTCAATTTGTACATAAAGTAAAGAGGGGGAATTGCAGAAAATCTTCTACCAAGTTATAACATTGTTCCCTCACCTTTTACCTCTCAGTTAACAAACAAACAAACCTGATAAGATGTGCAGTAGTTTCATTAGCGGGATGTACACTGATTCTGTTGTGATAGCGCTCTGAAGGAGGAGTGACTTAGCACGAGGAGCAAAAGAGGCAAAAACAAAACTGAAACTAATTACACACAGTAAGCACTCAACACCCCATAGCAGTGTAACACCTCCTCTTTAAACTCTTGGTGTAAAAATAGCTGTAACCTCCAAATATTAGTCAAAAACAAAGCACATGTTTGAGTGTGAGAAACATGTCAGAGCTCAGAAATAATGACGAGTTTAAAGCGCCAGAGCGGCCCTGTCTGATGAGACCTCTCCTGTGTTTTACTGCACAGTGAACAGACTTACTCTGTTATTATTATTATGAGACATGTGCCGGGGACAGACACACTAAAGAGCTCCTGAGGACTACACACTTTTAAACCTGCACCGTTGCCGCACTAACCCTAACCCTGGACGCTCATTTAACACAATCACAAATTCGCCGTATTTCCAATAGGCCTGTGTTTGACTATGGAAATTCTTGCTGGAATAAAGACATGTGCTACTGATCAACGAGTCGACTGGCAAAAGCTCTCGAAACTCTTCTGTACCTCTGTGTATCTGACCCAAACTGCACTCACAAGACCACACCTGCAGGAGACTATTTATGCAGAAAAACGTATCTAAATAAAAGCAAATTCAACCTGACTGTTCTTCACGTTGAGTTTGCGTTCTTGTTTCGAGGAGACAAAATAGAAATAAGACATTTTTTTGATATTATAAGTGACAGAACCGATGTTGCGTGTGATCAGACGAGGGGAGCGTCCTCTTCACGGATCTTTAGGAAGTCTATAAAAAGCGGACGGTATTAAAGATCCTCAAAAATAGCTGTCTGTCAATTGTTCCTCGTTCCAGATGTTCCTATAGTTCTCACCTTCGTTCTGTATCTAGATGTTGGATTGAATTTCAGCAGCAAAATGACCTCCATCATTTTCAGATTGGCCTGTTTTATTGTGACCTCGAGGACCCTGTTGGTGGTGACCGCAAAATGAAGTTCCTTTGCAGCCTGCGTAGCTCATCGCCACTTTACAGATGCGAACATTCTTGACCTATTTATTGTTTGTATCATAAAGTGGCCCTGGTGTAGTTCCTGCTTGAATTTTGCAATACATTTTTCTACACGTCTTTGATTCTAAAGTTTTGTTCACAAACTGGTTGAAAGTATCTCAGACAACTGTGTTTCCGGCCCCAGTTTTTCAGTCTGTAGACGATTAGCGAGGCTCTCTCCACACGTTTCAAAATGTTCCTGTTCCTCCGTTGTTGTAGCACCAGAGACTAAAAAGATGGTTCCTCAAGACTGCGATCTTCCTTAAAGCCTTTTCGTACTTTCTCACGATCACGAGACAATCTCTGCTGAACTCGGATTGAATTAATTGAAGCAAATTTTGAGACATCTAAGAATAAGATATGAAACTAAAACAACTGGACTTACTTATCTTTTTGAAGCCACCCAACACTCGCTGATAAAATAAATACAAGGTCAATACACATATTTTTACTCATCATTTATTGATACGTTCCAAAGGTTTTCTTGCTTTTATTTCCAACCATGTCATTTTTGGTGCTCCGTAAAGTTCAGCGATCAAGAAAATAACATCTGACAATCAAACCAAATGATCCCAAACTCATCCAGTTCTCTTCAAATGTTGTCAATATCACCCTTCTTTATTCTAGTGTGTCTAAAATGAGTTGTGATCCCGAACAAAACCTCCAAAATCAGAGCTTAAACCAGTGTACCGTCCATCAAAACCATCTGTAGCTGCGTGTGCTGACCTCCTCTGGTGTTTCTGCTGCTTTGAAGACGGAGCTGAAGTGTCCAAACTTGTCTGTTGTTTTCACAGACGACACGAGCGAGGGCCCGAGTGGGGGACGCAGGGACAGAGGGACAATGGACAAGATGGATGTAAACTCCTCCTTAACACACACACACACACACACACACACACACACACACACGCTCAGTGACCTCAGGCGACCCCCCAGACGCCTCACACACACTCGCAGTACAAGCGCTGGGGGTTTGAGGTGTTTTGGGTAGCACTTACAGCAGCGGTAGTGGTAATAGTTGAATCAAAATTGCCATTTGAAAGGACACAATTATCAAATCACAAAGTCTGCAGTTTTTTAAAGTACCATAATTTTCTGCACAAACAAAATCTGCTGTGTTATTCTGCATAAATACGTCTCACCCTGTAGTTTAGATCTGTACAAACACGCTCTTGTATTCGTCTGTCAGTTCGCATTTCAGTCTTTTTGTCGATTCTCCCGGGCGTGTTTAAAACGTCAGCTCTGAACAGAATTATCAACACGTAAATCGCAAATCAAATTCCAATCACTAGGCTTCTCGGAGTATTTCAGAATGTTTTCCCAGGTCCTTGAGGCCGGTGGTTGGAGCTGGAGTGGTCTGGGCCTGGGTAGGACATGGATGGGAGACATCAGGTGGCACAGGGGGGCACCAGTAGAGACAAAACCTGTTGTTATGTCCCTATAGGCAAGACACTTCACACACATTGTATAGAGGGAATGTAGTGTGAAAGTGTTGACTGGCTATCCTGATTCATCAGCCGGTTTCACTTTGTAGAAACCGTCTGACCTCGCAGCATTAGGATTCTGTCAGAATAATTTTATTATCCCATATTTGCTAAATACTTGTGTGATATTCTAGGCCTATGAGTTAACCATTTATGTACTACAATTCTTTGATTTATAATGTACCAATCACTTGTCACTTGTTGAATAACCTCTGTGTGTTTGACAACTGTGTGCAGTGTCCTATCGCTCTAGTGAACCTCGAGATGATTCCTCACATGAAGCCAACTCCCACTGTCACACATGCAAGAGTTATGATGGTGTCTGACCAAACCTAAGGCACCTCCTGATTGTTAATCATGTTTTATGTGTTTATACTATGCATAGCTGCATCAGTTTCTTATTATGTCTTTGCTGTTTCCCCTTCCCCTTGAGAATTATCATTCTGTAACTAGGGCCTCCTAATGAAATAAAAAGAGGAGAACGGCCTTGAGTCATCAGAACGTGTGGAGACTGTTGGTTTTGATGCCCACTCTCTGCCCGTTCTCCTCGCGAGTAAAACTGAATTAATCTCTTGTCTTTCTTCTTGTTTTTAAATGTCTAGATAAACCTAACAGATTCATTCGGTCGATGGTAGGCGGGTACTTTTTTTTCATTTAACCAATCGCTGCCATTTGGTCGTGATGTATTCATTTGCCGCTAATGGGACTAACTGGTAGGGCTGGGCGATATGGATCAAAAAATATATCTCGATATATTTTGCTATATCTCGATATACGATATATATCTCGATATATGTTCAAGAAAAAATAACCCCCTAAAACTGAAAACTGCAAAAACAAATCTGCCAAATTCCACAAGGTCTTTTTTTTTTTTATTGAAGTGTAAGAGGTCGACAGTTCATATAGGAACATTTAAGATTACAAAAAATAATAATTTAACTGTAAAATAAAATAAATAATACATATTTCCTTCTTTTCATTCATAAATAAAACAACTCAACACAAGCTCATCTTTGTATTAACTCTGTTATCCAAACCAGAACCATGAGCTCGTTCAGCAGAAGAAGCTCAGGATGTTCCTTATTTTAACAGATCCATGTTATTATCCAGCAGTGAGGAGCTCTGAGGTTTAATCCCACAATCCACTGCAGATCAAACCCAACGTTTCCAAACACTGTTGTACAAGTGACACTGCAGCAGATTATTCATTAAAATCTTCTGCATAAATAAACTTTACAATATATAAAGCATAACGACTATAGAGCCACATCAGCCTGTTTGAGATAATAATGTGTTTAATGCAGTTTTGCGCACGTGTGTTTACATTTTACAGAAACAAAACTTAAGCGTATGACTCATGTGCATAAACAGAGCACTTCTCACGCAGCTCAGCTCGTTTAGCTTCTTTCGGGCTAAAGGACGCGACTCGGTGGAACATGAGGATGTGCTGCTGATGGTTTTGTCTGTAAATGGTTGAAAAGGTTCGTGGTGCTTGAAGCTTTTCACTGGCACCAACTTTCGGCGTTCAGAGGAGTGAAGGAGACACGAGCAACAAAATGAGGAAGGCGGAGGCGACGAGAGAGAAGGTAAACAAGTGAAGCGGCGAAATCAAAATTGAATATAAGCATTATATCGATATATACGATATGTCAGAATTCATATCGAGTTTAAAAACTATCTCGATATATTTAAAATATCGATATATCGCCCACCCCTACTAACTGGTATATTAAGCTTTTCCCAAATCCCGTAGGAAGAAGGACAATAACATTTTTCCCTTTGATAAAATTCACCAAACATTCTCTTTGTTCCAGCTTTAAATCCTCGATCTCGAGAATCGTTAACAACACAGAATGATTGACTGGTGTCCGAATTCACACTTCTGGGGTTTTAGCAAACTGACCTAGTCGCTGGAGAGAAATGAAATTGAGTGGAGGCAGCCTTGTTTCTGTCAGTCTGCAGCAGGGTTGGGTTAGGTTGTTTTGTTCGTACCTGTAGGTAAATTTGTTTTGCAGATTTGAGACTGGTCTCACATTTCACATTTCATTCATCCACATTGTGAACAGTAAACACGTACAAGAACACAATTACAAAATAAAGTGTTACAGAGCTCCAGTGCAGGTGGATTTGTTCCATAAACATTTAGTTAAATTCATTCATCACACTCGGGTAAAATCACAATAGATATTAAAAATATAAAAGCACGCAATTTGTCCAAGACAGGGTACTAAAATTTGATAAATAGATTATACTTTATTCATAAGTACGATAGTAGCTGGAACGAAGCTCCTTTTAAAATGATTTGTTCTTGATATTGGGACTAAAAGCCTCAGTCCAGAGGGAAGCAGCTGAAACTCTGAGTTTAGAAGATGTTTTTTAGAATCCTCTGGGACGTCCTCTGTAAGTGTCTTGAGTACAGAGAATCCAGGCGGCTCTGAGGATGAACAATCACCAAACTCGCCCATTTATTTAACCAACTGATTCTGTGAGTTCTTGTTTTTATCAGAGCAGTGGCTGTAACAGTGTTTTACCTCCACAGAGAGTGGAGGGAATGAAGAAAGCATGGATTTGTAAAGTGACTTTGGGAGTCTTGAAAAGCACAAAATAAGCCTCATGCATCATCATTACACACTGCAGCGTTCCAGCAGCACATTTAAGACACACTTCATGGTCATACTGATTTGTCAAAACTTGATCTCGTCAGATCTCAGAAGCTCAGCAGGGCCGGGCCTGGTTAGTACTTGGATGGGAGACGCTGTGAATTCCAGAAGCCACAGTGGGGCACCAGTGCTAAAAACTGTCATTGTGTCCTTAGGCAAGACACTTCACCCACATTGCTTAGTACGAAAGTGGTTTGTGCGTGAGTGAGGGGCTGATGGCGCAGAATTGACAGCCTTACTTCCGTTAGTCTGCCAAAGAGCTGTGGCTACAACAGTTGCTTTCTGAGTCTTGAGTGAATGAATAATGAACTGTAAAGCACTTTTGGTACCTTGAAAGGCGCTATATAAATGCAATAATTAATAATTAAAAAAGAGGAAACTAGAGACCACAATCCTTTCCTCTCACACACCTGGGATACTGTCCTGAGAAAATCAGACTGTAGATGGCGCTGTCGTCCTGCCTCCTCCAATAGGAAGACAGCTCCAAAACCAAAACAGACACGTCACAGCAACATCTGAGGAAGAGCGCGAGTGACCAGTCAAAACTGTCAGCTATGAAAACAAACTCTTGGTCTGAAAAAAAGAACCTCACTACATAAATCCTTTGCTCTATTTCACTGCTGTCAACATAAAGAAATTAGAGTCATTTAACACTTGAACATTTTAAAAGCCTTCAACCGATGTCCCCGTGTATTTGAGCAAAACGTGTCTTGCCTCTGCACAGACACACAAGCCGCTCTCTGTCCGTCTGCATTTGACTATGAAGCATTTTACGGTCTGATAATCAGGAAGTGCGCGTTATCATGCTGTTGCTAACATCAGCGTGACAACAACAGTGCGCTGCGGTGCTTTCACTCGTCCCTCCTCCGCCGCCCCACAGGCAGATCCGCTCTGTCATCATGAGCGCAGACGTGCTGAAAAACCGACTCTGAGAAATGCTTTTAACTCCTGCTCCACACCTTCACTTTAACGGCTGCTCACACGCCGCGATGTTTCAGAAGCTCTACCTCTATTTACACATTTAGGTCATTTGAAACAGTTTGCAGTGGTCTAAAGTTCTTCCTCACTTATCTTATGCATTCAGAGCAAACTTATTATTCACCACGATGGGTTTAGAAGCACTTTTCACAACTTTCAGAGACTCCGTTTATTGTCAAAGTCTGATCTTTTCAAGTCTTTTGTTTCTGGTTCTGATATTGTCATATTTTTGTTTTGGGATTCGGACATCGTTAATTGTGTGGTTGTTGGATCCTAACAGCGGAAAACAGCTCGAGAAATGGGCTTTGGAAATTTACGAACTCCATAATTGCAAAAGGGAATCAGATGTGTGTGACTGCAAGCTTCCGTTCAAACTGTTTCCTTTCCCAACGGAATTGAAAAATAGCGAAAGGCGAAGGCGATGGGCAGGATTGATCCACAGGAAGAACCAAAAAAGAAACCTTTGGCTGCCTAAGAAATCATCCCAAGTTTTGTATGTGGAGCTCCAACAAAACAAAATCCCGATCCCTCACTCCACCTCGGTTACAAATTTAAAAAGTCAACGCCGAAGCAAAAGGCACCAACTGTTCGCCAAGAAACACCTTCCACTGCAAAGAGACCAAGACGTGATGTTGCTTTAAAGTCGAACAAGAAAGTGCGAGCTCAGCCTGTTTGTCTTCTGCACCTGTCGCTTAACAAACGGGATTTTGCTTTGGCGCGCCGGAATTACGTGGTTTAGGTTTGCCTCTCTCACATTTCACAAACGCAAGACGGCGTTTACTCAACCAACGCAGTGGTTCTTAGAGGCTTTTTCGAACTGTACTTTTTCTTCCTCACAGTTCGCATAAAGTTTGTTGCGATGGCAGACGAGAATCCACGACCAGTTTGCCACGAAAGAAAGTCAGTTTTTGAGGTCGCTGAAAGAAGAAGAGAAGGGGAAAAGGAGCGAAGGTGATACTTGGAGATTCCTTCCAGCGATGGTGCGACTGAAGCAGACGAAGGCTCTAAAGACTGACACGTTGGTCGCTTAAATACTTCTGGACAAGTAACTTCAAGAGCAATTCGTGGAGTGATTCTGAACACGCACAGCTTTAAACAAACATGATTTCCAGTGTGCCTCTCTCGCATTCCACAAACACAAGACGCCGTTGACCAACGCAGCAGTTCTTAGTGACTTTTTCGAACTGTAGCTTCCTCGCAGCTGGCACAAAGTTTGTTGCGATGACAGACAAGAATCTATGACGAGTTCGCCGCCAAAAAATCAATTTTTTAGGTCGTTGAAAGAAGAAGAGAAGGGGAAAAGGAGCGAAGACAAACTAAGGTGATTCTTGGAGATTCCTTCCAGCGATGGCGCGACTGAAGCAGACGAAGGCTCTAAAGACTGACGTGTTGGTCGCTAAAATACTTCTGAACAGGAAACTTTAACAGCAATTCATTCAGCGATTCTGAATGCACACCGGCAGTAAGCAAACATGATTTCCAGCGTGCTTCTCTTGCATTCCACAAACACAAGACGCGGCCTTTTCGAATTGTAACTTCCTCGCAGTTTGCACAAAGTTTGTTGCGATGGCAGACAAGAATTCACAACCAGTTCACCGCAAAAGAAAGTCCGTTTTTGAGGTTTCTGAAAGAAGAAGAGAAGAGGAAAAGGAGCGAAGCCAAAGTAGAGTGATTCTTCAGACGAAGGATCTAAAGACTGACACGTCGGTCGCTACATGACTTCTGGACAAGAAACTTCAACAGCAACTCATGCGGCAATTCTGAACGCACAGTGGCTGTAAACAAACATGATTTCGAGCGTAAGGAGGAGGCGGGAGGAGACGTTTCTACTTGTGGAGCTGCGGAGGAGGGGGGAGGTTTGAAAAAAGACAAACAGTCGCTGTATTTCTCTTTCCTTGGAAAATCCTCTGTACAACCTTTAAATATCTTTAATCAAATCCGGTACAGAGCCTTTAAGCGTGATTTTTGGCAAACGTAACCCAATCTGATAGAGAACAGTTCAGTAAAAGAGCCTCTCACAGGTCTGTCTGCGCCGGTACACTGTATATGTTAGCTGTAAGCATCATTTGTTGACAGTGGGGTAATACTAGTTTCACATTACGGCTGCAGCTCACAGTGTGTTATTTTCCTCCATAAGCACACACAGGATAATAACAGGTGTAGTGAAGTGTACTGCAGCTCCGAGAGTCCTGGGACACAGGCTCGGATCTGTATTTGTCATGATAAATACTGTATCGATTAAGGATGTAACAACAATAATCAAAATATCGTGATATCGTATCGTCAGAGTTCTCACAATAACATCGTGGACCATCACAATATATCGAATTACAAGTCTCCTTGCTTAAATTAAGAGTTATGCAGCAGCAATAGCTAAAAAAAAAAAAAAGACAAAGAACTACATAGACCATGATCCTTTGCTCCATTTCAGTGCAGACTACAAAAAGAAACTAGAAAAGCACTCAGAGAGCGCAGACCTCCGCCAAGGACTACCCCCATTTTTTATATAAATTGCGATAAAATCAGTCTTCTGGATCAGATCCGGATCAGCCTTTGGAATATGAAAGAGGATCCCATTGTCCATCCCTGAGTCACATTTCATGGGGTTTGGTCAATAATTAACCGAGATATTGAGAAACAAAATTTTTGGCCCCATTTACCACAATGTTAACGAAAATTTCAAAGTGATCCAGAATCCAGGATTTCTTCCGGATCACCCCCAAAATGAAACCAGTTCTTCCTTTTCACATTTCCAACAAATCCTGAAAATTTCATCAAAATCGGTCCATAACTTTTTGAGTTATGTGGCTAACAAACAAACAAACAAACAAACAAACAAACAAACGCCGGCAAAAACATAACCTCCTTGGCGAAATAACAGTTCTAACTTGTCAAGTTTGCAACAGTTTCGGAGTTTTACTTCGCAATAAATATCATCATATCGTGAAAACGTAAACATCATAATCATGAGCCTCAAATATCGCTACATGTATCACTGATTAAGAAAGTAACACTGGAGAATAAAGTAAAGTGCAGAGAAGCGGGCGTGAACCGGTGGAGATGAAAACACGAGTTATTCTTGGCATCAAAATAAGTGATTAAAGATGACTCAAACACAAACACAAACTCAAACCCAAACACGCACGAATCACTTCAAATACAACTTCAGAAGGAGAATGAGAAGGAAATTATGACAAGTTTAAAAGGTCTGCAAGGTTAATTTTACAGAACAGATAAAAAATACAAACAAAAAATACTCCAGTAAAAGTATCAGCAAAAAGTATTTCTGTGCAAGCTCCAGATTTAGTGATTTTGATACAGATTTGTGCAGAATTTTGTTGAATCAATCTCTCTCTTCTCTAGCCGTTTTTGTGTTTCTTTGCTTAAATTATGAATGTGTTGAAATAAACCCTCTGTCTTTTCAGCATATAACAAATAAAATATACTTTTACTTTTCAATCCTACTCTCGAAATATGATGTAGTAAAAGTAAAAAAAGGATCCACCTTAAAACTGACTTAGAAAACTTTGCTACTTCCACGTCTGCTTATCGCTCTGTAAATAAAAGACGGAACAATCATTTTTGGGGTCAATATTTATCTTATTCTCTGCCCTCCCGAGGAAATGTGTGTTTTATTTCTGTTCTGCGATAAGATTTGAACTGTAGAGGAGTGAATTAACTTTCTCTGACTCATTATACAAACTAATAGTGCTGCATTCTGCGATGTAAAGTACTGCAATTAGAGAACATTTAGATTTAATTTTATAGTTATAATAAACCAGATGAGATCACAGTTTGATTCACCTTCGCCCTGTGGTGCACTTGTTAGCATGCTAGTTGTTGTTTGCATTATTGTGACGGCTCTAAAAGTTGTGAAAAACAGTGAGAGAAGAGTGTTTTAGTTTCACTTTCACTTTTATTTGACGTTTTTGCAACCTGTATCTGATCTTTTAATGACTAATTCTGAATGACACAGATCCGATTTTTTCAAATGTGACCCAGGACACTTGGATATGTGCTCCTAAAACCGATACATATCTGATCTTTTGACGTGCGACTTCAGTCTGAACGGTCAGGTCACATTCATCCCACCTACACTTCAGTCTCAGAGTCGGGAAAGCGAGGTTAGCGAAGTTTTTTAATATTCGAGGGGATCGCTGTATTCAGGAACCCAGCGTTTTTTTGAAATGATTGCCCAAGAATTGTCCGAGCGCGGCTACAGACGGTCCTGGCTCCAAAGTCGACGAAAAATAAAGATCCTGCGAGAAAAATACAAGGAGGATAAAGACTCAAACAAACGAAGCGAGCCGTGGACGTGTAACAATCCGTGTGTCATTCGTTCATTTGTTTTTCAAAATAAAACAAAACCAAAAAAAACAAACAAACATTTTCTTCATTATTTGTCTCCAAAACCAAAATGAAAAAACAGATAACGATTTGTTTTTTCAGTTTTCGATTTTGTGTTTAAATGAATAATGGAAAAAAACAGATAACAACCATTTCCCGTTTCCCGTTTCCGTGATTTCAACTGCGAAGCCTGACTGAACCAGGACTGAACTAGATCCGGGACTTAGACCGGGACCTGACCAGACCAGCATTGAGTCCTGGACCAGACCGGGACCAGCACCAGGACTTAGACCGGGACTGAACGAGTAATATAAGTTCTTAAAAATCTTGGCCAGATCAGAAAAATCAGTAAAGATGAGTAAAAAATTCATCAGCTTCACGGACCTGAAACCAGATTCTTGTACTGATTGACTCAATGTTTCGCTAAATATTAAACATCTATGAAAATACAATACAAGACAATTCAAATAAAAGACTAGGAGTAAGTACTAAAAGTAAAAGTAAATACTATCCACTCTCACTGTCCCCTGTGCTGCGCTCGTTCCCATACATTACTCTCATTAGAGCCTAATTAGCGCCGCGACACAGCTCCCCAAACACTTTTATAACACCGTAAACACACCGACTCTCTCTACGGAGCTGTGTGTGCCTCTGGTGAAATGTCCCAGAGTGTGGCTTTACAGATCTGTGGAGATGTGCTCAGTGTTTTTAAGCAGCGAAAAATGTCTGTGGTTGAATAAATGCAACACAGATAAGTTTAATCTCATACTGAGGAACATTCTACACAATTAAATGATAGCTTTAACTATTCCAACTAAATCAGGTCTAAACTAGAACTAAACCAGGTCTATTCTAGGACCAAACCAGGACTAAACAGGGTTTGAACAAAAGCTGTAACCCTGGAGTGAACTAAGACTAGAACAAAAGTAAACCAGGTCGAACCAGGAATACTAGACTTGGACTAAACAAGGACTAAACCAGGACCAGTGCACAACACACCACATCAAAGGAGAACAAGGAACTACACCTGGACTCGACCAGGACTAAAGCAGGTCACCAAACGATTCAATCACATCTAAAACAGGACTAAACCTGGTCTAACTCAGGACAAAACCGGATCTTAACTAGGTCTAAACAAGGACTAACTCAAGACTAAACCAGGTCTAAACCAGGGTTAAAAATAAACCTGGACTCAACCAGGACTGCAACAGGTCTATTCCAGGATTAAATCAGATCTAACCCAGTACTAAACCAGGTCTAACACTAGACAAAACCAGGACTAACCCAGGTCTAAACCAGGACTAAACCTAAACCTGGACTCGACCAAGACTATAGCAGGACTGCCCCAGGATTAAACCAGATCTAAACCAGTACTAAACCAGTTCTTTCCCCATATTAAACCAGGTCTAATGCAGAACTAACCCAGGTCTAAACCTAACAATATTCAACAGGACTAAATCAAACCTAACCCAGGAATAACCCAGGTAAACCAGGTCTCATCCAGGTCTCAACTAGATCTACACCAGGTCTAAACCAGGAGTAAACTAGTGCTCAAATAGGACTATATCAGGGCTAAATCAGGGCTAAACCAGGGGAATAACCCAGGATTAAACCAGGTCCAAATCTAACCCAGTACTCAAATAGGTCTATAACAAGTCCAAACAAGGTCTAAACCAGGGCTAAACCAAACCTAACCCAGGACTAACCCAGGTCCCAATATAACCCAGTTCTTAACCAGGTCTCTGCCAGGTCTAAACCAGGTCTAAACCTAACCCAGTACTCAACCAGGACTAAACCAAATCTAACCCAGGTCCCAATCTAACCCAGTCTATACCAGGTCTATACTAGGTCTTAACCAGGACTAAACCAGGTCCAAATCTAACCCAGTATTTAACCAGGACTAAACCAGACCTAAACCAGGACTAAACATAACCCAGTTCTCAACCAGGTCTAAACCTGGACTAAATCAGCTCTAACCCAGGTCTAAATCAGGGCTAAACGAGGAATAACCCAGGACTAAATCAAACCTAACCCCGTACTTATTCAGGTCTAAATCAGGTCTAAGTCAGGTCTAAACGAGGTCTAAACCAGATCTAAACCAAGTCTAAACCAGGACTAAGTCAGGTCTAACCCAAGTCTAAACCAGGTCTAATCCAGGTGTAAACTAGGGCTAAAATAGGACTATATCAGGTCTAAACCAGGTCTAAAGCAGGAATAACCCAGGACTAACCCAGGTCCCACTCTAACCCAGTACTCAACCAGGTCTAAACCAAGTCTAAACCAGATCTAACCCAGGTCTAACCCACGTCCAACCCAGGTCTAGCCCAGGTCTAGCCCAGGTCTAAACCAGGTCTAAACCAGGAGTAAACTAGGGTTAAAATAAAACTATATTAGATCTAAACCAGGACTAAGTCAGGTCTAATCCAGTAAACTAGAGCTAAAACAGGACTGTATCAGGTCTAAACCAGGGTCTAACCCAGATTTAAACGTTGCATTTCATTCTCTGCAGTGACTTCGCCATAAAACTCTAAGTATCGCCATAAATCCATAGGAACCACTTGAGCGCGCGGAGACAATGCGCAGTCCTGGTCACACATTAACAGCGCTATCTCATTCATTTCCATTGTGCAAAACTAAAAAAAAAAAAAAAAAAAAAAAAAACTCCGCCACGCACCGATAACCGAGGCACCTTTACGCAAACCACAACACCACACGCCTCAATCCCGCCGAGTCCGCCGTCAAAACACAACCACGGACGCGTTCTGGAGTGCCAAAAGTGCTCCAAATTACGCCGCGCTCGGTTTTACGCACGTAATTTCCAACAACCCCTCAAGGAAGCGAACGCACTCAAGACATCCCGACATGCTGCGACACGCTACGGGCACGGGCCATGCACACCGCGAGCGAGGAGTCCCCCTACTACTTTGTTTTTGAAGTAGCAGTAGTAGTAGCAGCCTAGAAGTTGTAGTATTAGTAGCAGTAGTAGGCTATTAGTAGTTTTACGCACTATTTTACGCGTAAATACAAGTGCGTAACCTGTGCACTTGCTCTTCTAGGCAGCTTAAGAAAACTTCCAAGTGTCGAAATTGATTTAAAATCGTTCGTGGAGTGCGTAAAAGTGCGTAAAAGTTAAAAGTAATGCATGTATGTGATGTTTTGAGTCATTCCTGCGCGTCAAAACTTGATTAAACTACGCATTTATCCACGCAACTTCGACCCAAACTGCATGATTTTTTTTTTCTTTTTTTTTCCTGGCAATCCTGTCAAACGAAGCATATCCGCAACGATTCCAGAAATGCCATCGAAAATTCCAACACTCTCCCAACTTTTTTTTGACGTAAAACAATAAGCATAGTTCGTAAATGCGTAAAACGCGTAAAAGCACCTTGCGCTTAGAAACGGAGCCGAGTTACGAACCTGATAAGTCGGAGGAGCACTCGGTGAGGTCGCAGAGCACGGCGAACCACGTTATTCCCAGCAGGAGCGTCAAACTAGCGGCTGAAGCACTTCCATCCGAGCAGTACATCCTTGTAGCCTCGAAGTTGGCGAAACTCTCCGTAACATTGAAAAATCCGGCTGTAAACAAAACAAAAAAGTTCGCTAAGTTGTCCGTAGTAGCGTAGTAGGGGAGATGTACGCTTCCATGTCGTCTTCCTCCTCCCTCATCCTCACGCCCGGTCTGTTTTCTCTCCAAAGCAGTGCACCGCGCCGCTCTGGAGGCGAGGGAGCGAGTGTGGAAGCGGTGGATCCGGGAATGGCGCACCAGGCGGCGGGTAAAAGGCAGAGCGTAGTCCCCCCTCCTCCTCCTCCTCCTCCTCCACTGCTCGGTGCGTGTGAGTGCTGCTCGGAGTGCGCGGTGGTGTGTTTTGGTTGTAGGAGAGAGAAGTGGAGAGGGAGGGGGAGCGGGTGAAGCGAGAGGGCCCCCTGCAGGACAAACGGAGGCACTGCGTCACTTCAGTACTATTAAAGTACATGACGCCCATATTACACATTATCTGTGTTATAATGTTATTTCCTCATCACAAACAGACCTGGAGTTGTGTTTTGTTTCATTCACACAAACAGAAAACACTATTCCATCTTGTGATGTCATGGCGTAATATAGGAAATGCTAGAAAACTAGAATCTAGAATTGTTTCGATGATTTCAGCGCTGGAATTGCCAATCTCTAGTGAAGGGCAAACCAGATATTATTGCTCTGCCTGGACTGATGATCCATCCATTTTCTTCTGCTTTATCCAGGGCTCAGTCGCAGGGGCGGCAGTCTAAGCAGGGAGGCCCAGACTTTCATACATACAATTTCTCCAGCTCCTCTGCAGGGACAAGGTCCCTCCAGCGTGTCCTGGGTCTTCCCCGAGGCCTCCTCCCGGTGGGATATGCTTGGAACACCTCCAGAGGGAAGAGTCCAGGAGGCATCCGGGACAGATGCCCGAGCCACCTCAGCTGCTCCTCTTCATGTGGAGGAGCAGCGGCTCTACTCCGAGCTCCTCCCGTGTGACTGAGCTCCTCACTCTATCTCTAAGGGAGCACCCAACTACCTTGCAGGGGAAACTCATTTCGGCTGCTTGTATCTGCGATCTCGTCATTACCTAGAGCTCTCCTGATGATCCAGAGTATCACGTTAGACATATCCATCTTGCATTTAATCAATTACAGATGAGTGGGGTTGCCTCTCCATAGAGCTGACCTAGTGGGGTCAGTTACTTGTGTCCATGGAGATCCTGGATGTTCGTCATTCTTTATTCGTTATTCATTAGTCGTGCACTGATCCAGCTTTTTCAGCTCAGACACCGATATCAATACGATGACTTCAAGTTTGACACGCTCTTCAAAGTGCGGCTGTACAGGCAAACGGGAATAAAGTGTCTTGCCCAAGGACACGACAGCAGGCACTTATCAGAGCTGTTTAACCGGCAACTCTCCAGTTACATGGTCCCTGGAGCCCCTGTCGGATGAAGGATGGATGAGTTTGTTTGTCTGTAGTGAAAAGTGAAAAAACGGTAAACACACTGTAATATGATATGACACCTGTGAAAAACCTCCACCACCAGTTAAAGGTTTAACCAGTCGTACCCCATCACAAAATAAATAAATAAATAAATAAATAAATAAATATTAATACCTCTCCCAAATGGACTTTTAAATTTTTTTATTGAATTTTATTTTATAAAATGAAGCACAGTACTTCCCACTCATTGACCATTTCATTCCCCATAGCCCCAAATGTCCTTTTTCCTCTTTTTCCTGTATATTTTGTTTTATCAGAAACAGAAAATTTTTTTATTTTTATGTTATTTTTATTTGTTATTATTATTATTATTATTATTAATGGATAAAAATAAAAATAAAAAAATAAATACATTTTCTGTTTCTGATAAAACAAAATATACAGGAAAAAAATAAAATAAAATTGAATAAAAAAGTCCAGGGAGAGGTATTATTATTATTATTATTATTATTATTATTATTATTATTATTATTATTATTATTATTATTATTATTACTGTCTTATTTGACAGCTGTCTCTTGCTAATATTTTTGCTATTTATTTAGAATTTATTATTACCATTTATATTTTATACTCTTTTGTTTTTATATTTTATTGTGATGTTGTTATTTTATTGTGAGCTACTGTGTCCAGATAATTTCTAAATACAGTCTATTATTATTATTATTATTATTATTATTATTATTATTATTATTAATGAAGAAAAAATAAATTAAAAATAAAAATAAAAACATTTTCTGTTTCTGATAAAACAAATAATACAGGAAAAAAATAAAAAATAAAATTGAATAAAAAAGTCCAGGGAGAGGTATTATTATTATTATTATTATTATTATTATTATTATCATCATCTTTATTATTATTATTATTATTATTATTATTATTATTATTATATTACCCTCTTATTTGACACCTGTCTTTTGCTCTTTTTTGCTATTTATTTAGAATTTATTATTACCATTTATATTTTATGCTCTTTTGTTTTTATATTTTATTGTGATGTTGTTATTTTATTGTGAGCTACTGTGTCCAGATAATTTCTAAATACAGTCTATTATTATTATTATTATTATTATTATTATTATTATTATTATTATTATTATTATTATTATTAATGGAGAAAAAATTAATTAAAAATAAAAATAAATAAATTTTCTGTTTCTGATAAAACAAAATATACAGGAAAAAAATAAAATAAAATTGAATAAAAAAGTCCAGGGAGAGGTATTATTATTATTATTATTATTATTATTATTATTATTATTATTATTATTATTATTATTATTACTGTCTTATTTGACAGCTGTCTCTTGCTAATATTTTTGCTATTTAGAATTTATTATTACCATTTATATTTTATACTCTTTTATTTTTATATTTTATTGTGATGTTATTTTATTGTGAGCTCCTGCGTCCAGATAATTTCTAAATACAGTCTATTATTATTATTATTATTATTATTATTATTATTATTATCATTATTATTATTATTATTATTAATGGAGAAAAAATTAATTAAAAATAAAAATAAATAAATTTTCTGTTTCTGATAAAACAAAATATACAGGAAAAAAATTAAATAAAATTGAATAAAAAAGTCCAGGGAGAGGTATTATTATTATTATTAATTATTATTATTATTATCATTATCATTATTTATTATTATTATTATTATTTTTTATTTATTTATTTATTTATTTTTATTACACACCTATAAATAAATACAAATTATACAAAGATTAACAAACTATAAAATTAACAGGACACAGCGACACTCTCCCGCCCTCTTGTGGACACTCTCCGTCATTACACAGACCGAACGCGCGGAGGTTCTTTTTGTCCCTCCGCGGTGCCCGTCCTCTCACATGTGACAGCGGAAGGTCAGACATGGCGTCGTGCTGCACAAACCTCCACAAATGCGCACTTTATTTACGATCCTTACGACTCCAGCAGCGCCAGCATGAACGTGAGTAATGCGGGAGTTTTATTTTTACCAGCGCACGTTTATTAATGCCACGGAAACGGAGGATTTATCAGATTTATGCGCAGGAGGATCAGACGTCCCCGGTCCCCGCAGATTTATACAAAACCAGCGATTTGACCCAATTTATACAATAAATCAGGATTATTTAAGTTTTATTTCAGTTTTAAACCAGTTCTAAACCAGGAGTAAACTAGCTCTGAAATATGACCATATCAGGTCTAAACCCAAGTCTAAACCCGGTCTAAACCAGGTCTAAACTCTAAACCAGGTCTAAACCAGGTCTAAACCAGGTCTAAACCAGGTCTAAACCAGGGTCTAAACCAGGTCTAAACCAGGTCTAAACCAGGTCTAAACCAGGTCTAAACCAGGTCTAAACCAGGTCTAAACCAGGTCTAAACCAGGTCTAAACCAGGTCTAAACGGTCTAAACCAGGTCTAAAATCTAAACCAGGTCTAAACCAGGTCTAAACCAGGTCTAAACCAGGTCTAAACCAGGTCTAAACCAGGTCTAAACCAGGTCTAAAGGTCTAAACCAGGTCTAAACCAGGTCTAAATCTAAAGGGTCTAAACTCTAAACCAGGTCTAAACTCTCCAGGTCTATAAACCAGGTCTAAACAGGATCTAAACTAAACAGGTCTAAAGGAAGGTTCAGGTCTAAACCAGGTCTAAAGGTCTAAACCGGTCTAAATCTAAACCAGGTCTAAACCAGGTCTAAACCAGATCTAAACCAGATAAACCAGGACTAAACCAGGTCTAAACGGAGGTCGAAAACCAGGTAAACCAGGACTCTAAACCAGAAAACCAGGTCTAAACCAGTCTAAACCAGGTCTAAACTGAATGACTGGAAACCAGACTGAAATGAACTGAAACTGGTCTAAACCAGGTGGTCTGAATGACTGGGTTTACTGCTCTTCTTCACATATTTCTTAACATGTCATTAAACGTTTTTACGCAGTTGTGGGAGCTTTTTTTTGACTCGACAATATCTTAAAAATCCATGCACTTTGTTATGACACAGACCTGACGTGGCATCTTCTTTTAAGCTTATTGTGTCTTTTTGTTAAATGTATTTATGGTTTATTTTACAAGAGTAACATTGTGTAACATTTTTGGTGGAGGATCCGTCACCTGCTTGTTTCTATGGATACATCATTTCTCATTAATAATCCACAGTATGACATTAAACAGCTCTACATTACATTTATTCAATTCCTCGTAGTTTTATTGCTCAAAAATACGTGGAAAAACAGACATTCTGACTGGGAGCGGGGTCGCCTCTCCCCAGATCTGACCTGTAATCTGGTCTGGTTTGGTCTATCTGAAAGTGGAAAGCTAAAAAGTCACACAACGCATCTTTAAGTTTGATGTTTCTTTCTCTCTTTATATTATTTACATTAGGGATGGGCATGATTAGTCGATTAATCGATAATTGATCATTAAGAATTTCATCGATTACGTTCATTTTAATCGACAAACCAAATGTAGGTTGCTGTGCGTAGCGTAGAGCGACCAAACAGGGTCTGTACGTGTAGCTCTCTGCATCAGAAGGAGCGAGACACAAACAGTGGGTCAGTCTGCAGCGTAAAGTGCAAATATGAATGATGTGCAATGATGATTTGTACAAGAAAGTCCACGCTTTCCGTTCGGGACAAGTGTGAGTCCATGTGCACAGTGGATAAAGCAGCACATATGTTTCTGTGTCCAGTGGGAAAAGTTTTTCCAGGTGAGAGTCGCTCAATGTGGATGACGAGGCCCCGCCCCCCTCCCCCCGTACGCTGTCCTGGTTTTGACAAACGCAAATCTGGTCACACTAACCTGTATTCACCTGAGTCATGTCTTTTAAAGGTTGTATGGAGGATTTTTTTTTGTTTCAAATTGTCGATGAAAGTTCAAAATAGAATTATAGAGATGCAGCAGCCTTGTAATTATGATGACCAAAATAAAAAGAATGAAAATCTATCAGCTGTGGACGTGGTGGGGGCAGATAAACATGAACCAATAGATAACAAGGCTACCTCTTTATCTATTGGTTGTTGGGTTGTCAACCAAACTCCTTACCTTTCTAGTGTCACCGACTTGCCGGGATGCGGGGATTATGTGGTTTACGTGTTTGTCTCTCACGCACTGATGCTGTTTACTCGACCAAAACAGCGGTTCTTAGCGTCTTTTTGGAACTGTAGCTTCGTCTCAGTTTGCACAAAGTGTGTTGTAACGCCGGACAAGAATCCACGACCAGTTCGCTGCAAAAGAAAGTCTGTTTTTGACGTCGCTGAAAGAAGAAGAGAAGGGGAAGAGGAGCGAAGCGCAACATTTGAAAAACTGTCACTGCGTTTCTCTTTGATTGGAAAATCTTCCATACAACCTTTAATCCAACAGAAATTGAACCACATCAGCGACACAAGAGCTGGAGTTTTATCTTCGCTGAGTTTATGCAAATTAGCGATGCAGTTTTAAGTTTCGTTTCTGTGAGAGTTGCGCAAAACTAAATTAAACACATTAAAATGTCAAACGGGCTGATGTGGCTCTAGAGTCGTTACGGTTTATATGTCGTAATGATGATAATTTTTATATAAAAACGTTAATGATTAATCGATAATCGATCGTTAATTCTTCCGACGATCGATTAAGAAAATTTCACCGAGTGCCCGTCCCTAATTTACATACATATCTTTGATTTATTTTAATGTGAAAATAATTAAACCCAAGCGTGTTTTGCGCAGGGATGTTGTCCACTTCGACGTGTTTTCTCTCTCCCGGGGACAAACCAGGAAAATTCATCCCTCCCTCCAAACCTGTGATCATCGACAAGACGCAGACGGCAGCGTCTCAGCGCAAGTATGAACCGTTACAACGAACGGAAACGACTAGAAATAAGCCTGTGCCGAGGATATATTGCATTTCCTTAACTTTAACATTATTTTATTTGTTTAATTTGAGGTTCCTGAGCCCTGAGTTCGTCCCTCCCCGACAAAGAACAAACCCGCTCAAGTTTTCCATGGAGCGGAAAGACATGATCCGAAGGAGGAAAGTCCTGGAGATCCCGGAGTTCTACGCTGGTGAGGAAAACCAAAATATTTCCAGCGTTATTTCTTCATCTCCAGTAGATTTGAGCTGATTTGTTTGCGTGTTTGTGTGTTTTTCCAGGGAGTATTCTGGCCGTGACGATGTCCGATCCAAACGCCAGCGGGAAAGTCCATCGTTTTGTGGGGATCTGTATCCAGAGAAGAGGGAACGGGCTGGGGGCCACGTTTGTGCTCCGGAACATCATCGACAACCAAGGTGACCACAGCCTTCTGACTATTCTAACACAACACAATTTCTTTACGTCTGAAATTTTATGGGAAAAAATGTAAATCTAACAAAGGATATGTCATTTCTCTGCCTGGAATGTTCCACGGTGTGACATTAAACGGGTCCACTTTACATTTATTCAATTTCAGGTGGTTTTATGGCTCAAAAATACCTAGAAAAACAAACTGACTGTGAGCGGGGTTCTCCACAGATCTGACCTGTAACTTGGTCTTAAATTTAGACTCAGACAAACTTTATTGTTCCACAAGGGACAGTATTTCCATATTTTAATCAAACTTTATATGTATAGCACTTATATATAGAGCAAATAGACAGAAGAATAAAACCTAAAGCTCCTAAAGTTTATAGTAAATAAATAAATAAATAAAAAGTGGAGAGCTAAAATTTTATAAAAACTAAGTAAAATAATAGTAATTAAATTTTAAACAAATCTAATAATAAATTAAAATACAAAATTAGTTTAAATTAAAAGCTAAATTAAAAAGATATGTTTTGTGTTTCCTTTTACAAATATGAACTAAATATGAACTACTAATATAATAACAAAAGAGTAAAAATAGAAAGATAGAAAGGTTTAAAGCCATACTGTGAAACATTCCAGACAAAGCAATAACATCTGCATGGAGAAAAGCATATGATGGATTTGAAAAATATGCCTAGTTTTCTGGTGAAGGTTATAATTTAACATTTAACAGCAAATATGACAAGTGTAGAGGGAACTCCAGTTCTTTAACCTAGCAACAATAATGTTAAAAAGAGCCAGAACGTCTAAAACATCTGTAGTTTTATAGATAGTTAAGATTAGACTCATAAAAATAAATGACTTCGCTGTGTGTAAATTGTCTCTACATTTTTCCAGGATTCCGTTTTACAGCTCAACACTGCTTCCTGTATTTTTGTACTTTTCTTCTCAGCCTTTCTTCACAAATAGTCTCTTAATTCTTTTATAAAACTGTGATAAATATTAAAGGTTGTATAGAGGATTTTCCAAGGAACGAGAAATCCAGCGACTGTTTGTCCTTTTTCAAATGTTGCGCATGCGTGAAACCCCCCCCCCTCCCCTACAGCTCCTACGTAGAAACACCTCCTCCCTCCTCCTCCTTACGCCAGAAACAGGTTTGTTTACAGCCGGTGCTGCACATGACTTGTAAACAACTAACTACAGTGTTGGTTAAGCAAGACGGAGAAGTGAGGAGCGGGGAGAAGAGCGGAACGGGCAGCGGGGACAGGAGCAGGAAAGGGGTGCAGAGAAGGTTGCGCGGAGATTCAGTGCGAATGAAGCTACTACTACAACACGCAGCAGCAAGTGGACTCTTTCTTTGCCTTGAAAATGACGTTTTCAGACATAGGATATCGCATTCGTGTCCTGAAAAACGTTTGTCTAACTCTTGGAAATAAGTACGTTTTCATAATAAGCAGAAGTTTCCTGTCCAGGAGTAATTTTGTGGACCAGTGCGTCAGTCTTTAGACCCTTCGTCTGCTTCAGTCGCGCCATCGCTGGAATGAATCTTCAAGAATCACCTTAGTTTGGCTTCGCTGCTTTTCCCCTTGTCTTCTTCTTTCAGCGACCTCAAAAACGGACTTTCTTTTGCGGCGAACTGCTCCTGGATTCTTGTCGCCATTGCAACAAACTTTGTGCGAACTGCGAGGAAGATATAGGTCAAAAAAAGCCGCTAAGAACTGTTGCGTTGGTGGAGTAAACAGCGTCTGTGCGTCTTGCGTCTGTGGACTGTGTGACAGTCGTACGTAAACCACGTACCGGCGGCGCAGGCAAGTCAGTTACACTAGAATCGTAGGGAGTTTGATTGACAGCCTGTCAGCTCACAGATAACGAGGCAGTGTCGTTATCTATTGGCAAATGTTTAGCCCCACCACGTCCAGAGTTGATGAATTTTTATTCTCTTTTTTTGGTTATCATAATTACAAGGCTACTGCATCTATAATCTATCATTGACAATTTGAAACAAAAAAAATCCTCCATACAACCTTTAACTACAGGTACTATCCTCCAAACCAAGAAAAACCTGAAAATAAAGTCTTATCCACTTATATACTAATATGTTTGTAAGAAAGCTCCATGTATGAGGGCACTTGTGTTTGTGTCCAGTGAATGTTACTCGTGAGGGAAAAAATACCTCACCAAACCTGAAACTCTTCTTCAGCTAAGCTTTTTAAACCTGTTCACTGACAAAAAAATGATTTTTTATTTATTTATACTAGACATTTCATGAGTAAAGCTTAAATAAACTGTGTGTGTGTGTGTTTGTTTCAGGAGTGGAGATCTGCTACGAGCTGTATAACCCTCGTATCCAGCAGGTGGAGCTGTTGAAGCTGGAGAAGAGACTGGACGACAATCTTATGTACCTGAGAGACGCTCTGCCCGAGTACAGCACCGTGGACCCCGACATGAAGCCTGTGCCAGCGCCCTCTTCTGGAGAAGTGCCTCTAAACAAGGTCACGATTACAGCTCGTGTCTCCATGTAGAATATTTTTTATACACTGTAGATCTTTTCTCTATGACTTTGTGTCAGATAATAAAAGTGTATTTCATGTTGTATTACGCAGGGGTTCCTTTGTAGACTGAGACCATGTAACTGACATGGGGCCTCCATTGCAAAATTAACTTGGCAATGATGGCAATTTAATATGTCTGGATTGGCATATTTTATATACCAACAATAAGAATCTGATGAAACGCGTTGGAGTTTGACAATTTTTTTTATGTTTATTAAGGACATCACAATCATATTAGACAAGCCAGATGCAGTGCTTTGTTGTTTAGTGTTTAGTGTTTTAGCACAACAACACCTGTCCATAGAAAAAAAATATAAACCACATGCATAAAAACAGAGAATACAAGACACATAAGTTACCTACAGGTAAAATATATACAGTACATTTTCAGTGGATGCATTTTTGATTGGAAACATACAATAACTTTCATTTCACTTTAAATTTGTTATTTGTTTCCAATTTTAAATCATCTGGTAAACATTTCCACGGTCTGGCCCCTTTAAAAGAGAAAGAGACTGACCAAGAGTTTTCCCGTACGTAGGAACAATGCAATTACCACTAGCAGCTCCTCTTGTGTTCAGTCTGTGTGAACATTTTATGGTCCTGCCAAATTATGAATACAATGGTGTATCACAGTTAAGACACTTAAAAGTAATTTAAGATGATTCAAATTGGTGAAATGATCCAAGTTAAAAAGTTGATGTTTCTTAAAAATTTCACAGTGGTGTCAGTGTCTGGGCTTTTTGTCAAGCAGCTTAAGGATCAGTTTGTAAAATGAACAGAGGGTTTCAGTTTGGTTGAGGCCTGTGACCATGAGGTGATAGAATAAGATAGGTTAATGAATAAGGGGAATATTCTATAGCTTGTACACATTTCCCCATAAGTGTGGCAAGTGGTAACCACCTGAAATAATTGTACAACCCATGTCCCAGCAGGACCAACAGCACCACCTGCAGGACAAGTGTGTACTACAGTACTACACTCATTCACAAAGTGCTTTTTATCACATCATTGAAGCAGCATGAATATTCCATTGTCCTGGCCAGTGATGCCGTCTGAACAGGTTTTGAGAATGAACTTAACAATGATGGTCATATTTTTCTACACATACCACATTTACATACCACAAGTATAATTAATATATAGAATTCATAATTATACGTGCCTCACATTTGCCCTTTTTGCATAATTTTCCTTGGCAAAACCTGAAGAACTGTGAACAATCAAAAAGAAATCTGATTACTCACATCAGATGGACCAAGATACATTTAAATACTCTGGGTATTTTTACATGCAAAATCTTATTACCTCCACCAAGGAGGTTATGTTTTTGCCGGCGTTTGTCTGTTTGTTTGTTTGTTTGTCTGTTGTTTGTCTGTTTGTCTGTTAGCAACATAACTCAAAAAAGTTATGGACGATTTTGATGAAATTTTCAGGATTTGTTGGAAATGTGAAAAGGAAGAACTGATTTCATTTTGGGGCTGATCCGGAAGAAATCCTGGATTCTGGATCACTTTGAAATTTTAGTTAACATTGTGGTAAATGGGGCCAAAAATTTAAGTTTCTCAATATCTCGGTTAATTATTTGACCAAACCCCATGAAATTTGACTCAGGGATGGACAATGGGATCCTCTTTCATATTCCAAAGGCTGATCCGGATCTGATCCAGAAGACTGATTTTATCGCAATTTATATAAAAAATGGGGGTAGTCCTTGGCGGAGGTCTGCGCTCTCTGACTGCTTTTCTAGTTATAGTCTGATTTCTGGAGATATCAGTGACACAATCTTCCAGTCCAATCCAACTTTATTTGTAGAGCACATTTTACCAACACAAGTCTCCAAAGTGCTGCACAGAGAAGGCATAATATAAACTAACACATTAAATAAAATAAAGCATAAAATAAAAAATAAGCAAGTCAGTTAAAAACATAAAAAATACAAAAATTAGAAAATACAAACATTTGCAAATAGAAAAATAGCAAATAACACTGTGTTAAAAGCCAGTGAGTAAAAGTGTGTTTTTAAACAAGACTTAAAAGAATCGACTGAAGGGGGCGCTCTTATTGTAAGGATAGAGAGTGTTTTAAAGTTTGGGACAGAAAAGGCCCGCTTTCCCCGGCTTTTGAGTCTCGTTTTTGGGACGACAGGTTGGAGCTGGAGCCCTCAGACCTCAGATTTTGACGATTGTTCTGTTGTTTCCTCAGATGAAGGTGAGGATGCGTCCCAAGCCGTGGTCCAAGCGCTGGGAGAGGCCCAAGTACAACGTCCAGGGCATCGCCTTTGATCAGATCCTGAGCCCCGAGCAGCTGGAGCACGCTCAGAAGTGGGCCCAGCCTTGGCTCGAGTACGACATGCTCAAAGAGTACGACACCAGCCGCTTGCGGGAGGAGCTCCAGGCCGAGTACGACAGGGAGATGGCACAACAGCCGTCATGAGAGCGGAGAGACGTGTCCAAAACTGAAAACAGGATTCAACACGAGACCAGAGCGCTCACAGACGGACTTATATTTATATTTACTGTGTCAAAGGCTGAGAACTGAATGAAGGACAGGGACAAACGGTTCATATATTTGGATATTCTTAAAGTAAACATATGCTAAATGGACTTTTAATGGTTTCTTCTCAGTGTTTGTTGAACTATGACATGCATAGATCATTATTTCCCATTTTGGTCACGTCGTATTTTAAGTGTAATATTGATTTGAAACAACTCAATTAGGGCTGAACGATTTTAAGAAAAAACTAAATTTTTCTGGCAGATATTTCGATTTCATCCACCTTTTTTTTTTTTCAAATGAAGTTTCAGTGCACTCGAACATTTGCAAACATCACAGAAACTTGCATGATACTCAAGTCCTGCACTGACGATTTGACGCTGGACCGTAAATGTAAAGATCAATTTACGCAGACAATAAGGGCTGTGATTGGTCCTCTCTACCACCGCTCCTCATACATTCTGTGCTCCACTTTCCTGTTTAATGCAGCTTTGGCACGTTTGTTTACATTTTACAGACGAAACTTAAAACCACACGGCTCATTTGCATAAACTATAAGCGCTGAAAAAAAAACTGCTCGCTCCTTGATGCGGTTCAGCTTCTGTCGGACTAACGCTGCGTTCAGACTGCAGGGCTTAACGCTCAATTTAGATTTTTTTGGTGAAATCCGATGTTTTTGCGACGTCGTTCACATTTCCAATTAAATGTGACTTGTCTGTGACTCCAGTGTGAACGTTGAACAGTCCAAAAGTGTTCCCACATGTGCACTGGAGACACGACGACGTCAACCGCAGCGAGCGTCTCTGTGTTTACGGAAGTTGTCCAAACATGGACGCAGCATCGAGCACCTGGAGATTTTAAAGTTCCTCTCGTACCGGAGCCAGAACATGAACAACTTACTTGTTTTAAGGAGGAGATTGAGAAGGAGAAGGACGAGGTTTTTGGCGTTTTGGTGTTTTGTGGGACAGCGGCAGCGACGTCTGTTGAAAGGAACATGTGGGTGCTAGAGGTGCGCGGATGGGCTACTTTTTCATCCGCAACCGCATCACAAAACTCATCATCCGCCCGCTGTCCATTTGCAACCACAGTTTTTAACCAGTTTTCAAAACCGCACCCGCCCGCCATCCACTCGGTCCCCTCCCATTTCCTCCGAGATCAGAGTTTTTTATTTGAGTAGTGAAACCGCCACCCGCCCGAATTTAATTAAAATATTATTTTTCGTCACGTCATCCGCCCGACTCGCGGTTTAGCCGCGGAGTCCGCAGCTGTAACCGCCATCCGCGCATCTCTAGTGGGTGCAGAGACGTAGCCAAGAGTGGTGAGTGGTGATGTGCGTTGCTTCAGTGACACAGAGTTCAGCGCAGAATAGTGACGTTTGTGGCTTGTTGATAACGTGTAGGTTGGATGAATGCGCTTTGGCCGTTCACACTGAAGTCAGGACATGACTCAGTGGAATATGAGTGTTCTTTCTGTGATAGAGGATGTGCTGCTGATGGTGAGTCTGTTCTGTGCTTCTATCGCGTTGGAGATGGTTCATGTTAAACTTTACATGAACACCAGGTTTAAATCCTAGCTTCCTCGCTTTGTGGCGGTGAATTACTTTGGTGCACATAAACCTCCACACAGACCCATAAATCAAAAATGACGGCGACAAAGCGACTGCGGCAGTGTGCATCAATGCAGAACCAAACTTCGCCCTTAAATTGGGCTTTAGGAGCACTGCAAAAAACTGTAGCTTTGACGCTCCCAAAATTGTGTTATCTGAGATCGCAATTTTCAGTTCAAAACAATAGATCGTTCGTCCCTAAACTCAATAACAGAAAGAGGTCCAGTGATACAACTCTGAGTATACTAAAAATGAGGGAACACTGTTATAACATGCCTAAAAGCTCATGAAAGTCTTTTTTTTGCGTAATATTTCCCTTTTAAAACTCACTTCAGCTTGTATTCCAATTGCACCCCACCTACCCCATACATTCTAACTGCTCTGTACTGACATTTTACTTTATCCCACTTTTCAAAATAATAATTATCATGTACAAACAAACTAAAAACTTCTTTTAGATTCTCAGCCTTTGACTTGCAAACTGTCGCAGCTTTATCGTTCCCACGTGTGCTCCTGCAAACACACGGACGCCACTGTTGAATTGTTTGTTGTTTTGGAAATGTTTGAAAATGTAAATAGTAATGAAACCGTGAACGCGCTTTAAACATGATTTATATAATAAAAGTCCAAAGGAAAAGATGTGTTTTTATTTTCTCGTTTGTTTGACTGAGGTTTTGTGACTGAGACCAAAGACGAGGACGATGGTTGGATGTTGTAATGATCAAAAATATAGTAATTTCACGTTAATACTGTTCTAATTCAATTTTTTTTATTTATTTAAAGGTGCTGTACATGATTTTTACCGTCTTACAAACATGAAAAACAGAGCTTGTTCCTTTTAAACAGTTTGCAGCGGTTCAAAGTTCTTCCTCACTTACCTTATATATTAAGAGCGTCCTAATTATTCACCATGACGAGTTTAAAAGTGCTTCAAAAAGTAAATCTAAAAACAACTAGCATGCTAACACACACTTCCTGATTATCGGACATAAAACTTATACAAGATATCTGTACTGGGACAAATTTTGCTCAATTACGTAGTAGATTTTTTTCAAATTTGTCAAACAGTCACATTTTTCTACAGCACTTTTCCACTTTCAAGGCACTCAAAAGCATTTTACAACAAGGAACCACTCACACATTCCCACACCGGTGTACACAGACACTGGGGACAAGGTGGGTTTAGTGTCTTGCCCAGGGACACAACAACAGCATTCATCTGTGGGAGCTGGAATCACAGTCAATCTGTGGGTCAATGGATCTGACCGCTCAACCCGATATGTTTATATCAAGAGTGGGATTTGAACCGCCAACCGTCAATGGATCTACCAACTGAGCTACTGCCGCCCAAAAGTGAAACCTGTTCTTTCACAACATCGGTAACCGCTTAGATCAGACATGCCAGACTCAGGCCCAGGGGCCAAATTTGGCCCACTATATAATTATATTTGACCCATGAAATCATATCAAATGTGTATTTTGTGCACTATAGGAGCTCTGGATTATAAGGTGCATTGTCACTGAATTTTCAAACCTTTTTCACATATAAACCGCACCGGACTATAAGGCGCATTAAATGAAACACAACAGTTAGATAAGTCAGTCAAACTTTATTTAACACGTCCACAATAACTCTCAACTTTGTTCAATTGTAACACTTAAAAAAAATCCTGTCTGAGACGCTAAATTGTTCGTGTTTTCACAATAACTCATAATAGTTCAAACAGTTGGGCGATTACAGCGTCCAGCACGTCCACATCCCTCTCGTCATTATCCGAGTCAGTGTGGTTCCTGTTCCCTGTGGCAGTTCGGACCACAGTTGATACTGATCCTTCGCCCGGGCGTCCACGATCCGTCGGCAGATTGTGGCGTAAGTCGCTCGGCGCTGTCTCTCTGTCTTGGTGAATGTGTGTTCTCCTTCTCTCATCCACTGCTGCAAGTGGAGCGGCTTTGTAGTCGTACTAAGACACCCCAATAAATTCATATATAAGGCGCTCTCGATTATAAGGCGCACATTAAAGGCTTTTAAGTGCGCCCTATAGTGCGGACTATAGAGACATTATTTATTTAAAATGTTATTATGTAATAAAATGATGTAATATATGATTTTATATTATGCTTGCTCTGGATTCAGTGTTTAAAAAATATGTGAAAAATGAAATGAAATTGTGAAAAATAGTTTAATAATAGATTTGTAACAAAAAAACTATAATAACCGTACAGCAAGTGTCATAACAATCATTTGAACGGTGAAAAATCCTTAAAATATCAGCTATAACAGGAAGCTGAAACCCATAATACTTTCCAGTTGTCTGCCATCTGTATAATTAGTCGTGTTTGTTGCGTTTTCCAGCAGGAGGCGCTGTTGGTCCACGCGTCTGTACCCCTCAGCGTTACGTAACAAGAGTCTGTGTCATGCCCCAGACCGACTCCTCTCCTCTCTCCACGTGAAATAAACACGCGGGTCTGTACATTGTGAGCGATCATTAGTGGTCAGGTGCATCCAGTGGTCCCTGTCTGCTCCTGTCTGCTCCTGTCTGCTCCTGTCTGCTCCTGTCTGCTCCTGTCTGCTCCTGCCCTCAATACTAAGAATACACGCTGTACTTTCCTTTACACGAGGCTCGTTCCCGGAGTTGTGTTTTGTTTCATTCACGCATGTTCAACGCCACAAACCCTGCATGTTTAGGCTCAGTTTTTCTCTCCGCTCCACCTTGTGATGTCATAATGTGGTAATGCGGGAAGTGGAAGTGCGCCAACTGTGTTTTCATCTTTGTCTCCGTACACGTTCACTAGAATCATTTGGATCATTTCGGTCCTGGAGTTCACAATCTCTCTCGAACTAAAGGTAAAAAGGCGATGTTAACTTGAAAAACTACCACTTCATGACATCACTAGGTAGAACAGAGCATTTTTTTGAGCATTAGAGATGTAGACAGACTAAAAAATAAAGCATTTCTCAAACATTTGTGACCGAAAAAACAAAAACAAAACACAACTCCAGGTCTGTTTTTGAAGAAGTTATAACATTATAACATGTCTTAAAAGTGCTCTGTGTCACTTTTTGGCCTGGAATGTTCCACAGTGTGACATTAAACAGCTCTACCTTACTTTTCTTCAATTACAGGTGGTTTTATAGCTCCACAGATCTGACCTGTAACTTGTAACCATACTGTGAAACATTCCAGACAACGCAAAAACATCTCTACGGAGAAAAACATTTGACGGACGCTCCAGCAGAAAAGTGACACAACGCACCTTCAAAGCAAAACAAATTTTGTGTACCGTATTTTTCGGATTATAAGTGGCACTTTTTTTCATGGTTTGGGGGTTTCCAGTGCGACTTACATGTTAAAATGTTTGAGTGAAGTGTGGAGAGGTTCTAGTCTTGTGTGTGAGTATCTGCTGCTCCTGTTCCTCCTGTACCACTGTCACTTGGCTCTACTGCGCATGTCTCCTGCAGAAAGAGCCTCTGTCCTGTCTGTATCATGTCAGTCGATCGCACCGTTACTTCTGCACCACTGAACGATTTAACATTTAAACAAACTTATAAAGACGACTGAGAAGACTGAACACAAATGCACCCGAAAAGAAAATCAGATTTTGCAGATTACAAACTGCAAGTCGTGAAATCTGCAGCTGAAAACGATAATCGAGCAGCAGAAAGAAAGTTTGGAGTGAGAGAGAAACTTGTGACAGCGGGAGGATGAACCATGAAACTTTCCTGAAGTCGCTGGATGGATGGACAAAGTCTGAACTTCAGTGACAACGAAACCATCCTGTCGGGATTCAGAAAGACCCGAATAATTCTAACTGGAACTGATGCTGAGTCTGACGACAGCGACACAGAAGAGGAAGCGGTGAAGCTCAGAAGTGACACCGAGGATGAAGAATTGAATGGATTTAGTGATTTGGAGTGAGATGGAGAGTTTGTTAAACTTGTTCTGTTCTGTTGTTTATGTTATAGTTTATCTGAAGAACTGTTCATATGTGACGTTAACGTCTGTTGTTCTCTGTTCTATTGTTTTTACTACAACTTGACTTTCAACAGAAAATGTCGGTTCCTGGTCAATCCGTGTATCATTTGTTCATTTGTTTTTCAATATAAAACCAAAAATAAGAAAATGAAAAAACAACAGTTTTCTTCATTATTTGTCTCCAAAACCAAAATGAAAAAAACAGGTAATGATTTGTTTTTTTCAGTTTTCAATTGTTTAAATGAAGAATGGAAAAAACGGATAACGGCCATTTCCTGTTTCCGTGACTTCCGTGACTTCAGTGACTGCGATGTCGGACTTCTGCGCCACATATGGACTCAACCAGGACTGGTCCATGTCCGGGACCAGACTGGGACAGAGACCAGACCAAGACCAGAGCGGACTTCAAGCTGTGACTCTCAGCCTCCGCCGGGTCCGAGCCTCAGCTTCGAGCTCCGGCCCTGCCGTGGGCTCTGAGCCTCCACTCTGGTCCCGGTCTGGTCTCGGTCCCAGTCTAGGTTTGGTCCCGGTCTGGTTCCAGTCTGGTCCCGACCTGGTCTCCGTCTCAGTTCCAATCTCGTCCCAGTCTGGTCCAGCCTGGTCCTGGTCTGGTCTTGGTCTCAGTCCCACTCTGGTCCTTGTCTGGTCTCAGTCTTGGTCTGGTCCTGGTCTGGTCAAGGTCTCAGTCCTGGTCTGGTCTCGGCCTCAGTCCCGCTCTGGTCCTGGTCTGGTCCCGAACCTGGATCAGTCCTGGTTCAGTCCGTATGCGGTGCAGAAGTCCGACATCGCAGTCAGTGAAGTCACGTAAACGGGAAACGGCCGTTATCCGTTTTTTCCATTCTTCATTTAAACACAAAATCGAAAACTGAAAAAACAAATCATTATCCATTTTTTCATTTTGGTTTTGGTTCTTATTTTTGGTTTTATATTGAAAAACGAATGAACGAATGATACACGGATTCTGGTCCCCAAAAAGTGCGAATTATATATGTTTTTTCCTTTTCATTTTTTGACTGGTGTGGCTTATACTCCAGAAAATACGGTAAAATACTATAGGATCCTTGACCATAGCTTGCTTCCTAACTGAAAAAACTAACCCTGTTCTGGTTTTCCTTGGCATATTACCTTCTCCGCTCTGGCTGGAAACCCGTGCTTGGTCTCGATGGGGAGTTCCAGCTCGGTTTGGTTTGGCTCGTCCAAAACCCTGGGAGCCGCGTTGAGTGTTGTGTCTGCTCCTCGTGTCAGCGGTGCCCATAAACAAGCCTGCGCTGTAATCTGCTCTTATTACAGAGGGAACCACAGAGAACCGACTCAAATACAGGAGACGCATGTTTACGGACCACACACGGACCGTACGGACAGAAACAAGCGGCGCTCTCATTACGCCGATCGCACCAACACGAGGGGCTGCTGTTAACGTCGTTTTACAGCTGGATTCCACACCTGCCGAACACATTGTTGTATACTCGCTCGCTACAGCTAAATAATTATAATGACATAGTCGGGTTAAAGAGGGGGCGTTACGCAAAGCTGACGTTTTTTTTTTTTTTTTTGGAGCTTTCTGCAACGTGACCTCATCAAAAACGACGCCCGGAGAGGTTTTAGAGTCAAAACTTTTCCGGCGAATAGAGCATTTTTGGAAACGATGGCAAAAAAAAAAGAATAATAATTGCAAAAAAATACAAATGTTGGTGTGATTGTGGCTGTCTATCTATCTATTTATGTATCTAAATATATTATGTGGTAGCAGTAATTACCTCACAGAAGTTGCATACACTTGGTTCCACTGAATGATGTCATCAGGTGGTAATTTAGACGTAGACTTTGACAAACTTTATAGATTCACAAGGCCATTATTTGGATCCAGTAGAAATAAAATGTAGAAATATAGTAATACAAATACATATCTGTTACATAAGAGTTGTTGTACGGTTGTAGGGAGTATTATAATACATAAGGGTGAGCTGTTGTACAGTTGTAGGGAGTATTATCTGTTACATAAGGGTGAGTTGTTGTACAGTTGTAGGGAGTATTATATTACATAAGGGTGAGTTGCTGTACAGTTGTAGGGAGTGTTATCTCTTATATAAAGGTGAATTGTTGTACAGTTGTAGGGATTATTATCTGTTACGTACGGGCAAATTGTTGTACAGTTGTAGGGAGTATTATATGACATAAGAGGGAGTTGTTGTACAGTTGTAGGGAGTATTATCTCTTATATAAAGGTGAATTGTTGTACAGTTGTAGGGAGTATTATATTATATAAGACTGAGTTGTTGCATAGTTGTAGGGAGTATTATCTGTTACATAAGGGTGAGTTGTTGTACAGTTGTAGGGAGTATTAATTACATAAGGGTGAGTTGTTGTACAGTTGTAGGGAGTATTATATTACATCAGGGTGAGTTGTTGTACAGTTGTAGGGAGTATTATATGACATAAGAGGGAGTTGTTGTACAGTTGTAGGGAGTATTATCTCTTATATAAAGGTGAATTGTTGTACAGTTGTAGGGAGTATTATATTATATAAGACTGAGTTGTTGCACAGTTGTAGGGAGTATTATCTGTTACTCAGTGGTGAATTGTTGTACAGTTGTAGGGAGTATTATCTGTTACATAAGGGTGAGTTGCTGTACAGTTGTAAGGAGGATTTATTATCTCTTATATAAAGGTGAATTGTTGTACAGTTGTAGGGAGTATTATATTATATAAGCGTGAATTGCTGTACAGTTGTAGGGAGTATTATATTACATCAGGGAGTGTAGTATGAATGTAGTCCTAATAAAAAAGCAAAAATAATCAATCAATGTGAACTCTTATTGTTTGTTCTTTATTTACACGGTACAGTTCTTTTTGTGTGTTTGTTTTTGGCGGCCCCTGGTGGTGAAAGGTCAGATGACACTCGGTCGGTGTGTGATGCTGTTTTCTGTGTTTTTGTGTAGTTTTTTTTTTTTTTTTTTTTTTTTTTTTTTTTTTTGTTGAAGGCGAAACCTCAAGTGTGCAGTTAAAGGGCTCCTCTCAGTCTTTATGAAACGGTTCACAAACACATCATTACACTGTCACTGCTCACACACAACAACACAACCTGTACTTTACTGATCGCACACTAAACTACTCTGGGTTCCCACACACAAACACACACACACACACACACAGACACACACACACACACACACATATCACAGAGACACACACAAACACACACACTGAGACACACACACACACACACACAGACACACACACAAAACACACACACACATCACACACACACAGACACACATATCACACACAAACACACACACTGAGACACACAGACACACACACACACACACACAACACACACACACACACACACACACACACACACACACACACACACACACACACACACACAACACACACACACACACACACACACACACATCACACACACACAGCACACACACAACACACACACACACGCACACACACAAACACACACACACACACACACACACATATCACACACACACATATCACACACGCACACACACAAACACACACACACGCACACACACACAACACACACACACACACAACACACACACACACACACACACACAACACACACACACACACACACACACACACAGAGGCACACACACAAACACACACAAACACACACACAACACACACATCACAGACACACACACATATGTATGTGTGTGTGTCTGTGATGTGTGTGTTTGACACACAGAGACACACAAACACACACACACAAAAACACACATACATATCACACAGAGACACACACAAACGCACACACAAATAACAGACACACAAACACACACACGCACATATCACACACAGACACACACACAAACACACACATACACACACCCACATACATATCACAGAGACACACAAACACACACACACAAAAACACACACACATATCACACACAAACACACACACATATCACACACAGACACACAAACGCACACACACATATCACAGAGACACACAAAGACACACATATAGACACACAAACACACACATATCACACACACATATCACACACACACACATATCACACACACACACACACACATATCACACACACACACACACACACATATCACACACATATCACACACACACACACACACACACACATATCACACACACACACACATATCACACACACACACACACACACACACACACACATATCACACACACACACACACATATCACACACACACACACACACACACATATCACACACATCACACACACACACATCACACACACACACACATATCACACACACACACACATATCACACACATATCACACACACACACATATCACGCACACAAATGCACACACAGACACACACACAGAGGCACATGCAGAGACACACACATTCACACAAACACAAATAACAGACACACAAACACACACACATATCACACACAGACACACACACACACACATCACAGACACACACACACATACATATCACAGAGACACACAAACACACACACACAAAAACACACACACATATCACACACACATATCACACACACAAAAACATGCAGACACACACACATCACGCACGCAAAAACACTCGCACACATACAAAGACATGCACACACACATATCACACACACACACATATCACACACACACACACACACTTGGTTTGTAAGACACGGTGCTCTGAAGGGGGAGTGACTTAACATTGGGAGCAACAGGACAGGAGACTCAAGACTCAAAGCAACAAAAACAAAAGTGAAATAGAAAGTGGAGAGAGAAAGAGAGAGGAGGGAGGAGGAGAGGAGGAGAGGATGATGGAAGAAGACAGAGAAAGAGAGAGGAGGAGGAGAGGAGGAGGAGAGGAGAGGAGAGGAGATGATGAAGAAGATGAGAAGAGAAAGAGACAGAGAATGAGAACGGAAAGACAAATGGACTTTTCTGTGTTTTTAACCTGTAATATAAAAATTCACCCAAATTTCTTTCAGCACTAATAAAAAGAAGAGAACATCACCTGACGACATCAGCAGCTGGAACAGAGCCTTTTAAAATGCAAATAAGATAAATAAGATATAAATAAATAGAACACAGATAATAGATAAAAAAACAAAAAGATAAAATAAGATATATACAGTCTGTTTCAGTCTGGGGGTTACAGCCCTCAGTGCTCTGATCTCCACGGGCACCACTGATGCCTTCACCTTCCAGACCTTCTCCTGCTCTTCCTTGAGCCCCTGGTATATGTCTTTTCCACTGTTGGGCAAGTTACTTTAAAACTGTAATGTGTTATTTATTACCTATTACTGTCATTTCAAAGTAATTCGTTACATTACAATATTACTGCATTTAAAATGTAAGACATTACATTACTATTGCATTACTTTAAGTTACTCTCACCAAAATAACTGCGAAAAAGCTGAACTTTTGAGCCGTATATGGACTGAACCAGGACTAAACAAGGTCTAAACCAGGACTAAACCAGAGCTGAACCAGGACTAAACCAGGACTATAACAGGACTAACCTCAGACTGATTCCAGGACTGAAGAGGAGGACTAAACCAGAACTGAACTAGGACTAAAACAGGACTCACTGTCAGGACGGGCTCGAAGGTGACGCAGGAGAAAGGACCGGCTGGTAAGAGCGGCTGTCGCCCGATCGCTCTTTACAGGACCCTGCTGCTCGGGCTCACGGCCCTGATTTCAGCAACTATTTGCGGGTACAAGACCCGGTGCAAGATTCTGCTACAGTGCGTAACTTCTACCTTCCTTCAACGTGTCCAGAAGTCCAACTTTTTGTGTGATGGTTTGCATCGTCCTCTGTCTTTTGGGTGCGAGTGCAGGAGCCTTTGTCAGTGCAGAACGTTTCGTCGATGTTGTGGATTTTGTCGGAGAGAAAACTTGCAGACATACAGCACTTCAGAATCACACTGCTACAGATTGAACATTTATTTAAATTTGGCAGCTGAACACATTCTGTACTGTACAGGAGACAGGAGTCCCTTGGCGAGTCAGGACGCAGCGGGAGGAACACAATACGTGTTCATACACACTAAAAACAAAAGGCATGCAAAATTGCACAAAAAAAACAAAAAAAACAAACAGCGAGACCGCGAAAAGTGAACCGCGTTAGAGCGAGGGACGACTGTAAACCAGGTCTAAACCAGGTCTAAACCAGGTCGTAGAGTTCTGGGTCGGTCCTTTCACCCGCGGTTAAATGAAGGTTTATCCGGCCGCGTCTCTGGCGTTTCACCACTGCCGATTTCATGGTGATTTTAGCGAATTTCTATGAAGAAAAACCCACCACTTCAATCCAGGTTAAAAAAGCATTGTAACGCGCGTTACTCACATTTGTACCGAGTAAAATATTACAATTTTTTCCCCTGTAATGCCGAACATTACTGCGTTACAGCAAAAATCAAGGCATTACTGTAATACATTACTTTTATAATGCGTTACTCCCAACACTGGTCTTTTCATATTCATTCTCATACATGGAGTTAATATGATTAACTGAGGTTCAGGAGCAGGACGACGCCTCAGCCGCCCTCTCCTCTCACCAGCGAACCACAACCACCTCGACCACGCCTCTAATTTCCCAAAAGCCTATATGTACCAGCCTTTCCCATCATCCCAGTTTGTCTCGGCGAACTCGACCCCACCCCCCATCCCCTGTTCTGTCTTTCAGTCATAAGACCCATACGCAGGTGACATACACACATATACAGGGTGTGTCTTTTTTGTTCCATTAAAATGTGTAAAAATGTAATAGTTAATTGACAGAGTCTTGTGCGTCATCTCTCGCTCTGGTTTTATTTCCCGTGTCTGTGTCCGTATGAGCAGAGCTGTGGGAGACAGGGCCACCCATGGGTGCTGCTAAATTACAACCTGTCGTATGGAACATGTGAGAACGCGTCATTCAACTGTTACAGAATCTGACCTTCTTCTTTAACATGATCAATTTCCTCAGAAATGATCCACTGTGCTCTTCTCTTTTTATCTCAAAAAGCTGGTCTCCTTCTTAGCAAACCCAGGAGAGATCCCTAGATGACTCAAACATGCATGGACTCTAGAACCTCTTCAGGCGTGTTTTTGACGAGAGAACAGCATTAGAACATGGTAAAAAGCTCCAAGAAGTCCATTTTGCACAATCCTGTTTTAGTCCTGGTTTAGACCTGGTTTAGTCCTGGTTTAGTCCTGGTTTAGACCTGGTTTGGACTTGGTTTAGACATGATTTAGTCCTGGTTTAGACCTGTTTTAGTCCTGGTTTAGTCCTGGTATAGACCTGGTTATATCCTGTTTTAAACTTATTTAGACCTGATTTAGTCCTGTTTTAATCCTGTTTTAATCCTGTTTTAGTCCTGTTTTAATCCTGTTTTAGTCCTGGTTTAGTCCTGGTTAAATACTGTTTTAGTCCTGGATCAGTCCTGGTTTAATCCTAGTTTAGACCTGGTTTAGACTTGGTTTAGACATGATTTATTCCTGGTTTAGTCCTGGTTTAGACCTGGTTTTAGTCCTGCTTTTAGTCCTTGTTTAGACCTGGTTAAATCCTCTTTTAGACCTGATTTAGACCTGTTGTTTAGTCCTGGTTTAGTCCTGGTTTAGTCCTGGTTTAGACTTGGTTTAGACCTGGTTTTAGTCCTGCTTTTAGTTGTGGTTTAGACCTGGTTTAGTCTTGGTTTAGTCCTGGTTAAATCCTGTTTTAGACCTGATTTAGACCTGTTTCAGTCCTGGTTTAGACCTGGTTTAGTCCTGATTTAGACCTGGTTTAGACCTGTTTTAGTCCTGCTTACTCAAACATACGTGGATGACTCTAGAACCTCAGCGTTAGAACACGACAGAACGCTCCAAGAAGTCCATTTTTCACACTCTCCCTCTTTAATACCGACCCAATCTTCACACTGAGTACAACTGTCCTCCATAATTCCCTCACTCTCCCTCTCCTGGTTAAATCCTGTTTTAGTCCTGTTTAGACCTGATTTAGACCTGTTTTAGACCTGGTTTAATCCTAGTTTAGATCTGGTTTAGACTTGGTTTAGACCTGGTTAAATCCTGTGTTAGTCCTGGTCCAGTCCTGGTTCAGTCTAGGTTTAGTATTGGTTTAGTCCTAGTTTAGACCTGGTTAAATCCTGTTTTAGACCAGTTTTATTCCTGGTTTAGTCCTGGTTAAATCCTGTTTCAGTCCTGGTTTAGTTTTGGTTTAGTCCTGGTTTAATCCTGTTTTAGTCCTGGTTTAGACCTGGTTAAATCCTGTTTTAGACTTCGTTTAGTCCTGGTTTTAGACCTGGTTTAGACCTGGCCTGGTTTAAGACCTGGTTTAGACCTGGTTTTAGTCCTGGTTTAGTCTTGGTTTAGTCCTGGTTAAATACTATTTTACTCCTGTTCAGACCTGGTTGAAACTTGGTTTAGAACTGGTTTAGTCCTGATTTAGACCTGTTTTAGTCCTGGTTTAGTCCTGGTTACTCAAACATATGTGGATGACTCTAGAACCTCAGCGTTAGAACACGACAGACAGAACGTTCCAACAAGTCCATTTTTCACACTCTCCCTCTTTAATACCGACCCAATCTTCACACTGAGTACAACTGTCCTCCATAATTCCCTCACTCTCCCTCCTCCTGGTTAAATCCTGTTTTAGTCCTGGTTTAGTCCTGATTTAGACCTGTTTTAGTCCTGGTTTAGTCCTGGTTACTCAAACATATGTGGATGACTCTAGAACAGGGGTGTCAAACTCATTTTGGTCCGAGGGCCGTATCCAACCAACTTTGATCCCAAAGGGGCCGGATCAGAAAACTCATGTCATATAAACCCCAAAAATAACAATAACTTCAAATATTTGTGCAGAGAAACACAAATCTATTACAGAAATCTTTTTAATTGATGAACTCTTTCTTATTATATTGTTATAATATTATGAACCTGAACCTGAAACTTGAAGAAAAATTCAATTTCAACACAATGTTTTAACAATAACTTGTATGTAAACAGGAATAAGTAAATTTTTGTTGTAAAATCCTGCACTCGGCTCCACTTTTCTCATGTTGGACATTTTGTTGATGAGGGTGTCACGGTCAACAGTCAAAACGATCGTCCTTTAAGAGCGTTTGGAAAGAGACAAGTCTTCATTTGTGCTGCTCTGGTGGGAGGGGCCACGTACAGAGACGCTGGAGACACTGATATGCTAAGCCCCACAGAAAATTACCAATATTTTAATAGAAAATATAATTACAATATTTTAGTAGAAAATCACCCAAGGGCCACATTAAAGGTCTTGGAGGGCCGGATCTGGCCCCCGGGCCTTATGTTTGACACCTGTGATCTAGAACCTCTTCAGACGTGTTTTTGATGAGAGGACAGCGTTAGAACACGACAGAACGCTCCAACAAGTCCATTTTTCACACTCTCCCTCTTTAATACCGACCCAATCTTCACACTGAGTACAACTGTCCTCCATAATTCCCTCACTCTCCCTCCTCCTGGTTAAATCCTGTTTTAGTCCTGGTTTAGACCTGATTTAGACCTGTTTTAGACCTGGTTTAATCCTAGTTTAGATCTGGTTTAGTCCTGGTTAAATCCTGTTTCAGTCCTGGTTTAGTTTTGGTTTAGTCCTGGTTTAATCCTGTTTTAGTCCTGGTTTAGACCTGGTTTAGTCCTGGTTTAGTCCTGGTTTAGACCTGGTTTAGTCCTGGTTTAGTCCTGGTTTAGACCTGGTTAAATCCTGTTTCAGTCCTGGTTTAGTTTTGGTTTACTCCTGGTTTAATCCTGTTTTAGTCCTGGTTTAGACCTGGTTTAGTCCTGGTTTAGTCCTGGTTTAGACCTGGTTTAGTCCTGGTTTAGTCCTGGTTTAGACCTGGTTAAATCCTGTTTCAGTCCTGGTTTAGTTTTGGTTTAGTCCTGGTTTAATCCTGTTTTAGTCCTGGTTTAGTTTTGGTTTAGTCCTGGTTAAATCCTGTTTTAGACCAGTTTTATTCCTGGTTTAGTCCTGGTTAAATCCTGTTTAAGTCCTGGTTTAGTTTTGGTTTAGTCCTGGTTTAATCCTGTTTTAGTCCTGGTTTAGACCTGGTTAAATCCTGTTTTAGACTTCGTTTAGTCCTGGTTTAGACCTGGTTTAGACCTGGTTTTAGTCCTGGTTTAGTCTTGGTTTAGTCCTGGTTAAATACTATTTTACTCCTGTTCAGACCTGGTTGAAACTTGGTTTAGAACTGGTTTAGTCCTGATTTAGACCTGTTTTAGTCCTATTTAGACCTGTTTTAGTCCTGGTTTAGTCCTGGTTTAGTCCTGATTTAGACCTGTTTTAGTCTTGGTTTAGTCCTGGTTAAATCCTGTTTTAGACCTGATTTAGACCTGTTTCAGTCCTGGTTTAGACCTGGTTTAGTCCTGGTTTAGTCCTGATTTAGACCTGGTTTAGTCCTGGTTACTCAAACATATGTGGATGACTCTAGAACCTCTTCAGACGTGTTTTTGATGAGAGGACAGCGTTAGAACACGACAGAACGCTCCAAGAAGTTCATTTTTCACACTCTCCCTCTTTAATACCGACCCAATCTTCACACTGAGTACAACTGTCCTCCATAATTCCCTCACTCTCCCTCCTCCTCCTCCTCCTCCTCCTCCGCTCGTTTGTTCTCCGCTCCGTCTCTCCTCGGCGGACAGCTGAAGGGAAGTGTCTGGAGTTACGCTCAGAGGCTCGCGTCCAAGTATTCGTGTATGGCAGTAGTATCGAGTATTGCAGTATTCCAGTGATGTCCTCCCGCTCAGAGTGGATCCAAGGTTCTGGCGCCGCTCCAAAGTCCACTTCCACTCTGTGCTATTCCGGGCCGGAGCGAGGAACGCCGCCTGGAAATGTGCACATGTGAAATATGAAGCAGGTAACGCAGAGGTTCTGTGGGGTAAATGTACTGCACTGACTTACAGAAGTACTTATATAACCAGTGTCGTAGTAACGTGTGCAAAACGCAACAGCAGTGGTTGTATTGTAATAGATACTAGTAGTAGTAGTAGTAGTAGTAGTAGTGGTAATAATAGTAGTAGTAGTCATAGTAGTGGTATTAGCAGTAGTAGTAGTAGTAGCAGTGGTGGTATTAGTAGTATTAGTATTAGTGGTAGTAATGGTAGCAGTAGTGATAGCGGTAGTGGTAGTAGTAGTAGTAGCAGTAGCAATAGTAGTAGTAGTAGTAATAGTAGTAGTAGTAGTAGTGGTGGTAATAGCAGTAGTAGTAATAGTTGTAGCAGTAACTGCAGTAGTGGTACTAGTAATAGTAGTAGTAGCAGTAGTAGCAGTCGTAGTAGCATTAGTAGTATTGGTATTAGTATTAATATTAGTAGTAGCACTAATTGCAGTAGTAGTAGTAGTAGTAGTAGTAGCAGTAGCAGTAGTAGCAGTAGCAGTAGTAGTAACAATAACAGCAGTAGAAGTAGTAGTAGAAGTAGTAGTAGTAGCAGTAGTAGTAGTAGTAACAATAACAGCAGTAGTAGTAGTAGCAGTAGCAGTAGCAGTAGTAGTAGTAGTAGTAGTAGTAGTAGTAGTAGTAGTAGTAGTAGTAACAATAACAGCAGTAGTAGTAGTAGTAGTAGTAGTAGTAGTAGTAGCAGTAGTAGTAGTAGTAATAGCAGTAGTTGCAGCAGCAGTAGCTTTAGTAGTAGTAGTAGTAGTAGTAGTAGTAGTAGTAGTAGTAGTAGTAGTAGTAGTAGTAGTAGTACAGTAGTAACAGCAGTAGTAAGTAGTAGTAGTAGTAGTAGTAGTAGTAGTAGTAGTAGTAGTAGTAATAGCCGTAGTTGCAGCAGCAGTAGCTTTAGTAGTAGTAGTAGTAGTAGTAGTAGTAGTAGTAGTAGTAGTACAGTAGTAGTAGTAGTAGTAGTAGTAGTAGTAGTAGTAGTAGTAGTAGTAGTAGTAGTAGTAGTAGTAGTAGTAGTCAGTAGTAGTAGTAGTAGTAGTAGTAGTAGTAGTAGTAGTAGTAGTAGTAGTAGTAGTAGTAGTAGTAATAGCAGTAGTTGCAGCAGCAGTAGCTTTAGTAGTAGTAGTAGTAGTAGTAGTAGTAGTAGCAGTAGTTGCAGCAGCAGTAGCTTTAGTAGTAGTAGTAGTAGTAGTAGTAGTTCTCAATAGTGCTACATTCTGTATCTGTGTATTTCACCCAAACTCACTTCTGTTCTCCAACACTGTCTCCTTCCTGCTGTTGATTTTCATGTGCACTGTTTTTTTGGTTTTTTTTGGCAAATATAAAATTTTCAAAACAATAAAAGTTAAAACACTGTTGATCTAAAAATATGTCGAATATACGTCGAATAGTTCATCCTCGTCTTCAAAAACCCTCCCAAGGTCTCGCCGAACGCTCCCGTCCGTCCGCGTGAGCTGTTCTCTCCGTCGGGCTCCAGAACATTCTTGTGTGGTCAGTGTGACATGAGAACAGACAGGAGACAGACGCAGTGTGAAGGACGCTCGCCGCTTTGATCCCAAACTTGGACAATGGTCAGGATCAGGAAATCACACTTTGGGAAACATCCTAAAGACGAGGATTTGACTTCTGGAACACGTCACCACATTTAGATCACAATGTTCACTTTTGTTGTTTTAAAAATGCTGTATTCACCCAAAACAACATATGAACAAGTTTAAATAGTTTCATTTTCTTTTTTTTTTTTTAATGTTC
>NW_026571036.1:5349758-5377258 GCF_026225935.1 Boleophthalmus pectinirostris
GCTTTAGTCCTGCTTTAGTCCTGGTTTTAGACCTGGTTTAATCCTGGTTTACTGTTAGTTTAGTCCTGGTTTAGTCCTGGTTTTAGTCCTGGTTTAGCCCAAAATGTGAAAACAGGAAAATACCGCCCTGTAATCCATTTATTTCAACAAAGTAACTGTAATCCAATTACCACTCACTGAAACAGTAACTGTAACTGAATACAGTTACTCATAATTGGTACTCTGATTATGTAATCCCCGGTACAAGTAATCTGTTACTCCCCGACACTGATACCAGTATAGTATCAGTGCATTCCTGTACAGTCGTCTCTCGCTGTATCGTGGTTCAACTTTCGCAGTCTCGCTGTTTCGTAGATTTTTTTGGTGCAATTTTGTATGATTTTTATTACAGTGTATGAACATGTATTGCGTATTATGGGCGGGTAGTACTTACACACGTGTGGGTCAAGATTAAACCAGGTCTAAACCAGGACTAATCTTAGTCTTAAAAGAGAGAACTCCGAGCAGTTTGTCCGCAAACCGCGATCGGGCAAATTGCAACGCTTACCTTCGCTAGGTACAGAGCTCTTCGTCGGTCCTTTCTCTTGGGGTCACATCCGAGCCTGTTCTGACAGTGAGTCCTGTTTCTCGTTTAGTCCTGGTTTAGTCCTTGTTCAGTCCTGGTTTAGTCCTCCTCTTCAGTCCTGGAATCAGTCCTAGGTTAGTCCTGGTTTAGTCCTGGTTTAGTCCTTGTTCAGTCCTGGTTTAGTCCTCCTCTTCAGTCCTGGAATCAGTCCAAGGTTAGTCCTGGTTTAGTCTTGGTTCAGTCTGTGGTGTATGCAGCGCAAAAGTTTGATATAATCTCGGGTTAACGGACAGGTGCAGTGTTGTACTGCGCAGGTGCAGGTCTCCAAAAATGGACCCGTGCAGGACTCTGCGCTGTCGGGCTCCTTTACGGAATAAATTAATCTTCGGTTCGTTACATAAAGAAGAAGGAAAATAACAAAAGGACGACAGCAGCAATAAGTTTTAAGAAGGATGCAAAAAGGATTAAACTGTCCTGTGTGAGAAAAAGTGTATAAAGTGTGAGAACGTAACCCCCGCGATAAACGAGGGTAACTTGTGTAACTTTTCGGGGTCCTCAAAGTCGACATTTATTTATTTTGAGACGTCCTAATATCGATCGTACGTTCTTCATCTTGCCACACTGGTTTGCTGATTCAGTATAAAGCGTGTTTTTCCTCCTTACTCCAGATAACATGAATAATGGTGTAAGTTCTCTAATCAGCCCTGTCACCCGTCCTGCCAGCCTCACCCACGTCTGTGTACACGCCTGGCACAGAACGCGCCCTTCATCCTGTGCCAATGTACACGACCACTCTCACCACCGCACGACCCGAACCTCACACAGGACAGCAGCTGAGGAGGGCGCAGGGGGAGGGGGCAGGACGAGGGCAGGAGGGGGCAGATGAGACGAAGGGCACGTACGCTGGGACGGTGCCACAGACTGTACATATAAATGGACGTAGCTAAGCCGCCGCATTCCAAACAGGAACATGAGTGAGTGTTGGTGGTCGTCAGAGGGGCTGGTGGTGTTGCAGATGGGCAGCAGTCTCACTTCTGTCAGTCTGACTCAGGGCAGCTGTGGCGTCTGTTGATACTTTGCAGCTGATGTAGTCAGCGTTTAGTCAGGCTGGCGCTTGGCAACGATTCCCGAGATCGTGTATTTAAAGCCGGAACAAAGAGAATGTTTGGTGAATTTTATCAAGAGGAAAGATGTTGTTGCCCTTCCTCCTACGGGATTTGGCTCATTACAAACGTTACGAATCTTGGACTTAAATGAGAGAACCCCGAGCAGTTTGTCGATCGGGCGATTGCCACGCTTACCTTCGCGAGGTGCGGAGCTCTGCGCCGGTCCTTTCTCCTACGGTCACTTCCGAGCCAAGGACTCCGAGTGAATCCTGTTTCAGTTCTGGTTTAGTCCTATTTTAGTCCTAGTTCAGTCCTGGTTTAGTTCTCCTCTTCAGTCCTGGAATCAGTCCTAGGTTAGTCCTGGTTTAGTCTTGGTTCAGTCTGTGGTGTAGGCAGCTCAAAACTTTGATATAATCTGGGGTTAACGGGCGGTTGTGGTCCTGTACTGCACGGGCCCGGGTCTCCAAAAATGGACCCATGCAGGACTCTGCACTGTAGGACTCCGTTACGGAATAAATTAATCTTCGGTTCATTACATAAAGAAAGAGGAAAGTAACAAAAGGGCGACAGCAGCAGACTGTACATATAAATGGACGTAGCTAAGCCGCCGCATTCCAAACAGGAACATGAGTGAGTGTTGGTGGTCGTCAGAGGGGCTGGTGGTGTTGCAGATGGGCAGCAGTCTCACTTCTGTCAGTCTGACTCAGGGCAGCTGTGGCGTCTGTTGATACTTTGCAGCTGATGTAGTCAACGTTTAGTCAGGCTGGCGCTTGGGCAACGATTCCCGAGATCGTGTATTTAAAGCCGGAACAAAGAGAATGTTTGGTGAATTTTATCAAGAGGAAAGATGTTGTTGCCCTTCCTCCTACGGGATTTGGCTCATTACAAACGTTACGAATCTTGGACTTAAATGAGAGAACCCCGAGCAGTTTGTCCGCAAAGCACGATCGGGCGATTGCCACGCTTACCTTCGCGAGGTGCGGAGCTCTGCGCCGGTCCTTTCTCCTACGGTCACTTCCGAGCCAAGGACTCCGAGTGAATCCTGTTTCAGTTCTGGTTTAGTCCTGGTTTACTCCTATTTTAGTCCTAGTTCAGTCCTGGTTTAGTTCTCCTCTTCAGTCCTGGTTTAGTCTTGGTTCAGTCTGTGGTGTAGGCAGCTCAAAAGTTTGATATAATCTGGGGTTAACGGGCGGTTGTGGTCCTGTACTGCACGGGCCCGGGTCTCCAAAAATGGACCCATGCAGGACTCTGCACTGTAGGACTCCGTTACGGAATAAATTAATCTTCGGTTCATTACATAAGAAAGAGGAAAGTAACAAAAGGCGACAGCAGCAGACTGTGCAATAAATGGACGTAGCTAAGCCGCCGCATTCCAAACAGGAACATGAGTGAGTGTCGGTGGTCGTCAGAGGGGCTGGTGGTGTTGCAGATGGGCAGCAGTCTCACTTCTGTCAGTCTGACTCAGGGCAGCTGTGGCGTCTGTTGATACTTTGCAGCTGATGTAGTCAACGTTTAGTCAGGCTGGCGCTTGGGCAACGATTCCCGAGATCGTGTATTTAAAGCCGGAACAAAGAGAATGTTTGGTGAATTTTATCAAGAGGAAAGATGTTATTGCCCTTCCTCCTACGGGATTTGGCTCATTACAAACGTTACGAATCTTGGACTTAAATGAGAGAACCCCGAGCAGTTTGTCCGCAAAGCACGATTGGGCGATTGCCACGCTTACCTTCGCGAGGTGCGGAGCTCTGCGCCGGTCCTTTCTCCTACGGTCACTTCTGAGCCAAGGACTCTGAGTGAATCCTGTTTCAGTTCTGGTTTAGTCCTGGTTTACTCCTATTTTAGTCCTAGTTCAGTCCTGGTTTAGTTCTCCTCTTCAGTCCTGGAATCAGTCCTAGGTTAGTCCTGGTTTAGTCTTGGTTCAGTCTGTGGTGTAGGCAGCTCAAAAGTTTGATATAATCTGGGGTTAACGGGCGGTTGTGGTCCTGTACTGCACGGGCCCGGGTCTCCAAAAATGGACCCATGCAGGACTCTGCACTGTAGGACTCCGTTACGGAATAAATTAATCTTCGGTTCATTACATAAAGAAAGAGGAAAGTAACAAAAGGGCGACAGCAGCAGACTGTGCATATAAATGGACGTAGCTAAGCCGCCGCATTCCAAACAGGAACATGAGTGAGTGTTGGTGGTCGTCAGAGGGGCTGGTGGTGTTGCAGATGGGCAGCAGTCTCACTTCTGTCAGTCTGACTCAGGGCAGCTGTGGCGTCTGTTGATACTTTGCAGCTGATGTAGTCAGCGTTTAGTCAGGCTGGCGCTTGGGCAACGATTCCCGAGATCGTGTATTTAAAGCCGGAACAAAGAGAATATTTGGTGAATTTTATCAAGAGGAAAGATGTTATTGCCCTTCCTCCTACGGGATTTGGCTCATTACAAACGTTACGACCAAATGGCAGGGATTTGGTTAAATTAAAAAAAAGTCCCCGCCTACCGTCAAGCGAACAAATCCTAATGCTGCGAGGTCAAACGGTTTCCATAAAGTGAAACCGGCCGACCCGCAGAAAATAGTTCACATAGTTCCCGCTCTTTTTCACTGACAAAATTTCAAAACTTTCCCATGACTTTTTCTTGACCTAAAAAGAATTTTCCATCACTTTACGGCACCTAAATGTGTAGAACTGATCAGACTTTTAGGACTAAATATGAAATGTGAACTCTTTCCACTCACCTTATGGCACGGGTCTCCAACCTGTATCTTGAGAGCCCGTAGATGTCGCCAAGGGATTATATTGTGCTGAATAAGTAGTTCCATTTTGATGTCTAACTTTGTGCACTAATAAATGGATAATGGTTTATGTTTTATAGGCATCTAACTGTACCTGCTCAGTTTTTGTGACCACTTAAAACTAGGAGCTCTCCGGCTTTTTCGTTTTGTAAAAGTAGCTCACCGGAGGAAAAAGGTTGGAGACTCGTGCCTTATGGTTTGGGATTATAGTTTTTTAACATACAAAATCCTGTCAGTGCATTTATTGTCGTCTCTTTTAAACAAAAGACGCAGATGTTCAGAAATAATCATAATAGTCTAAAGAGAACTTAACAGAACGCTGTAGTTGCGTGAAAGAGATACTAAAATTCCATGACTTTTCCAGATCTGGAGAAAGACATTTTCAGTTTCTATGATTTTCCAGAATTTCCATGATCGTGGGAACCCTGAGTTCAGTAGATTTAATGGAGAAACAGAGCTCTGGTTCTTTTTCCACATGCGATGAAAGAAGAACAGAGTCTCCAAAACTGACAACTTTTACACACTGGAGCTGACAACAGGTGAAAGACTTTAGCCAAAAATGGTGAAGAAACAACAAGCAACAACTGGTGTCGTGAAAATGTGAAGGTACAACTTTGTATAAACTTTTCTAGGACAATTTCGACCAGTAAATTGTTTTGTTACCTCAGTTTACTGTATTTTTTGGACTATAAGGCGCACTTAAAATCCTTTAATTTTCTCAAAAAATTTACAGTGCGTCTTATAATCCGATGCGCCTTATGTAATAATTCTGGTTGTGTTTACTGACCTCGAACCGATTTTATGTGAGACATGGCGCTCAAAAATCTGTCAAAATGTTTTAGTACAACTTTGGTAAACTACGAAGCCGCACCACTTGATGGATTGTCGAAGCATTACTGCTACTGTAGTCAGATCCTCTTGGAGTAAGTCCGAAAGAAGCTGAACCGCATCAGCGCACAAGGACTGAGCAGTTTTTTTTCAGCTATTTATAGTTTATGCAAATAAGTCATGTGGTTTTAAGTTTCCTTTCCGTAAAACGTAAACAAATGTGCGTGAAGCTGCAATGAGCACATTATTACTCAGTGTATATTTGAGTCGTCCTCGTAGGAAATAAACAAACAGACTTAAATTATCCACCCACATTCACATTCTTAACGCACATTCATCGTAAACCAAAGTGTAAGACTTTTGCCCAAAACTGGTCAGGGTTAGTGTTAGGGAGTCAAGTAACAACTGGTGTCGTACAAATGTGTTGATACGACTTTTAAGTTTAACTTAAGCCACAACATATATGGTCTATTGGGGTCCATAAACTTTCTTTAACACAGGGGTGTTAAACTCATTTTGGTCCGGGGGCCGTATCCAACCAACTTTGATCCCAAAGGGGCCGGATCAGAAAACTCATGTCATATAAACCCCAAAAATAACAATAACTTCAAATATTTGTGCAGAGAAACACAAATCTATTACATAAATCTTTTTTAATTGATGAACTCTTTCTTATTATAATATTATAATATTATGAACCTGAACCTGAAACTTGAAGAAAAATTCAATTTCAACACAATGTTTTAACAATAACTTGTATGTAAACAGGAATAAGTCAATTTTTCTTGGAAAATCCTGCACTTGGCTCCACTTTTCTCATGTTGGACATTTTTCTGATGAGGGTGTCACGGTCAACAGTCAAAACGATCGTCCTTTAAGAGCGTTTGGAAAGAGACAAGTCTTCATTTGTGCTGCTCTGGTGGGAGGGGCCACGTACAGACACACTGGAGACACTGATATGCTAAGCCCCGCAGAAAATTACCAATATTTTAATAGAAAATATAATTACAATATTTTAGTAGAAAATCACCCAAGGGCCACATTAAAGGTCTTGGAGGGCCGGATCTGGCCCCCGGGCCTTATGTTTGACACCTGTGCTTTAACATCTAAAGCACAAAAGAACAAGCACAAACTCTTATTCTCACAAGAAACTGGTGTGATGATTAATTAACAACCAAAAACATGACGTCAATGTCTTAAAAGGTTCTGTGTCGATCCTGCGCATTATTCTCGCGGCATTATTATCCTGACCGTTAAATCCTCATTACATTCTGCACGGTCACGACGCGCTGACCTGCCAGATAACCTCCGTGTATTCACAAGGCGCTGACAGCTCTGTTTGGGCACATTTACGCGCGCTTGTCAAATCACCTCCAAACAAACGCCGGACTACTGCAGCACCCAGCCCACCCACCCATCCATAACCAGCACCCACCCCACCCACCCCACCAACCCACCCGTAACCGATGACCCAGGCCCGACACAGGAATGCACCGAGGAGATGGATGGAGGAGAGAAGCACCCGGAGCAAATGAGCCTAAAGCGGGGCAGAGGTGGAGGGTGGACACAGATGGGGTCAGTCCATGCTATACACACATCAAGAAATTCAGACTTCCGGTCATCGCGCAATGCATCCTGGGAATGATCCTCCGAAAAAGTGAACATCAAACCGCCATGTTTGATTTCCTAGTGGGATGTTTCTATTGTCAAAGCCGATCTTTTCTAGTCTTTTGAACCTTTTGTTTCCGGTTCTGATATTGTCATTAGGGGTGTCAAATTATCGCGTTAATTGCGATTAATTAATTACAGTCATATTTAGCGCGTTATGTTTTTTAAATCGCGTTAATCTCATTTTTAATCTCTAACTTTAGTGTTTCTGTATGCGAGTTGCTTTATTATAAAACCTGTTTTTTTGTTGGGACAACAACACACACACACAAAAACACATTTATAACATTTTTTTTATTTCGGTAATTCCATTCATTGCCGGAAACCCACACAAAACGCACGCAGTAACAGCGATGTAAACATTATGTTAACGCTGGCGGCGTCAGTCGCACAATGGACGAGGTCGAAGAGCCAGTAGAACAGAGTCAGCAGTGCACAGGTAAAAACGCATTAGTGTCTTGGAAATTCTTCTCCCGACGTGAAATATAAAAGAAAATTAAAGCCGCAAGCGGCGTCGAACGGCCCTCGCCCGCTGCGCCCGCCGCACCCGCCGCGCCCGCAAACACCGCGCCCACAAATGGTGCGCCCCGCCAACACCATACCCTAAACGCCGTGTCCGCAAACTCTGTGCCTGCAAACAGCAAAATGACATAGTACGCCTTTAGATGTTCTTTGCGGCCCCTGCTGGCCAACCTTGAAAAATTCCCATGTCAGTAATATATGTTTTTTCTTGTAGTCATTAATAGAATTCAATTCCCAAATTTGGTACAAATCCGACAATGTTGACGTTTCATGTCTATGGTAGGGGGCGCTATAGTGTTTTTTCATATGTTTTATAGTGTATTATATTCAGACTGAGATCACACATTAGTGATTCAAATTTCAGCACGATCGGTCTAAGTCTGTGTGAACAGGAGCAAATAATGTCACCTTGAAATTAGGCAAAATTTTGATCGAAATTTGTGGCTTCGCCGCGCGTAAACCGTGACAGTTATCAAAAAAAATCAGCTAACTTTAGATGTTCCACTTCTCTAGATGATGTACGGTGATTTTCAGGCCTGTGGGTGAAGCGCCTTCAGAGGAGTTCGTTCAAATGCAACGTCAGCGAAAACGTGGACTGAAATTTCAATCCAAGATGGCCGCCTTCTGGTTTGTCAGGAGGCATGGCCATAATAACATTTTTTGTTTGTCTTCACATGATGAATGTGTGTACCGAATTTCATGGCTCTACAACAAGGTTGACCGGGACGTCTCCCATAGGCACAAAATTGTTGAGTCTTTGCGCCCCTGCTGGCCAACAGTGAAAATTTTAACATGGCCATAATATACTTTTTTACTCGTAATCATATATAGAATGTAATTGCCAAATTTGGTGCAGATCCGACAATGTTGACATTTCATGTCTATGGTAGGGGGCGCTATAGTGTTCACTTTTCATATGTTTTATAGTGTATTATATTCAGACTGAGATCACACATTAGTGATTCAAATTTCAGCACGATCGGACTAAGTCTGTGCGAACAGGAGCAAATAATGTCACCTTGAAATTAGGCAAAATTTTGACAAAATTTTGCGGCTTCGCCGCACGTAAACCGTGACAGTTATCAAAAAAAATCAGCTAACTTTAGATGTTCCACTTGTCTAGATGATGTACGGTGATTTTCAGCCCTGTGGGTGAAGCGCCTTCAGAAGTTCGTTCAGCAACGTAAGCGCGAAAATGCGGACTGAAATTTCAATCCAAGATGGCCGCCTTCTGGTTTGTCAGGGGCCGTGGCCATAATAAAATTTTTTGTTTGTCTTGACATGACGAATGTGTGTACCGAATTTCGTGGCTCTACGACAAAGTTGACGTCGGGACGTCTCCCATAGGCGCAATGTATTTTGACTTTTCGAGGTGGCGCTGTGTCGCCATTTTTTTATGCCCGTGCACGAAACCTATATTTTATCGAATTTTTCGCCACTTCTGAATTTTGGGCAAAGTTTGGTGAGTTTTTGAACGTGTTTAGGGGGTCAAATTAGGGTTTAAAGAGCAGAAGAATAATAAAATAATAATAATAATTCGAGCAAAAACAATATATCCGAAAACTTTAGAACAACATATTATACATTTTTTGAAAGCTCTCGACCTTCCCCACGTCACCGTGGGGTCATTGGTGAGTAACGGGCGCGTCTGGACCATCTCGCTGGGGTCACCCTCTGACCTCCCATTGACTTCCATTCATTTTAGCAGTAGTAAATATGAGCCAGGCCTTGGGCGTGGGTTACTGGGATACTGCTGTTCGTGCCGGGGGCGACCGTGGACATAGTTGCATGTCGTCTTGTCGCATTCGGACATGCGCACGTCCCTTCCCATTCGCTCCGCTGAGCGGAAGCAATAGGCCCTACGCCCTGTCGGGGCTCGGGCCTAATAACAGATATAAAATTGCCTACAACTTAAATGTCACTGGTGAAAACAACCTGCACAGGCTCATGATGTCTGCACTACTGTCCTATACACAAACACACAAACACACACACACACAAGCACAAACACAAACACACACCTTCATCATCGTCATTAACTTGAGAACGCGTGGACCACGTTTCCTTCCGTAGTTACTGCGCGAACACCGACGTGCTCCCGTGAGCCGCGTGTGGATCGTGTTTTCTCACGTAAACCGAGCTTCCTCCTGTGCCTCTAAACCAGAACTAACACCAAGACTAAAACCAGGACTAATCCAGTCCAGAACTAAACCAGGACTAAACCAGGTCTAAACCAGGACTAAACCAGAACTAAAACCAGGTCTAAACCAGGACTAAACCAGGACTAAACCAGAACTAAAACCAGAACTAAAACTAGGTCTAAACCAGGTCTAAACCAGGACTAAAACCAGGACTAAACCAGAACTAAAACCAGGTCTAAACCAGGTCTAAACCAGGACTAAACCAGGACTAAACCAGAACTAAAACCAGGTCTAAACCAGGTCTAAACCAGGACTAAACCAGGACTAAACCAGAACTAAAACCAGGTCTAAACCAGGTCTAAACCAGGACTAAACCAGGACTAAACCAGGACTAAACCAGAACTAACACCAGGACTAAAACCAGTGATCTCATATATAAAGCATTTCTCTATCAATAATATTTTTAATATGGTTAAGGAAAGACTGGACTTTTTATTGTCTTTAAGTCGACAAAAGTTATTATGTTCAGATTTCCTCGTCTTTGCTGCTTTACAACAAACAGTTTCTTATTCATGGAGACTTGGGCTCAACAGCCAATTTGGAGAGATTTGTTAAACAATAAATGACTTTATAAAGTCACTTTTTTAAATCTATATCAGTCTTTTGATCTGCCACAATAATGTAATAATGAATTTAAATGAAAATACCTCAAATTGAAGCTTTTCTCAGCAATGTTTAGGTGAGATTAAAATGAGATTAATTAGATTAATTAATTACAGATCATAATTAATTAATCTCTCAATTTTTTTAATCGCATGACAGCACTAATTGTCATATTTTAGTTTTGGGATCCGGACGTCGTAATTGTGTTATTGTTGGATCCTAACAGCGGAAAATAGCTCGAGAAATTTGTTTGTGAACTCCGTAAATTCTAAAGGGAATCAGATGTGTGTGACTGCAAACCTCCGTTCAAACTGTTTCTCTTCCCCACGGAATTGAAAAATAGTGAAAGGTGAAGGCGATGGGCAGGATTGATCCACAGGAAGAACCAAAAAGGAAACGTTTGGCTGCCTAAGAAATGATCCCGAGTTTGCAGCGAACATTTTGTATGTGGAGCGACGACAAAGCAAAATCCCGATCCCTCGCTCCACCTTGGTTAAGAATTTAAAAAGTCAACGCCAAAGTGAAAGGCACCAACTGTTCGCCAAGAAACACCTTCCACTGCAGAGAGACCAAGACGTGATGTTGCTGTAAAACCACAAGAACAAGAAAGTGCAGCTCAGTCTGTTTGTCTTCTGTCCTCTCACTTAACAAAACGGATTAAACTGAGAATGAAACAAACTTGGATGTGATTACAGAACCCTTTTTAAAAACAGTAAGTGCACTTAGGTTACTTCAGACTGCAGGGTTTAATGCTCAATTCGAATTTTTTTGCGAAGTCGTTCACATTTCCAATTAAACGCGACTTGTATGTGATCTCCAGTGTGAACTTTAAACGGTCCAAAAGTTTCCCGCATGTGCACTTGGAGGACACGACAACGTCACATGCAGCCAGTGTTTATAAGTCGCCTAAACGCTGGGCTACGGTCCAGTTCTTAGTAAAATGGACAGGTTACACGTCCACAGCCACTTTGTTTGTTTGAGTCTTTATCCTCCTTGTATTTGGCTCGCAGGCTCTTTATTTTTCATTGACACTGGAGCCAGGACCGCCTGTAGCCGCGCTCGGACATTTCTTTGGCGATCATTTCAAAAACCACCTGGTTCCGATCCCCTCGAATATTAATAAACTCGCTAAACTCGCTTTCCCTCCATTGACGAGACTCCGAGACTGACGTGTAGGTGGGATGAATGTGACCTGCCCGTTCAGACTGAAGTCGCACGTCAAAAGATCGGACATGTATCGGTTTTAGGAGCACATATCCAAGTGTCCTGGGTCACATTTTAAAAAATCTGATCATCGGTCATTAAAAGATCCGATACAGGAACATAGGGGCCAAAAAATTGGATTTGGGTCACTTCAAGCTGCAGTCTGAACGTAGCTTTATCGTTCTTTAATTAGTCTAGCGTACTTTATTATTTTGGACACATGTAGATACACCTCATTTTTCTTGCGTTGAATCCGTCTCCCTGGAGCTCGGTGCACCGCAGGTTAAGAAGCGCCGCCGTAAACAAACACAGACATGCAGAGTTGAGTAATGTGTTCATCTGGACTCACAGCGTGCGCACACATGACACCGAGGACACGCCGTGGATCCTGACTGCGCGTAGTGAAGACACACGGCCTGATCCGAGCGCACAGAGCCGAGTTAACAGATGAGCGCCCTCTCCCCGGGCACGCTGACCCCCGCCAGGGCACACCGGGGGCAGGCGCATCCTGACACACAGCGCGGGTTAAGTGATCATTTCTCACCGAGCGGAGGAGGACGGAGGCTTTAAAAGCACAAAAGGTAAACCCAAAGAGCAAAAACAACGATATACGTGAGTTATGTGCAGACACTTTCACGTGGAATCAACAAAATCAACCAACTGGGGCAGAAAGTCATTGTATTATTTCATTTAATCAACCGTATTTATATGTGGCAGTGTAATTACATAGATCCTTCAGTGGGATTTGTTGATATTTAATTCCAAGTCTGATTTATTAAAGGTTTAACTCAATAAACGAGACAAATTGTTTGGCCAGTTTTCAGTAAAAACTATAGTTCACTCAAACACAGAAATACAAAATCCCCTCGGTAATTCCTCTCGTATCTATTATGTCAACAAAATGAGGCAAGAAAATTGACTGGATTTATTGTTTTTCTCATTTATCGGTCTCAAATATTACGTGACAAAAAACTGGTAATACATTTAGTTCTTCCATTTATGTGAGTAAACTGCAGCAGAAGTTTCAAAATGATTTGTCAAAAGATACGATTTTTTCCTATTCGCCTGCAGCGAGTTAAATTTGGTTTTGTAGTAGTTTTGTCTGACTTATCCTGCGTTCGATTATCTTCCGACTCCCACTTGGACCTCGGATTTGACGTCACGTCCGAGCTTGAAGTGTATTATTATGTTTTGCGTGTTGGACTTGGAGAGTAGCGTGTCGCCTCACCACAACACAGACTACTGAACCCACAGGCAGTGATACGAGCGACTGAAATTGTCATTTAAACACCAAAGTGTCCAGACACAATGAAAACACTTCATATTTACACGTTACAGTGGGCAGAACCATTTTGGATTCTGACTCGGAATCATTGCTCGGTCGACTTTTTCTGCCATCGAGTTCCGAGTCGCACCGTCCCAGGAAAAGGGGAGCGTCTTGCGTGTCGCTGGGCAACTTCCTCAGAAAACCGACTCGGAAGGATAATCGAACGCAGGGTAAATGTCGTGCATCATGTTTGTGTTTCTTTTCCTGATAGAAGGTCATCCTGACTCACACAGCGCCTCCTGCTGGTAGACAGAGTGAGGACACTGTAAGTCAGAGGTGGGACCAAGTTATTGTTTTGTAAGTCTCAAGTCTTTGACCTCAAGTCCGAGTCAAGTCCCAAGACAAATACAGGCAAGTCCAAGTCGAGTCTTGAGTCACTGGCTCATAAATCCAAAGTCAAGTCCAAGTCGGCTGCTTTGAGCTTCAAGTCATTTCAAGTCTTTAAACCAAAACACCAAACATAGCTTAGATTTTAACAACTTATATGAAATTTAAAATAAATTTAACTTGAAAAGTCACGGTATATTTATATAAGAGTATTGAGCAGTTATATAAGAGTTGTAGAAATGCAACGTTTTGACAAGATCTTGTGCGAATTATTATGAATAGAAAGAATTCAGTTTTTAAAACGTTGTTTTTTTTTCAAGTCTGCACTGAAATGTAAGAATCATGTTCTGTGTAGTTCCCTCTGTTTAACTGTATTGTACTGTATATTACTGTAGTACATTTGAGGATATCAGATCACAGTACTTCAATTACATCCAAAGTAACAAACAGAGAAATGGGAGGGACATGTTCCAGTTTGTTCCTGTACATTCAGCTCTGCATCTGCATTTATCAACTGTAAAGAGAAAAGTATTTTTTAAAAACATACATTTTTTAGGACAAGCATCGAGTCTTCTCAAGTCACACGGCTCAAGTCTGAGTCAAATCCCAAGTCACTGATCCTTTAAGCCCAAGTCGAGTCCCAAGTCCATTTTATCAACTTATAGTCCATTTTATCAAGTCAATTTTCAAGTCCTAAAAATAGTAACTCAAATTTGACCTGAGTCCAAGTCACGACTTGCAAGTCCCCACCTCTGCTGTGAGTGTGGTAGTGTGTGGGAGTGTGTGTGTCTTGGTGTGTGTGTGTTTTTCTCTGTGTGTGTCTGGGTGTGTGTGTGTGTGTGTGTTGTGTGTGTCTCAGTGAGTGTGAGTGTGTGTGTGTGTGTGTGTGTGTGTGTGTCTCTGTGTGTGTCTCAGTGTGAGTGTGTGTGTGTGTGTGTGTGTTTTATGTGTGTGTGTGTGTGAGCTCAGTGTGTGTAGTGTGAGCGCAGTGCTTTGCATGTATGAGGCCCCGGGTTCAATCCCCGGCATCTCCAGTCGACTCGACTTTTGAACTGTGTCCAACATGAGCAGCGTAAACATGAACTCACTCAAACTGTGCAGTAACACGACTAAATCCTCATGTGGTTGCAGGGAAACATTTCACTCATGTATTTGTCAGATATTTTTAAATATACATCACCAGATGAATGATGCTGTAAATGATATAGATTTGTTTTGCAGTGTAGAAGAGGAGATAAATATTATGATTCCACATTATAATTATACACCTTAAAGGGACAGTCCAACATTTTGGACGTAGGACCTCATTTCCTCGTGATCCAGAGCGTTGGAGACGTGTGCAGACACTTTTTAAATATTCCATCCAGTCCTTGTGTTTGCAGAGGTCACTGGTGCTGGTGTCTTACCCACTGGACTAACCCAGGACTAACCCAGGACAAACCCAGGACTAACCCAGGACAAACCCAGGACTAACCCAGTACTAACCCAGGACTAACCTAAGGACAACCCAGGACTAACCCAGGACAAACCCAGGACTAACCCAGTACTAACCCAGGACTAACCCAGGACAAACCCAGGACTAACCCAGGACTAACCCAGGACTAACCCAGGACTAACCCAGGACTAACCCAGGACTAACCCAGGACTAACCCAGGACTAACCCAATACTAACCCAGGACTAACCCAGGACTAACCTAAGGACTAACCCAGGACTAACCCAGGACTAACCCAGGACTAACCCAGGACTAACCCAGGACTAACCCAGGACTAACCCAGGACTAACCCAGGACAAACCCAGGACTAACCCAGGACTAACCCAGGACTAACCCAGGACTAACCCAGGACTAACCCAGGACTAACCCAGGACTAACCCAGGACTAACCCAGGACTAACCCAGGACTAAACCCAGGACAAACCCAGGACTAACCCAGGACTAACCCAGGACTAACTAACCCAGGACTAACCCAGGACTAACCCAGGACTAACCCAGGACTAACCTAAAGGACTAACCAGGACTAACCTAAACCCAGGACTAACCCAGGACTAACCCAGGACAAACCCCAGGACTAACCCAGGACTAACCCAGGACTAACCCAGGACTAACCTAACCCAGGACTAACCCAGGACTAACCCAGGACTAACCCAGGACTAAACCCAGGACTAACCCAGGACTAAAGGACTAAGGACTAACCCAGGACTAACCCAGGACTAACCCAGGACTAACCCAGGACTAACCCAGGACTAACCCAGGACTAACCCAGGATAACCCCCCAGGACTAACCCAGGACTAACCCAGGACTAACCCAGGACTAACCCAGGACTAACCAGGACTAACCCAGGACTAACCCAGGACTAACCCAGGACTAAACCCAGGACTAACCCAGGACTAACCCAGGACTAACCCAGGACTAACCTAACCCAGGACTAACCCAGGACTAACCCAGGACTAACCCAGGACAAACCCAGGACTAACCCAGGACTAACCCAGGACTAACCCAGTACTAACCCAGGACTAACCTAAGGACTAACCCAGGACTAACCCAGGACTAACCCAGGACTAACCCAGGACTAACCCAGGACTAACCCAGGACTAACCCAGGACTAACCCAGGACTAACCCAGGACTAACCCAGGACCTAACCCAGGACTAACCCAGGACTAACCCAGGACTAACCCAGGACTAACCAGGACTAACCCAGGACTAACCCAGGACTAACCCAGGACTAACCCAGGACTAACCCAGGACTAACCCAGGACTAAACCAGGACTAACCCAGGACTAACCAGGACTAACCCAGGACTAACCCAGGACTAACCCAGGACTAAACCAGGACTAACCCAGGACTAACCCAGGACTAACCCAGGACTAACCCAGGACTAACCCAATACTAACCCAGGACTAACCCAGGACTAACCCAGGACTAACCCAGGACTAACCCAGGACTAAACCCAGGACTAACCCAGGACTAACCCAGGACAAACCCAGGACTAAAGCAGGACTAACCCAGGACTAACCCAGGACTAAACCCCAGGACTAACCCAGGACTAACCCAGGACAAACCCAGGACTAACCCAGGACTAACCCAGGACTAACCCAGGACTAACCCAAGGACTAACCCAGGACTAACCCAGGACTAACCCAGGACTAACCCAGTACTAACCCAGGACTAACCCAGGACTAACCCAGGACTAACCCAGGACTAACCCAGGACTAACCTAACCAGGACTAACCGGACTAACCCTAACCCAGGACTAAGACTAACAGGACTAACCCAGGACTAACCCAATACTAACCCAGGACTAACCCAATACTAACCCAGGACTAACCCAATACTAACCCAGGACTAACCCAGGACAAACTAGGACTAACCCAGGACTAACCCAGGACTAACCCAGGACTAACCCAATACTAACCCAGGACTAACCCAGGACAAACTAGGACAACCCAGGACTAACCCAGGACTAACCCAGGACTAACCCAGGACTAACCCAGGACAAACCCAGGACTAACCCAGGACTAACCCAATACTAACCCAGGACTAACCCAGGACTAACCCAATACTAACCCAGGACTAACCCAATACTAACCCAGGACTAACCCAGGACTAACCCAGGACTAACCCAGGACTAACCCAGGACAAACCCAGGACTAACCCAGGACTAACCCAGGATAACTAACCCAGGACTAAACCCAGGACTAACCCAGGACTAACCCAGGACTAACCCAGGACTAACCCAGGACTAACTAACCCAGGACTAACCACAGGACTAACCCATACTAACCCAGGACTAACCCAGGACTACTAACCCAGGACTAACCCAGGACTAACCCAGGACTAACCCAGGACTAACCCAGGACTAACCCAGGACTAACCCAGGACTAACCCAGGACTAACCCAGGACTAACCCAGGACTAACCCAGGACTAACCTAAGGACTAACCCAGGACTAACCCAGGACTAACCCAGGACAAACCCTAACCCAGGACTAACCCAGGACTAACCCAGGACTAACCCAGGACTAACCCAGGACTAACCCAGGACTAACCCAGGACTAACCCAGGACAAACCCAGGACTAACCCAGTACTAACCCAGGACTAACCTAAGACTAAAGCAAGACTAAACCAGGACTAAACCAGAACTGAACTGAACCAGAGCTCACTGTTGGGCCTTGAGGTGCGCCTGCGTAAACCTTCGGGTAGAACCGGCACAGAACTCAGCGCCGCACGGAGGTAAACGCAGCTGTTGCCGATCACACTTTGCGAACACCCTGCTCTGGGTTCTCTCTCGCTTAAGTCCAAGATTAGTCCTGGTTTAGACCTGGTTTAGTCCTGACCCACCCGTGTGTAATCACTACCTGCCCGTAAAATTCCATAACGTTAAAACCCGCCTGTTTCGGCAACTATTTACGCGACCCGGTGCAGGACTCTGTGAAAGGGCAGGTAGTCGACTTTCCTCACTGGGCTCCGCGATTTTCCAACCCAGAAGTGAACAAACGTTGTCCGGAATATAACAAAAAGCTCCACGGGCGTCGTAGATTATGACTACAGAGCCGACTCAAGCACAATATATGTTCTTCTTCGAGTAACTCAATTACGATGAGATATTTCTTCGTGACACAGATTAAGCAAAAAACTCAATTTACAAAAGATTATCTAAAGATTCATGCCTGTTATCTTTGCATGAATCCAAACTCCTCCATAGGCACTTGTCACTCCTCCTTTTTCTTTACGGCGCTGTTCACAGAACCACGTAACGCAAACATGGAAAATACAGTAATTCACGGCGAGCGCGCGGCCCGGCGGACTGACAGCTCTGTAAACACGCTTTGAACCGCCGCGCTCCACATCTGGACCCAGCAAACTTCAACCAAAACTCATTAGCAAATATTTAACCCAATCTCGCCGTAAAAACAAGCGTCGCCGTACGTCATGTCGGCGGCGGACGTTCTTTTGAGCCGACCGCTGGATGGATGGGGGGATTTTCTACGGCGCTGGAAGAAGGACTCAGTTTTGTTAGTTAAGTAAAAGTACAGCTACCGGAAAAGCAGAAAAATGCTCAAGTAAAAGTAGAAATGTTTGCTTAAAAACTGACTTATAGAGTAAAAAGTAAAAGTCTTATAAGGCTACGGTGACCAGATTTTCAAAATAAAAAACTGGGACATCTCCATTTTTTGGTGGTTGGTGATAATAAAATTGTGAAACGAGTGCGTAATTAAGGAAAATTGTTCTGCAGAGACCATTTATGACAAACATTTGAGTCAGTATAGCCACATTTTCTTTGTGTTTTGGTCATTTTTAAGTAGCTTTTTTTGTATTTTACCTAAGCAAATGACAATTAATGCCTTTCTTTACTGTTTACTGGGATAAGATTGGTCAAAAATAGGGACAGCTGGAACATTTCTTGTACAAAACTGGGACAAATTACTGGTTTTGGATAAATGTACTGGGACCAGGGACACAGGACTCAAAACTTGGACTATTCCAGTGTCAGATAGTATTTTGACCCCCACAGTATACTGACCCCGGGGTCAACATGCCGCTATAATAAAGTGACCCCCCCCCCATAGGATTTTGACTCCACGTACTTTTTTCTTTAGTAGTTACTTATCTGATCATTATTTCTCTTGCTACATATTCACTTTCTTTTAAGTTATTTTAAGGAATGTTTTGACGGGTAACGACTTGGTATTTTGTGTAAATGTATTGTTAAAATTGCATATACATAACAATCTTGTCACTTTTTATATTGTATTGTTGTTCAATCTCTACATGCTGCCATTAGGCCAGTTAATAAGCAGCAATAACGTGTCGTACCACAATTATGCAGACGACACTCAGATCTACGTCTCTCTGGCAGCAGGAGACTATGGACCAGTGGACTCACTTGGTCACTGCGTCCAACAGATCAGTGTGTGGATGCAAAACAACTTTCTCCAGCTAAACTCTGACAAGACTGAAGTCATAGTGTTTGGTCCACAGAAACAAAGGGACAGTGTCAGCATCACCTCCAGTCTCTCTCTCTAAAACCTTCAAATCAGGCAAGAAATCTAGGGGTAATAATGGACTCAGACTTGAACTTTAACAGCCACATCAAATCAATAACATCTGCAGCCTTTTACCATCTAAAAAACATAGCGAAAATCAAAGGTTTACTGTCTAAATCAGACTTGGAGAAACTTATCCATGCGTTTGTCTCCAGTAGGTTAGATACTGTAATGTTCTGCTCACTGGTCTCTCCAAACGAGCTGTGAGACGCTGCAGAACATCCAGAACATCCAGAACATCCAGAACGCTGCAGCTCGGGTCCTGACTTGAACTAGGAAGTACGAGCACATAAGTCCTGTGCTCAGGTCTCTGCACTGGCTCCTGTGGCTCAGAGACTTTAAAGCAGCTCTGCTTGTACAAGTGTCTCCATGGTCGAGCACCAAAGTCCATCTGTGACATGTTAGTGTCATATGAACATCTCACACTCTGAGGAGCTCAGGGACCGACCTCCTGCTGGTGCCCAGAGTCACGACTAAACAAGGGGAGTCAGAGTTTCAGGTTCATGCAGCTAAAACCTGGAACAGTCTGAACATGTGAGACAGACTCTTCTGTGACGCTGTTTAAATCCAGACTCAAAACATTTCTGTTTAACTGTGCAAATAACTGAAAGGTTTTCATTCCGCACTCTTCTCTCCAATTTATGTCTCTCTTTTTTTTATTTTAATCTTCATGATTATTTATGTTTTGATTTGTTTTTATTATGATTTTAATGTATTTCTTATTCTGTAAAGCACTTTGAATTACTTTGTGTACGAATTGTGCTGTACAAATAAACTTGCCTTGCCTATTTTACATTGTTATGGTTTCAGTTTGCTATGTTCAGATAATCCTTCATCATAATGTCAATTTAGGCAACGGTTTGTAAGAATAACGACCTTGAATTTAGAGATGTTCTGTTATAATAAACATACTGGGGGGTCAGATTATTATATCCATAGGTTTCTCCTATTTAACTACTCAGTTGATCAGCCCTGTCTATATGAACAAGATTCCAAATCATTCTACATCACTTTGATTACCTAACTCACAGGTGTCAAACTCATTTTGGTCCGGGGGCCGTATCCAACCTACTTTGATCCCAAAGGGGCCGGATCAGAAAACTCATGTCATATAAACCCCCAAAAATAACAATAAGTTCAAATATTTGTGCAGAGAAACACAAATCTATTACACAAATCTTTTTTAATTGATGAACTCTTTCTTATTATAATATTATGAACAACCTGAAACTTGAAGAAAAATTCAATTTCAACACAAAGTTTTAACATGAACTTGTTTGCAAACAGGAATAAGTCAGTTTTTCTTGGAAAATCCTGCACTCGGCTCCACTTTTCTCATGTTGGACATTTTTCTGATGAGGGTGTCACGGTCAACAGTCAAAACGATCGTCCTTTAAGAGCGTTTGGAAAGAGACAAGTCTTCATTTGTGCTGCTCTGGTGGGAGGAGCCACGTACAGAGACGCTGGAGACGCTGCTGTGATAAACACCACAGAAAATTACCAAGATTTTAATAGAAAATATAATTAAAATATTTTAGTAGAAAATCACCCAAGGGCCACATTAAAGGTCTTGGAGGGCCGGATCTGGCCCCCGGGCCTTATGTTTGACACCTGTGACCTAACTCATTAATAATAACGACTTATCTCATTTTCAGTAAAACATGTTTAAACAACTAAGTCATTTTTAACATTCAAAAGTTCTAATCAACATAAAAAATGCATCTGAATTCTTCAAAAAACACTTTTAAATATGTCAATATGTTTTAATTTGCAGATATAATATTAATATTCAAAGTTTTTCTATAGAATTCAAGTTCTTTATTAATAAAATATAGATTTTCATAGGGGGGTCAACATACCATAATAGGATTTTAGGATTTCTATACCAATAGGGACGTCTGATCACCCTATAAAAGGCTTCAGAAGTATTGATTTTGATACTGATTTGTGCTGAGTTTTCAATCAGTTATAGTTGTTTTCCAAGCTGTTTTTATTTGTACATTTTTCTTTGCTCATATTACAAATGTGTTAAAAAATAGGGTCACCAAACTGTCATGGTTCATGTTTTTGTAGTCGTTGTTTTTGCTTATTTTGATGTATCTTTTTCCTGTAGTGTTGTGCCTTAGTGTTTTATTTTGTTGGTCCTTTGTCTTTGTCAGTATCATGTCTGTTGTAGTTTCTATCTGTGGATTTTTTTTAATCTTTCTTTGTTCGTTATTAAAGAACTTTAAAGCGGTCCTGCGTTTTGGGTCCTCCCTTTGTTTCCACGTGACACAGAAGTCCGTATTTACCCGGGACAGTCCCAGTTTTGAGCCCTGTGTCCTCTGTCCCAGCAGATTTATACAAAAACATTGATTTGTCCCAGTTTTATTCAAGAAATGTCCCTATTTTCGACTAATCTGATCCTTGCCAACAATAAAGAGAGGCATAAATTATGATTTGTTTAGGTAAAATACAGAAAAGCTGCTTAAAAACGACCAAAACACAAAGAAAATGTGACTAGACTGACTCACATTTTCGTCATGAATGATCTCTGCATAACAATTTTCCTCAATTACACACACGTTTCACAATTTTATTATTACCAACAACCAAAAAAAAAACGGGATGTCCCAGTTTTTTATTTTGAAAATCTGATCATCCAACTTATAAAGCCTCCAGAAGTTTTGATTTTGATTCTGCTTTGTGCTGAATTTTGTTCAGTTGAAACAATCTATAGCTTTCTCCAAGCAGTTTCTATTTGTATATTTCTCTTTGCTCAAATTACAAATGTGTTAAAATAAAAACTCAGGCTTTTCCTCAGGTCTCAGACAATAATAGGGTGACCAGATGTTTCTATTTACCTGGGACAGTCCCAGTTTTGAGCCCTGTGTCCCCTGTCCCAGCAGATTTATCCAAAAACATTGATTTGTCCAAGTTTTATACAAGAAATGTCCCACGTGTGTCCCTGTTACAATAAAGAGAAGCATAAATTGTCACTTATTTAGATAAAATACAAAAAAAAAGCTGCTTAAAAACAACCAAAACACAAAGAAAATGTGACTAAACTGACTCACTTGTTGGTCATAAACGGTCTCTGCAGAACAATTTTCCTTAATTACACACTCGTTTTACAATTTTATTATTACCAACCATGAAAAAAACGGAGATGTCTCAGTTCTTTATTTTGAAAATCTGGTCTACACTCTACACAATAATTAATAAAAAAAACGGGTTGGCCATGTTTGGTAGTAATAAAATTGTGAAACAAGTGTGCAATTAATGAAAATGTTTATGCATTTTTCCCCATTCTTGACTTATTCACGATAACATTTGAGTCAGTATAGTCATATTTTCTTTGTGTTTTCTGTAATTTTACCAAACAAAAACCTAAAACAACCAAAACTTAGACAATTTATGCCTCTCTTTACTGTTGTCAGGTTTCAAATTGGTCAAAAATAGGAACATCGGGAACATTTTTTTAATAAAACTGGGACAAATGAGTGTAAAAATGGACGTCTGGTCACACAAAAAACACTTTAACTTTTCAGTCCAGCTCAAAAACGTCGTGGAGTAGAAAGTACAGATACCTGCTCTCAAATGTAATGAAGTAAAAGTAAAAAGTCTCCACTGTAAATGTACTTAAAGGTTGTATAGAGGATTTTCCAAGGAACGAGAAATCCAGCGACTGTTTGTCCTTTTTCAAATGTTGCGCATGCGTGAAACCACCCCCCCTCCCCTACAGCTCCTACGTAGAAACGCCTCCTCCCTCCTCCTCTTTACGCCAGAAACAGGTTTGTTTACAGCCGGTGCTGCACATGACTTGTAAACAACTAACTACAGTGTTGGTTAGGCAAGACGGAGAAGTGAGGAGCGGGGGAGCGGACATTTCGTTCGCGGAGAGAAGTGAGGAGCAGGGAAGGAGAGGAGAGAGGAGCGGTGTGGAGATTCTGTGCCCGGAGAAGTGAGGAGCAGGGAGAAGAGTGGATCGGGCAGCGGGGACAGGAGCAGGAAAGGGTGCAGAGAAGGTTGCGCGGAGATTCAGTGCGAATGAACTAGCTACAACACGCAGCAGCAAGCGGACTCTTTCTTTGCCTTGAAAATTACGTTTTCAGACATAGGATATCGCTTTCGTGTCCTGAAAAACGTTTGTCTAGCTCTTGGAAATAAAGTACGTTTTCATAATAAGCAGAAGTTTCCTGTCCAGGAGTAATTTGTGGACCAGTGGTTCAGTCTTTAGACCCTGCGTCTGCTTCAGTCGCGCCATCGCTGGAATGAATCTACAAGAATCACCTTAGTTTGGCTTCGCTGCTTTTCCCCTTGTCTTCTTCTTTCAGCGACCTCAAAAACGGACTTTCTTTTGCGGCGAACTGCTCCTGGATTCTTGTCGCCATTGCAACAAACTTTGTGCGAACTGCGAGGAAGATATAGGTCAAAAAAAAGCCGCTAAGAACTGTTGCGTTGGTGGAGTAAACAGCGTCTGTGCGTCTTGCGTCTGTGGACTGCGTGACAGTCGTACGTAAACCACGTACCGGCGGCGCAGGCAAGTCAGTTACGCTAGAAACGTAGGGAGTTTGATTGACAGCCTGTCAGCTCACAGATAACGAGGCAGTGTCGTTATCTATTGGCAAATGTTTAGCCCCACCACGTCCAGAGTTGATGAATTTTTATTCTCTTTTTTTTGGTCATCATAATTACAAGGCTACTGCATCTATAATCTATCACTGACAACTTGAAACAAAAAAAATCCTCCATACAACCTTTAAGTGACGTACAGACTCTACTATTTTTACTCGGTTACCTTCCCCCTCTGGCGTGGAGCGGTGCGTGTTGTGAATGAGCGAGCGCTTGAGGAGGAGCTGATGTGTCTCATTTGTTTCACTTGTCAGCGCTGTGGTCATTCGTCGGCGAGCGTGTGCTGGTGCCTAAACTTCTGACCTCTCCCTCAGAGCGCAGGCTACTGTGGAGAGAGACAGAAGAACTACTCCGTTTTGTTATTTAACCTTTGTGTTATGTTGATAAAAAAAAAAAAATACACTGATTATGTTATTATTACATTGTAAATCCATGCAAAACAGTAAAAAAACCAATAACATCTTTATTTTAGATTATATGAACATTTAGAAAAGAGACAAACAATAACTTTTAAATTTCAACAGAACTATTTAAGAACAAACATAAGGCCCGGGGGCCAGATCCGGCCCTCCAAGACCTTTAATGTGGCCCTTGGGTGATTTTCTACTAAAATATTTTAATTATATTTTCTATTAAAATATTGTTAATTTTCTGTGGTGTTTATCACAGCAGCGTCTCCAGCGTCTCTGTACGTGGCCCCTCCCACCAGAGCAGCACAAATGAAGACTTGTCTCTTTCCAAACGCTCTTAAAGGACGATCGTTTTGACTGTTGACCGTGACACCCTCATCAGAAAAATGTCCAACATGAGAAAAGTGGAGCCGAGTGCAGGATTTTACAAGAAAAACTGACTTATTCCTGTTTGCAAACAAGTTCATGTTAAAACTTTGTGTTGAAATTGAATTTTTCTTCAAGTTTCAGGTTGTTCATAATATTATAATAAGAAAGAGTTCATCAATTAAAAAAGATTTCTGTAATAGATTTGTGTTTCTCTGCACAAATATTTGAACTTATTGTTATTTTTGGGGTTTATATGACATGAGTTTTCTGATCCGGACACTTTGGGATCAAAGTCGGCTGGATACGACCCCCGGACCAAAATGAGTTTGACACCCCTGATTTAAAGTGTTCCCTCTTCACACTTTTTTTTTTGTCATTCAACTTGCTCCATTTTCAGTGTTCAACAACGTTCACCCATTTATCTTATACATCTCTGATCGCAGCTAATTTGTCTCTTTCACGTCGACCAGCTCTGGTGTCGTGATTGTCCAATCGGATCAGACGAGACGTCATGTGGAATGTCTCCAGAGACACTGCAGCTCGAAAGATTGGCCTTCCATTTTCTTCATTCCACAGACTTGTAGTTGCTTCTCCTTTTGACCTGTACACTCCAAAATGACCCACAACACCTTCGTATAAAACTCTGCACAGACATTGTACTGCACATCAAAGAGTCCAGATTTCACACACGAGTTCATGACCCAAGATGAGAAAAAGTCCACAAAATACGATGGGCAATTGCCGCGTTTACGTCCGTGAGGTGCGGAGCTCTGCAAGGGTCCTTTCTCCTGCTGTCACCCCCGAGTCCGTCCTGACAGTCAGTCCTGGTTCAGTTCTGGTTTAGTCCTGGTTTAGACCTGGTTTAGTCCTAGTTTAGTCCTGGTTTGGTCATGTTTTAGTCCGAGTTCAGTTCTGGTTTAGTCCTGGTTTAGTCCTGGTTTAGACCTGGTTTAGACCTGGTTTAGTCCTGGTTTAGACCTGGTTTAATCCTAGTTTAGTCCTAGTTCAGTTCTAGTTTAGACCTGGTTTAGTCCTGGTTTAGACTTGGTTTAGACCTGGTTTAGACCTGGTTTAGTCCTGGTTTAGACCTGGTTTAGTCCTGGTTTAGACTTGGTTTAGTCCTAGGTTAGTCCTGGTTTAGTCCTGGTTCAGTTCTGGTTTAGTCTTGGTTTAGTCCTGGTTCAGTTCTGGTTTAGTCCTCCTCTTCAGTCCTAGAATCAGTCCTAGGTTAGTCCTGGGTTAGTCCTGGTTTAGTCCTGGTTTAGTCCTAGTTTAGACCTGGTTTAGTCCTGGTTTAGACCTGGTTTAGTCCTGGTTTAGACTTGGTTTAGTCCTAGGTTAGTCCTGGTTTAGTCCTGGTTTACTCCTGGTTTAGTCCTGGTTCAGTTCTGGTTTAGTCTTGGTTTAGTCCTGGTTCAGTCCTGGTTTAGTCCTGGTTCAGTTCTGGTTTAGTCCTCCTCTTCAGTCCTAGAATCAGTCCTAGGTTAGTCCTGGGTTAGTCCTGGTTTAGTCTCGGTTCAGTCGCAAAAGTCTGACATAATCTGGGGTTAACGGGCGGGTGGGGGTTGAGCTCCGTTATCGAATAAACAAATCTTCAGTTTGTTACATAAAAAAGGAGGAAAATAACAAAAGGACGACAGCAGCAATAAGTTTTAAGAAGGACGTAAAATTGACTGCGATGGACTGTGGAAGAAAGGAGAGCAGGATGGAGGGATGGAGACGGAGGAGAAGTCGACCCGGGGCGTGTGAGGAGATAGTCTGCACCCAAGGGACCCGCACGCAGACAGAGAGGAGAGAGGGATGAGGAAGAGGAGAGAGAGGACAAAGAAGAGAGAGTGATGAGGAGAGAGAGGACAGAGAGGAGAGAGGGATGAGGAAGAGGAGAGAGAGGACAAAGAAGAGAGAGTGATGAGGAGAGAGAGGACAGAGAGGAGAGAGGGATGAGGAGGACAGAGGAGAGAGGAGACAGAGGAGGGATGAGAGGAGAGGAGAGAGAGGAGACAGAGGAGAGAGGGATGAGGAGGAGAGAGAGAGGACAAAGAAGAGAGAGGGATGAGGAAGAGAGAGGACAGAGAGGAGAGAGGGATGAGGAGGAGAGAGAGAGGACAAAGAAGAGAGAGGGATGAGGAGGACAGAGGAGAGAGGGATGAGGAGGAGAGAGAGAGGACAAAGAAGAGAGAGGGATGAGGAGGACAGAGGAGAGAGGGATGAGGAGGAGAGAGGAAAGAGAGGAGAGAGGGATGAGGAAGAGGAGAGAGGAGACAGAGGAGAGAGGGATGAGGAGGAGAGAGAGAGAGGACAAAGAAGAGAGAGGGATGAGGAGGAGAGAGGGATGAGGAGGAGAGAGGAAAGAGAGGAGAGAGGGATGAGGAAGAGGAGAGAGGAGACAGGAGAGAGGGATGAGGAGGAGGAGAGAGAGGACAGAGAGGAGAGAGGGGATGAGAGAGAGAGAGAGAGAGGGAGAGAGAGGAGAGGAGAGAGAGGACAGAGGAGAGAGGAGAGGAGGACAGAGGAGAGAGGGATGAGGAGAGAGGACAGAGAGAAGAGAGGGATGAGGAGAGAGGACAGAGAGGAGAGAGGGATGAGGAGAGAGGACAGAGAGGAGAGAGGGATGAGGAGGAGAGAGGACAGAGAGGAGAGAGGGATGAGGAGGACAGAGGAGAGAGGAGACAGAGGAGAGAGGGATGAGGAGGAGAGAGAGAGGACAAAGAAGAGAGAGGGATGAGGAAGAGAGGACAGAGAGGAGAGAGGGATGAGGAGGAGAGAGAGAGGACAAAGAAGAGAGAGGGATGAGGAGGACAGAGGAGAGAGGGATGAGGAGGAGAGAGAGAGGAAGAAGAAGAGAGAGGAGAGGAGACAGAGGAAGAGGGATGAGGAGAGAGAGAGAGAGAAAGAGAGGAGAGAGGGATGAGGAAGAGGAGAGAGGAGACAGAGG
>NW_026571036.1:5384758-5394400 GCF_026225935.1 Boleophthalmus pectinirostris
GGTGGGGTAATGGGCCGCAGATGGACAACATAAACCTACCTGCTCTGATCATCTGTGGAGGCAAGGTGGGCGTGAGTGTTTTGCCAAATGACATAACAGTAGAGTTAAGTTATCGGGTTGCAAACGTTCTAACCGCTGAGCCACTTCAACAAGTTATACAGTTTTGTACCTATATAATTTAAACCCACAGTTTTAGTCATAAAAAAGTTAAGTTTATTTCTTTGTAAAACACAGTGAAACATGTGTCCTGCAGGCTTGCAACTCCACAAACCTGACTCTTACCTGCTCGTTTCCATACAAATGTTGTTTCTTTGGCTGTAATTTGTACACAGATATGACATAAAACAAATCTACAGCCCTATTCGCACGGGAAAAGTACAACGGGATAAGCAAAGCAAAATAACTTGACAAACCTGATGTGTTGCGCAGTAGTTTCACCAGTGGGATGCACGCTGTTTGTGTGATAGTGCTCTGAAGGGGGAGTGACTTAACACGAGGAGCAAAAGGAGACTCAGAGCGTCACAAACAAAAGTAAAACTTAATATGTTGTTTTCGGTGAATATAGCATTGGTAAAACAATAAATAACAGGCTACATCCAGACCGCAGGGTTTAATGCTCAATTCAGATTTTTTTGTGAAATCTGACTTTTTTTTTTTTTCCAGGATGTTCACATTTCAAATTAAGTGCGACTTGTATGTGATCTGAGTGTGAACTTTAAACACCCCACAAGTGTCTCGCATGAGCATTGGAGAACACAAAGACGTCCCACTCAGCCAGCATGCTCAGTGTCTATGGAAGTCGCCTAAACATGGACGTGAGCATTGAGCACCTGGAGATTTTAAAGTTGTTGTCGTACCGGAGCCAGAACATGTACAGATTGTTTGTTTTAAGGAGGAGATTGAGAAGGAGAAGGACGAGGTTTTTAGCCGTGGCATTTTGTGGGGCAGCGGCAGCGACGTAGAAAGGAAAGTGTGGGTGCAGAGTCGAAGCCAAAAGTGGTGGGATTGATCTGTGCTTTGCTCTTTTACCGACACAGAGTTCAGACACAAATTGCGTCTGACGAGAAGAATGTTTGTGTACATTTGTGACGTGTAGGTGGGATGAATGTGACCTGGCCGTTCAGACTGAAGTCACATGCAGTGATGCCACTAACGCGCTATTTAGTAACGCGTTACTGTAGTCCGACTACTTTTTTCAGTACCGAGTCGTCTAACGCGGTGCTATTTCCAAACCAGTAGTCAAATTTAAGTTACTCATCTAATACACTGTGCGTTACTATTTTTGCGTTTCAGGGTGACGTAGGTTATTTATTTATTTTTATTTTTTGGCGACGTGGGTTATGTGACCCAAAAGATCATGTAAATCGTCTCTGGTGACACGTTTCCTATGATGTTACGTCGTCTCCGCTCCGCCACGAGTCAGATGTAAACGATGGAGGGAGAGAGGTACGACTTTTGGACTTTTGCAGCTGGAAATACAAACAGCTGCAAAAGGTGGGAGATCAGCCGCTGCTGAAAGTAACTAAAAAAGTAACTTGTAATCTAACTTAGTTACTTTTAAAAGCAAGTAGTCGGTAACTTAACTAAGGCTGCGTTCAGACTGCAGCCTGAAGTGACCCAAATCCGATTTTTTGGCTTCTATGTTCCTGTATTTGATCTTTTAATGACAGTCTGAACGACACAGATCCGATTTTTTCAAATGTGACCCAGGACACTTGGATATGTGCTCCTGAAACCGATACATATCTGATCTTTTGACATGTGACTTCAGTGTGAACGGCCAAAGTGCATTCATCCACCTACACGTTATCAACAAGCCACAAACGTCACTATTCTCTGCTTGAAGTAGGTGAAAATTGTTAACGAACTCTGTGTCACTGAAGTGAAGCACATCACCACTCACCACTCTTGGCTCCGTCTCCACATCCACACGTTCCTTTCAACGGACGTCGCTGCCGCTGTCCCACAAAACACCACGGCCAAAAACCTCGTCCTTCTCCTCCTCAATCTCCTCCTTAAAACAAGTAAGTTGTTCATGTTCTGGCTCCGGTACGAGAGGAACTTTAAAATCTCCAGGTGCTCGATGCTGCGTCCATGTTTGGACAACTTCCGTAAACACAGAGACGCTCGCTGCGGTTGACGTCGTCGTGTCTCCAGTGCACATGCGGGACACTTTTGGGCCGTTTAACGTTCACACAGGGGATCGAATACAAGTCGCATTTAATTGGAAATGTGAACGACCTCGCAAAAACATCGGATTTCACAAAAAAATCGGAATTGAGCGTTAAGCCCTGCAATCTGAACGTAGCCTAAGTTACTTTTTAAAGAAGTAATCAGTAGTCAATAGTCAGATTACTATTTCAAAGTAACTATGGCAACACTGGTCACATGTCAAAAGATCGGATAAGTATCGGTTTTAGGATACTGAGTCGCATTTGAAAAAAATTGGATCTGTGTCATGAAAAGACCAGATACAGGAGCAGACGTGCGACAAAAAAACCCCCCAAAAAAACAGATTTGTGTCACTTCTGCAATTGGCTGCAACAGTGATCTAAATATGTGGTATGTTATAGTTAATACCAGGTGTTTTTATTGCTCAGAAACACCTAACACAATTTTCGTCTGACGAGAAGAACGTTTGTGTACATTTGTGACGTGTAGGTGGGATGAATGTGACCTGGCCGTTCAGACTGAAGTCGCGTGTCAAAAGATCAGATATGTATCGGTTTTAGGAGCACATATCCAAGTGTCCTGGGTCGCATTTTTTAAAAAATCGAATCTGTCATTAAAAGATCAGATACAGGTCACATAGGGGCGAAAAAAAAAAACAGATTTGGGTCCCTTCAAGTCTGAACGTAGCCCTGGTGATCTAAATATGTGATGTGTTACAGTTAATACTCCACAAAAGTCAAATCCTCGTCTTTAACAGGTGTTTTTATTGCCCAGAAATACCCGCATTCTTACTCTGAGCGGCGTCGCCTCTCCACAGATCTAACCCGCTCGGCCCGTTCTGCCCCCCCGCGTTCACTTAGCCCCCCCTCCTGGTCTTCACGGGCGCCGCAGGTCTCAGCGCATTATCCTGCTTTGAACTGTGTGTAAAAGTACGGCTCACTTACACTTTAAACACACGGACATGTTCTCATGGACCACAGCTGTTCACAGGGACTTCCCGTCCTCGCACGATGACAAATCATTACCAGCGCCGCCTTTTGAAATACGACGTTTGTTTTAAAGACGGGCTATTAAAGGTTGTATGGAGGATTTTTTTTTGGTTTCAAATTGTCAATGAAAGTTTAAAATACCATTACAGAGACGCAGCAGCCTTGTAATTATGATGACCAAAAAAAAATCTATCAACTGTGGACGTGTTGAGGCCAGATAAACATCAGCCAACAGAAAGCGAGGCTGCCTCATTTTCTATTGGCTGTTAGGTTGTCAATCAATCTACCTAGTTTCTAGTGAAACTGACTCGCGGCGCGCGGGGATTATGTGGTTTATGCAGCGGTTCTTAGAGGATTTTTTAAACTGTAGCTTCCTCGCAGTTTGCACAAAGTTTGTTGAGATGGCGGACGAGAATCCACGACCAGTTCGCCGCAAAAGAAAGTCCGTTTTTGAGGTCGCTGAAAGAAGAAGAGAAAGGAAAAAGGAGATTGGTGATTCTTGGAAATTCCTTCCAGTGATTGTGCGACTGAAGCAAATTATCACTAAATTATTTCTAGACAGGTCACTTCAACAGTAATTCTGTAAACAAATGTGATTTCTAGAGTAAAGAGGCGGGAGGAGGTGTTTCTACTGAGGAAGGTGGTGTCACACGTGCACAACATTTGAAAAAGGACCGTTGCTGAAGTTCTCTTTCCTTAACAAATCCTCTATACAACCTTTAACTCCTAACACATAACATACTTAGATCGCCGCGTTATTTTTTTTTATTGTTTTGAAAATGTTATAATCGCAGAAAATGAAGTATTGACATTTGGACATTTGTTTCAGTCTCGTTTTTGATGTTCTGATGCGCTCCCCCTTCAGAGCGCAAAAAAACTCACTGCACATCGCGTCAGGTTTGTGAAGTCGTAGTGTATTGTTTTGGAAAATGACAGCGCGGGAGCATGGGTGAGCACGGATTTAAGCTTGTGGGCGGAGTCTTTTATATGATGACGGTCTGAACAGAAGACGCAAAAGTGGCGTCGGTTTAGTCCTGGTTTAGTCCTGGTTTAGTCCTGGTTTAGTCCTGGTTAGTCCTGGTTTAGTCCTGGTTTAGTCCTGGTTCAGTTCTGGAGGTTTGTCGCTGTTTTATTTCAGCTCCTTTTTGTCTTTAAGACCAGAGACACTCCTCTACACTTTCTCTCTCTTCATCTTCCTTCTCTCCCTCCTTCCCTCTTCTCTCTCTCTCTCTCACTCACTCCCTTCTCTCTCTCATTCTTTCTTTCACTCTCCCTTTTCTCTCACTCCATCTTTCTTCACTCACTCTCTCCCTCTTCTCTCTCTCCTTCCTTCTTCTCTTACTCCCTCTCTCTCTCTGTTCTCTCTCACTCTCTCCTCTCACTCCCTCTCTCTCTCTCTCTCTCTCTCTCTCTCTCTCACTCCCTCTCTCTTCTCTCTCACTCTCTCTCTCTCACTCCCTCTCTCTTTCTCTCACTCTCTCTCTCTCTCTCTCTCTCTCTCACTCCCTCTCTCTTTCTCTCACTCCCTCTCTCTTCTCTCACTCCCTCTCTCTTCTCTCACTCTCTCACTCTCTCTCTTCTCTCACTCCCTCTCTCTTCTCTCTCTCTCTCTCACTCCCTCTCTCTTCTCTCACTCCCTCTCTCTCTCTCACTCTCTCTCACTCCCTCTCTTCTCTCTCCCTCTCTCTACTCCCTCTCTCTCTCTCACTCCCTCTCTCTTCTCTCACTCCCTCTCTCTTCTCTCACTCCCTCTCTCTTCTCTCACTCCCTCTCTCTTCTCTCACTCCCTCTCTCTCTCTCTCTCTCTCGACTCCCTCTCTCTCTCTCACTCCTCTCTCTCTCTCTCACTCCCTCTCTCTTCTCTCACTCCCTCTCTCACTCCCTCTCACTCCCTCTCTCTTTCTCTCACTCCCTCTCTCTCACTCTCTCTCTCTCACTCCCTCTCACTCCCTCTCTCTCTCTCACTCCTCCCTCTCTCTCTCTCCTCCTCTCTCTCTCCTCTCTCTCACTCCTCTGTGTAATTTCCTCCCTCGCTCGTAGATGCCCCCGATATCGTCTTCATTATTAAACCTCCCCCCGTCTATCTGCTCCTGCCTGCTCCTGTCTGCTCCTGTCTGCACCTGCCCGCTCCACTTTTTATTCCGCGTTTAGACGAGCGTTTTCAGGAGGAAATCTGCATGTGTTGAATTCGACTGGATGCGCATGTGACGACCTGGTGCGTCCAGAATTTGATTTGCAGATCCTTCTTTGTGTCTCTGCAGATTCTCTACATTTGTTGGGATGCGTCTTGAAGGTCCAATGCATAGAAATGATACGACACGTTTGTTTCTGTGTACTGTATGTATGTGATGTAAACGTGTACGCGACCTGAGCAGATCTGACCAGAGTTTTGCGTCTTGGGCAGAGTAGACGGAAACACTATGGCTGAGCGTATTCAACTTTTCCACTCTGGAGTTTGGTTCAGATTTTTGAGTTTTTAAGCCCCAAAAACGCCGTCACCGTCTCAACGAAAGGCACTTCCGATAAAATATTTTGTTGTTTTTATCTACAAACGTTCTCGTGTAAACAGGCCCTAAGATGTCATCCATGCAAGTTTGAGTAATTTAGCGATCTCACCTGATCTCTATTCAGACCTTCCTTTATGATTTCAGCCATGGTCCTCCACCGGGAAAAAGGCGGCTCGTCGTCTCCAGGTGGGTGGAGAGTCCCTGCCTCAAGTATCTCGGGGTCTTGTTCATGAGTGAGGGGAGGATGGAGATTGACCGGTGGATCGGTGCAGCGTCGGCAGTGATGCGGTCGCTGTATCGGACCGTTGTGGTGAAGAGGGAGCTGATCTGAAAGGCGAAGCTCTCGATTTACCGTCAGTCTACGTTCCTCCCCTCACCTGTGGTCATGAGCTCTGGGTAGTGACCGAAAGGACGAGATCGCGGATACAAGCGCTCGAAATGAGTTTCCTCCGCAGGGTGTCTGGGCGCTCCCTTAGAGACAGGGTGAGGAGCTCATTCACACGGGAGGAGCTCGGAGTAGAGCCGCTGTTCCTCCACGTCGAGAGGAGCAGCTGATGTGGCTCGGGCAACTGTTCCTTCCTTGGGAGGTGTTCTGGTCATGTCCTACTGTAAGGAGGCCCCCGGGGAAGACCCAAGACACTCTGGAGGGGAGTGTGTCTCTCGGCTGGCCTGGGAACACCTTGGGGTCCCACCGAAGGAGCTGGAGGAAGTGTCTGGGGTGTGGGAAGTCTGGGAGTCCCTGCTTAGTCTGCTGCCCCCGCGACCTGGCCCTGGATAAGCGAAAGAAAATGGATGGATTTTAACCCTGGAACTAAAGACAAAAGTTAGCTGTTTGAAAACTTAGATAAGATAAGATAAGATATGCATTTATTAGTCCCACAGTGGGGAAATTCCAGTGTTGCAACGCGCAATTCAAGAACAGCAGGGAAAAAAATGTAACATGCAATAAAACAGATAATAGATAAAGGCTTAAAAATAATAAAACTCCATCTAGAGCAGGGGTGTCAAACTCATTTTGGTCCGGGGGCCGTATCCAACCGACTTTGATCCCAAAGGGGCCGGATCAGAAAACTCATGTCATATAAACCCCAAAAATAACAATAAGTTCAAATATTTGTGCAGAGAAACGCAAATCTATTACAGAAATCTTTTTTTAATTGATGAATTCTTTCTTATTATAATATTATGAACAACCTGAAACTTGAAGAAAAATTCAATTTCAACACAATGTTTTAACATGAACTTGTATTGCAAACAGGAATAAGTCAATTTTTGTTGTAAAATCCTGCACTCAGGCTCCACTTTTTCTCATGTTGGACATTTTTCTGATGAGGGTGTCACGGTCAACAGTCAAAACGATCGTCCTTTAAGAGCGTTTGGAAAGAGACAAGTCTTCATTTGTGCTGCTCTGGTGGGAGGGGCCACGTACAGAGACGCTGGAGACGCTGCTGTGATAAACACCACAAAAAATTTACAAGATTTTTTAATAGAAAATATAATTAAAATATTTTAGTAGAAAATCAGCCAAGGGCCAGATTAAAGGTCTTGGAGGGCCGGATCTGGCCCCCGGGCCTTATGTTTGACACCTGTGATCTAGAGTATATGACATCACAAGGTGGAACAGAGCATTCTGAACTTCGGAGATGTTGAAAAAAACTAATACTAAAGGATTTACTCAAACACGTGTGACTGAAACAAAACAAAACACAACTCCAGGTTTGTTTTTGAGGAGGTAACAACATTATAACACGTCTTAAAGTTCACAAGAGTCAGTTTTGTGTGATACGGGACCTTTAAAGTTCTCTGATTTATTGCCCCAGTGTTTCTCAGGTGAATTAGGACAATTTTTCTGTTTTTTTTTTTATTTTTATTAATAAACAATTCTAATCAGGATTTCCAGTGCGTTCTACCAGAACTAGAAAGAGACAAAATCTGTACTAAACCAGAATTCGAAAGAGACTAAACCTGGACTAAACTAGAACTAAACCAGAACTAGAAAGAGAATAAACCTGGACTAAACCAGAACTAGAAAGAGACTAAACCTGACTAAACTAGAACTAAACCAGAACTAAAAAGAGACTAAACCTGGACTAAACCAGAACTAGAAAGAGACTAAACCTGGACTAAACTAGAACTAAACCAGAACTAGAAAGATAATAAACCTGGACTAAACCAGAACTCGAAAGAGACAAAATCTGTACGAAACCAGAACTAGAAAGAGACTAAACCTGGACTAAACTAGAACTAAACCAGAACTAGAAAGATAATAAACCTGGACTAAACCAGAACTAAACCAGTGCTAGAAAGAGGCCAAACCAGAACTAGAAATAGACTAAACCTTGACTAAATCAGAACCAAAGCAGAGCTAGAAAGAGACTAAACCAGGACAGAACTAGACTAGAAAGAGACTAAACAAAAACTAAACCAGAACTAAACCAGAAATAATAAGGGGCCGAACCAGGACTAAACTAGGCCTAAACCAGGACATAACCAGAACTAGAAAGAGACTCAACCAGAACTAGAAAGAGTTTTCTGTTTTTTTTTTTTTTTTATTAATAAACAATTCTCATCAGGATTTCCCGTGCGTCCCCCGTTACATAAACCCGCTGTAACTCTTGCGAACACTTGCGCTATGAGGTCAGACGGAGCGATGCGGAGAACCATTCCGCAGCGGGTCCAGATGAAAGCCAAACCGAAGCCCCGCAGACGGCCGATCGAGTGTCAGGCCTCTACCCCGAAGACAGCTGCAGCCCCCCCACCCACCACCACCACCACCGCCACCACCCGCCGCCCCCGAGATTCTATAGGCCCCGGAAAGCACCAGGAATGATCCCCTCGTCTCGGCTTCTGCTCCCAAGGGACCGGCTCTGGCTACAACGGCGTGGAAGTGCGGGGTCTTTAGCCGATGCAAAGATTGTAAAGGAGCCTCAGAGGGTCGCAGGAGTCCCCCCCACCCTTTCCCTCCGCCGACCCGACCACTGCCGTCGACCCCCCCGCCAGCCCCGCCGCCGACCCGGGTCCCATTCCTGCATGAGCGGGACATGTACACGATACAAAGGAGGACAATTGAGTCTTACTTGAATGTTCTGAGTGGAGATTAGAGATTAATGACTGTAAGACTAAACCAGAACTAAATCAGGACTAAACCACAGCTAGAAAGATGATAAACCAGGACTGAGCCAGGACTAAACCAGAGCTAAGCAAGATCTAAATCAGGACTGAATCAGGACTAAACCGAAACTAAAAAGAGTAAAACCAGGACTAGACAGAGACTAAACCAGAACTAAACCAAAACTAAACGAGAACTATAAAGAGACTAAACCAGAACTAGAAAGAGACTAAACTTGGGCTAAACCAGAACTAAACCGGAGTGAGAAGGCTGTCGAACCTGGACTAAATTAGGGCTAAACCAGAACAGAACCAGAACTACAAAGAGACTAAACCTGGACTAAAACAGAACTAAACCAGAACTAGAAAGAGGCCGAACCAGGACCAAACCAGAGCTAGAAAGAGACTAAACCAGAACTAAATCAGGACTAAACCAGAGCTAGAAAGATGATAAACCAGGACTGAGCCAGGACTAAACCAGAGCTAAGCAAGATCTAAATCAGGACTGAATCAGGACTAAACCGAAACTAAAAAGAGTAAAACCAGGACTAGACAGAGACTAAACCAGAACTAAACCAAAACTAAACGAGAACTAGAAAGAGACTAAACTTGGGCTAAACCAGAACTAAACCGGAGTGAGAAGGCTGTCGAACCTGGACTAAATTAGGGCTAAACCAGAACAGAACCAGAACTACAAAGAGACTAAACCTGGACTAAAACAGAACTAAACCAGAACTAGAAGAGAGGCCGAACCAAACCAGGACCAAACCAGAGCTAGAAAGAGACTAAACCAGAATAAACCTGGACTAGAACTAAACCAGACTAAAACTAGAGCTAGAAAACAGAGAGAAAAACTAAACAGGACT
>NW_026571036.1:5395700-5398200 GCF_026225935.1 Boleophthalmus pectinirostris
TAAACCAGAACTAAAAAGATGCTAAACCAGGACTGAACCAGGACCAAAATGGAGCTACAAAAAAGGTCGAAAAAGGACTAAACTAGGGCTAAACCAGGACTGAACCTGGACTAAACCAAAGCTAGAAAGAGACTAAACCTGGCCTAAACCAGAATTAAACCAGAACTAGAGAGGTAATAAATCTGGACTAAACCAGAACTAGAAAGAGGCTGAACCAGGACTAAACGAGGACTTAACTGGAACTAGAAAGAGACTAAACCAGGACTAAACCAGAACTAGAAAGAGTCTAAACCTGGCGTAAACCAGAACTAAACCAGAGCGAGAAAGCAGCCGAACCTGAACTAAACCAAGACTAGAAAGAGACTAAACCTGGACTAAACCAGAACTAGAAAGAGGCTGAACCAGGACTAAACAAGGACTTAACTGGAACTAGAAAGAGACTAAACCAGAACTAGAAAGAGTCTAAACCAGGACTAAACCAGAATTAAACCAGAACTAGAAAGATATTAAACCTGGACTAAACCAGAACTAGAAAGAGACTGAACCAGGACTAAACGAGGACTTAACTGGAACTAGAAAGAGTCTAAACCCGAACTAGAAAGAGTCTAGACCAGAAAGAGAAAGATTAAACCTGGACTAAACCAGAACTAAACCAGAGTGAGAAAGCAGCCGAACCTGAACTAAACCAAAACTAGAAAGAGTCTGAACCAGGACTAAACTAGGCCTAAACCAGGACATAACCAAAACTAGAAAGAGACTCAACCAGGACTAAACCAGAAATAGAAAGAGACTAAACCTGGCGTAAACCAGAACTAAACCAGAGCGAGAAAGCAGTCGAACCTGAACTAAACCAAGACTAGAAAGAGACTAAATCTGGACTAAACCAGAGCTAGAAAGAGTCCGAACCAGGACTAAACTAGGCCTAAACCAGAATTAAACCAGAACTAGAAAGATAATAAACCTGGACTAAACCAGCACTAGAAAGAGACTGAACCAGGACTAATTGAGGACTTAACTGGAACTGGAAAAAAGAGACTAAACCAGAACTAGAAAGAGACTAAACCAGAACTAGAAAGAGTCTAGATCAGAAATAGAAAGATTAAACCTGGACTAAACCAGAACTAAACCAGAGTGAGAAAGCAGCCGAACCTGAACTAAACCAAAACTAGAAAGAGACTAAACCTGGACTAAACCAGAGCTAGAAAGAGTCCGAACCAGGACTAAACTAGGCCTAAACCAGGACATAACCAAAACTAGAAAGAGACTAAACCAGGACTAAACCGGGACTAGAAAGAGACTAAACCTGCAGTAAACCAGACCTAAACCAGAACTAGAAAAAGACTAAACCAGAAACAGCTAACCAGGACTAAAGGGCTAAACCAGACTGAACCACTAAACCAGTTACAAAGACCTTCTACTGTCACCGCTGGTCCTGTTCCTGACACAAACGAGGACATTTCAGCTCGACTTGGAAACACTGAGTGAAGATTACCTCAGGCTGAGAACTGACTAAACCAGGACTAGAAAGAGACTAAACCAGAATAGAAAGAGACTAAACCTGGACTAAACCAGAACTAACCCTAGAGCTAAACCAGATAAACTAAAGACTAATGGAACTAAAAGGAAAACCAGAACTAAACCTAAACCTAGAAAGACTAAACCAGAACTAGAAAGACTAGAACCAGAACTAAAAGAGACTAAACCTGGACTAAACAGCTAGAAAGAGTCCGAACCAGGACTAAACTAGGCTAAACCAGGACCATAAACAAAACTGGAAAGAGTCTAAACCAGGACTAAACCAGGACCAAAATGGAGCTACAAAAAAGGTCGAACAAGGACTAAACTAGGGCTAAACCAGGACTGAACCGGGACTAAACCAGAACTACAAAGAGACTAAACCACCGTTACAAAAACCTTCATGCTGTCACCACTGGTCCTGTTCCGGACACAAACGAGGACATTTCAGCTCGACTTGGAAACACTGAGCGAAGATTACCTCAGGCTGGTGGTCATGGTTTGAGTTTGTAGGGGCTTTTACAAGTGCATTCTGGGTATTTTGAGGAGAAGGTAGAGTCTGGTTTCTATTTGCTCCGAGGGGAGGAGGACAGTGAGAAGACGAGGTCGTTAGAGGATTTATAGAAAGAACAAAATGAGGCCGAGGGTTGTTAAAAGTGTCGGAAATCTGATACTAATGTACTGAATTATCCACTAAACTTAAACGAAAAGTAGATTTATTGGGGTAAGTATGAATGAATGAATTAGTTTATTTGGAGAGTCACGAATACAGAATAAATACATAGATGTAATATAAAAAGTTAATGTTTATTTTCTATAATAATAAACAAAATTAAATGTCACGCAGATTTTACGTGTGTCTGAAAAAGAAGAAAGAGAGAGAGAAACAGACAGACAGAGAGAGAGAGAGAGAAAGTGAGAGAGACAGAGAAAGAGAGAAACAGAGAGAGAGAGAGAAAACGAGAGGGAGACACAGAGAGAGAGA